>NC_091378.1:6470099-6540099 GCF_038502225.1 Cherax quadricarinatus
ATCCAACATTCATCCTGTGGATGGTAGTGGCTAGTTCATTGTACATCCAACATTCATCCTGTGTATGGTAGTGGCTAGTTCATTGTACATCCAACATTCATCCTGTGGATGGTAGTGGCTAGTTCATTGTACATCCAACATTCACCCTGTGGATGGTAGTGGCTAGTTCATTGTACATCCAACATTCATCCTGTGGATGGTAGTGGCTAGTTCATTGTACATCCAACATTCATCCTGTGGATGGTAGTGGCTAGTTCATTGTACATCCAACATTCATCCTGTGTATGGTAGTGGCTAGTTCATTGTACATCCAACATTCATCCTGTGGATGGTAGTGGCTAGTTCATTGTACATCCAACATTCATCCTGTGGATGGTAGTGGCTAGTTCATTGTACATCCAACATTCATCCTGTGGATGGTAGTAGCTAGTTCATTGTACATCCAACATTCATCCTGTGGATGGTAGTGGCTAGTTCATTGTACATCCAACATTCACCCTGTGGATGGTAGTGGCTAGTTCATTGTACATCCAACATTCATCCTGTGGATGGTAGTGGCTAGTTCATTGTACATCCAACATTCACCCTGTGGATGGTAGTGGCTAGTTCATTGTACATCCAACATTCACCCTGTGGATGGTAGTGGCTAGTTCATTGTACATCCAACATTCATCCTGTGGATGGTAGTGGCTAGTTCATTGTACATCCAACATTCACCCTGTGGATGGTAGTGGCTAGTTCATTGTACATCCAACATTCACCCTGTGGATGGTAGTGGCTAGTTCATTGTACATCCAACATTCATCCTGTGTATGGTAGTGGCTAGTTCATTGTACATCCAACATTCATCATGTGGATGGTAGTGGCTAGTTCATTGTACATCCAACATTCATCATGTGGATGGTAGTGGCTAGTTCATTGTACATCCAACATTCATCATGTGGATGGTAGTGGCTAGTTCATTGTACATCCAACATTCATCCTGTGTATGGTAGTGGCTAGTTCATTGTACATCCAACATTCATCATGTGGATGGTAGTGGCTAGTTCATTGTACATCCAACATTCATCATGTGGATGGTAGTGGCTAGTTCATTGTACATCCAACATTCATCATGTGTATGGTAGTGGCTAGTTCATTGTACATCCAACATTCATCCTGTGTATGGTAGTGGCTAGTTCATTGTACATCCAACATTCATCATGTGGATGGTAGTGGCTAGTTCATTGTACATCCAACATTCACCCTGTGGATGGTAGTGGCTAGTTCATTGTACATCCAACATTCATCATGTGGATGGTAGTGGCTAGTTCATTGTACATCCAACATTCATCATGTGGATGGTAGTGGCTAGTTCATTGTACATCCAACATTCATCCTGTGGATGGTAGTGGCTAGTTCATTGTACATCCAACATTCATCATGTGGATGGTAGTGGCTAGTTCATTGTACATCCAACATTCATCATGTGGATGGTAGTGGCTAGTTCATTGTACATCCTACATTCACCCTGTGGATGGTAGTGGCTAGTTCATTGTACATCCAACATTCACCCTGTGGATGGTAGTGGCTAGTTCATTGTACATCCAACATTCATCCTGTGGATGGTAGTGGCTAGTTCATTGTACATGCAACATTCATCATGTGGATGGTAGTGGCTAGTTCATTGTACATCCAACATTCATCCTATGGATGGTAGTGGCTAGTTCATTGTACATCCAACATTCATCCTATGGATGGTAGTGGCTAGTTCATTGTACATCCAACATTCACCCTGTGGATGGTAGTGGCTAGTTCATTGTACATTAAACATTCATCCTGTGGATGGTAGTGGCTAGTTCATTGTACATCCAACATTCACCCTGTGGATGGTAGTGGCTAGTTCATTGTACATCCAACATTCATCCTGTGGATGGTAGTGGCTAGTTCATTGTACATCCAACATTCACCCTGTGGATGGTAGTGGCTAGTTCATTGTACATCCAACATTCATCCTGTGGATGGTAGTGGCTAGTTCATTGTACATCCAACATTCATCCTGTGGATGGTAGTGGCTAGTTCATTGTACATCCAACATTCATCCTGTGTATGGTAGTGGCTAGTTCATTGTACATCCAACATTCATCCTGTGGATGGTAGTGGCTAGTTCATTGTACATCCAACATTCATCCTGTGGATGGTAGTGGCTAGTTCATTGTACATCCAATATTCATCCTGTGGATGGTAGTGGCTAGTTCATTGTACATCCAACATTCACCCTGTGGATGGTAGTGGCTAGTTCATTGTACATCCAACATTCACCCTGTGGATGGTAGTGGCTAGTTCATTGTACATCCAACATTCATCCTGTGGATGGTAGTGGCTAGTTCATTGTACATCCAACATTCACCCTGTGGATGGTAGTGGCTAGTTCATTGTACATCCAACATTCACCCTGTGGATGGTAGTGGCTAGTTCATTGTACATCCAACATTCATCCTGTGGATGGTAGTGGCTAGTTCATTGTACATCCAACATTCACCCTGTGGATGGTAGTGGCTAGTTCATTGTACATCCAACATTCACCCTGTGGATGGTAGTGGCTAGTTCATTGTACATCCAACATTCACCCTGTGGATGGTAGTGGCTAGTTCATTGTACATCCAACATTCACCCTGTGGATGGTAGTGGCTAGTTCATTGTACATCCAACATTCATCCTGTGGATGGTAGTGGCTAGTTCATGGTACATCCAACATTCATCCTGTGGATGGTAGTGGCTAGTTCATTGTACATCCAACATTCATCCTGTGGATGGTAGTGGCTAGTTCACTGTACATCCAACATTCATCCTGTGGATGGTAGTGGCTAGTTCATTGTACAGACCAAACCCACTCTGTGGACGGTAGTGATGCTGTTGATGTTCCTGTGACTGACGCTACTGCTATTGCTGCTGCCGTAGCTTCTGCTGCTGCTGCTATATCTGCTGCGGATATTGCAACTGCTGCTGCTGTTACTATCAGAACGAAAAGCTTTCACCATCATTCATTCAATAGCCGCCTTGTCTGAAACACGAAGTCATCACAGTCCAATCCTTCAGAGTACACTGTACTTCCCACCTCCACCCTCATTCAGAGTACACTGTACTTCCCACCTCCACCCTCATTCAGAGTACATTGTACTTCCCACCTCCACCCTCATTCAGAGTACATTGTACTTCCCACCTCCACCCTCAGAGTGAACTAAATATCTAAATCTAATGACATTTGACGTTTTGATATATTTAATATACTTATATTTTTCTATATTCACAGTATTTTAACACTTGGAGCTGATTGGCTGTCTCTTCGAGAAAGGTCAACGCTGATTGGGCAGATTTTTTATTAAGCTGGTTATGATTAGTGGAACTTGCTTCTCGTCTCCCTAAGGCTCATCCGTGATTGGTGGAGCCTAACTTGTCTCCCCAAAGCTCACCAGTGATTGGCTAAATCTGATTCTCAACTCCCAGAAATTTCGTTTCTGATTGGTAAAGCCTGACTGTTGTATCCACGAAGCTTATCTGTGATTGGCTGTGGCTGCATCAACGTCATTCTTTAACTAGAGAAAAGCGAATGGAATTAAATGAGTGGAAATAAGAAGACATTGATGCCCCTAATAAGAGAAATAATCATGTACGAGGCTCTTTACGAAGAAGGAAGAGGAGGAAATTACAAGTGTGGAAGGGAATAGCGAGAAGGTATGGATAGGATGGAGGAAGATTTAGTAGAGATGGAGAAAGAGTGATATATGGAGGAACAGCAGGAAATAAGGGATGAGAGAGAGAGAGAGAGAGAGAGAGATTCAGTTTTATTACGTAAAAGGCCAATGTTTTCAAGGTCCCTCATAAGGCTCTACTCGGTGGACATTTTATGGCAGTCGTGAGGCAGCTGAAGCTAAGATAAAGGCTTTCAGGAGGTACACTTTCATGGGGGTGCACTTTCATAGGGGTGCACTTTCATGGCGTGCACTTTCATGGGGTACACTTTCATGGGGTACACTTTCACAGGGGTGCACTTTCATGGGGTGCACTTTCATGGGGTGCACTTTCATGGGGGTGCACTTTCATGGGGGTGCACTTTCAGGGGGTACTCTTTTCGGTACACTTTTAAAAGCTACACCTTTAGAAAGTACACATTTAGAAGCTAAAAGGGAACTTTCCACGGACACGTCCAACACCATCATAACTCCAGACAACACCGTCAAGGTGATGAATAAGACATTTGTGCAACACTAAGACACATGTACAACACTAAGACACATGTACAACACTAAGACACATGTACAACACTAAGACACATGTACAGCACTAAGACACATGTACAGCACTAAGACACATGTACAACACTAAGACACATGTACAACACTAAGACACATGTACAGCACTAAGACACATGTACAGCACTAAGACACATGTACAGCACTAAGACACATGTACAACACTAAGACACATGTACAGCACTAAGACACATGTACAACACTAAGACACATGTACAGCACTAAGACACATGTACAACACTAAGACACATGTACAGCACTAAGACACATGTACAGCACTAAGACACATGTACAGCACTAAGACACATGTACAGCACTAAGACACATGTACAGCACTAAGACACATGTACAGCACTAAGACACATGTACAACACTAAGACACATGTACAGCACTAAGACACATGTACAACACTAAGACACATGTACAGCACTAAGACACATGTACAGCACTAAGACACATATACAACACTAAGACACATGTACAGCACTAAGACACATATACAACACTAAGACACATGTACAGCACTAAGACACATATACAACACTAAGACACATGTACAGCACTAAGACACATGTACAACACTAAGACACATGTACAGCACTAAGACACATGTACAACACTAAGACACATGTACAGCACTAAGACACATGTACAACACTAAGACATATGTACAGCACTAAGACACATGTACAGCACTAAGACACATGTACAGCACTAAGACACATGTACAGCACTAAGACACATGTACAACACTAAGACACATGTACAGCACTAAGACACATGTACAGCACTAAGACACATGTACAGCACTAAGACACATGTACAGCACTAAGACACATGTACAGCACTAAGACACATGTGCAGCACTAAGACACATGTACAACACTAAGACACATGTACAGCACTAAGACACATGTACAACACTAAGACACATGTACAGCACTAAGATACATGTACAACACTAAGACACATGTACAGCACTAAGACACATGTACAGCACTAAGACACATGTACAGCACTAAGACACATGTACAACACTAAGACACATGTACAACACTAAGACACGTGTACAACACTAAGACACATGTACAGCACTAAGACACATGTACAACACTGAGATACATGTACAACACTAAGACACATGTACAGCACTAAGACACATGTACAGCACTAAGACACATGTACAGCACTAAGACACATATACAACACTAAGACACATGTACAGCACTAAGACACATGTACAACACTAAGACACATGTACAGCACTAAGACACATATACAACACTAAGACACATGTACAGCACTAAGACACATATACAACACTAAGACACATGTACAGCACTAAGACACATATACAACACTAAGACACATGTACAGCACTAAGACACATGTACAACACTAAGACACATGTACAGCACTAAGACACATGTACAACACTAAGACACATGTACAGCACTAAGACACATGTACAACACTAAGACACATGTACAGCACTAAGACACATGTACAGCACTAAGACACATGTACAGCACTAAGACACATGTACAACACTAAGACACATGTACAGCACTAAGACACATGTACAGCACTAAGACACATGTACAGCACTAAGACACATGTACAGCACTAAGACACATGTACAGCACTAAGACACATGTACAACACTAAGACACATGTACAGCACTAAGACACATATACAACACTAAGACACATGTACAGCACTAAGACACATGTACAACACTAAGACACATGTACAGCACTAAGATACATGTACAACACTAAGACACATGTACAGCACTAAGACACATGTACAGCACTAAGACACATGTACAGCACTAAGACACATGTACAACACTAAGACACATGTACAACACTAAGACACATGTACAACACTAAGACACATGTACAGCACTAAGACACATGTACAACACTAAGACACATGTACAGCACTAAGACACATGTACAGCACTAAGACACATGTACAGCACTAAGACACATATACAACACTAAGACACATGTACAGCACTAAGACACATGTACAACACTAAGACACATGTACAGCACTAAGACACATGTACAACACTAAGACACATGTACAGCACTAAGACACATGTACAACACTGAGATACATGTACAACACTAAGACACATGTACAGCACTAAGACACATGTACAACACTAAGACACTTTTATAACACTAAGGTACCTTTATTACTGAAACGTTTCGCCAGCACAACAGGCGAGTAAAGGCGAGTATAACACTAAACACTGTAGATGTAGCGATAGTGTTGTTCATGTGTCTTAATTCTATCGGGATATGGAGCAAACGCACGAGTACAAAATTAGTATAAAGGGGACCGCATTCGACATCTTCCACCGTTCTTCTCTGTAACTGGACTGAAGAAGCCACTGACTGGCGAAACGTTTCGTTCATAAAGATTCTCAAATTTTGAACAAGTGTCTCATTCAACTTCTCTAAATCCTTGTGAGAGAACTTTCTCTACGATTAAAAATGACTCAAATTACTCCATTGTTGGGAAGAAAGTCCTTGATCCCGGGAGTCTACCTTAATGGCTGCTTACAAGAAGAGGTGATAATTAAAATGACATTTACAATTACCTTAAGTCCCAGGAGCTAAGAAAGGCTTTAGGACCAAAACTGAGCCCGGGTTAAGAGAGACGTATACCTAATGAAACTACAGGAGGGCCCCGCTTATACAGCAGGTTAGGTTCTGGGCTACTACTGTAAATCGGAAATCGCTATAAGTGAATCATAGCCCTTTTACTTCACCTTCAAATACATATAAAATCCTGATAGCATGTTTACACTATCATATATTAAGTGAGCAATAGAGCTAAGCCTAAAAAATGCATATACAATATACACATTACTTACCTTAAAATATTTTCATCCTTAGCATATAGTGAGTGGTGAATACATTTATTGTAGCAAGTCTGAATAAATGAAGAATGGGTATAGTTGACAACCGCTGCATTAGCGAAACACCATAAAGTGAAGTGCTGTAAAGCGGGGCCCTCCTGTATACCAACATCCGTGTACCTATTATTGTAAGCTAATCCTCTATTTAATGTTAATATAAATATAATAAAGTGTTGAATGATGAAAGTATTTTCTTTTTGGGGATTTTCTTTTTTTTTGGGTCACCCTGCCTCGGTGGGAGACGGCCGACTTGTTAAAAAAAATAAATAAATGAGTACACATTATTCCTATCTTATCTTTTACTATAAATAATGTTCACACAGTTGAGTTACTTAACTGTTTTAAGTTTCTAAGGTTATAATCACAACTGTAACTTACAGTTAGGCTTTAAATATGAAGATATTGAAAGGAACCTAACGGCAATAAGTCACTTTGACTGTTATGGGTTATACTAAATAATTTACACATACGTTAAACTGTGTATGATTATACTTAAGTATATCTGTACCTGAACAAACTTAACCGAGGCTTTATAAAATATTTGATAAAAGACTCAGGCAGGAGAAACATAGTGCTAGTAAGGGTCACTGGTCACTGTACGTTACCTTTTACTCGTCTGCTACGCCATACATAAGAACATTAAAATGGAGGAACACTGCAGCAGACCTACTGTCCCATACAACTTGTCGTTCTCTGAACTATTTATCTACATACAAGGTAAGGTCAACCCAGGCGAACCCAAAATAATGGTATGCTGTGGTTATATATACGTGTATTAGTACCGTCTCATGGTAACTAGTCCAGTGATGGCATGTAACTGCCCACTCATAATTCAATTTCATGACTGTGCCAGAATACAACACTGATCACTAAAGGACTGCAATATCAGTTGCAATAATTGCAAAGCATATAGTTAGCGTTATTAACCTGACATGGCACCTGGAGCACCAAGGATCGCAACAAAAACTAGGTTTGGCTAGGCAAGTTTCGTCAGGAAACAAGACAAATACCTCCTGACGCGGGTCTTAGTCATATGATGACCCACTGCTGGAACTTTTGGTCATCTGACCAAGACCTTCCACTGGCAACTTCAAGTTCCACTCACGTCTCCTATGACTTCCTACTTTCCCACTGAATGAAGCTAAAAGCTTCATTTAAATATAAGTTAAATATATAAGATAAGATAAGATAAGATAAGATAAGATTTCGTTCGGATTTTTATCCCCGGAGGGTTAGCCACCCAGGATAACCCAAGAAAGTCAGTGCGTCATCGAGGACTGTCTAACTTATTTCCATTGGGGTCCTTAATCTTGTCCCCCAGGATGCGACCCACACCAGTCGACTAACACCCAGGTACCTATTTGCTGCTAGGTGAACAGGACAACAGGTGTAAGGAAACGTGTCGAAATGTTTCCACCCGCCGGGAATCGAACCCGGGCCCTCCGTGTGTGAAGCGGGAGCTTTAGCCACCAGGCCACCGGGCCACCAAGCCATAAGTTTGACACACAAATAACCCGCACATAGGAGAGAGAAGCTTACGACGACGTTTCGGTCCGACTTGGACCATTTGCAAAGTCGGTGTCCACAAGTGCAACTAATGTGACATTTTATTATGGCAACGTTTCGCTCTCCAGGAGCTTTATCAAGCCGTTACAAGCTTGATAAAGCTCCTGGAGAGTGAAACGTTGCCACAATAAAATGTCACATTAGTTGCACTTGTGTCCTTTTACTTTACATATTGTCGGTAATTCTACCAACTTTATTACAAAGTCAGTGTCACTGTAAATGGTCCGAGAGAGACCGAAACGTCGTCGTAAGCTCCTCTCTCCTATGTGCCTGTTCCACACCTGCCTCTACCCCACAGTCTGCCCCACACCTGCCTCTACCCCACAGCCTGTTCCACACCTGCCTCTACCCCACAGTCTGCCCCACACCTGCCTCTACCCCCACAGCCTGTTCCACACCTGCCTCTACCCCACAGCCTGTTCCACACCTGCCTCTACCCCACAGTCTGTCCCACACCTGCCTCTACCCCACAGTCTGTCCCACACCTGCCTCTACCCCACAGTCTGTCCCACACCTGCCTCTACCCCACAGTCTGTCCCACACCTGCCTCTACCCCACAGTCTGTCCCACACCTGCCTCTACCCCACAGTCTGTCCCACACCTGCCTCTACCCCACAGTCTGTCCCACACCTGCCTCTACCCCACAGTCTGTCCCACACCTGCCTCTACCCCACACCTGCATCTACCCCACAGTCTGTTCCACACCTGCCTCTACCCCACACCAGCCTCTGCCCCACACCAGCCTCTGCCCCACAGCCTGTCCCACAACTGCCTCTACACCACAGCCTGTCCCACACCTGCCTCTACCCCACAGTCTGTCCCACACCTGCCTCTACCCCACAGTCTGTCCCACACCTGCCTCTACCCCACAGTCTGTCCCACACCTGCCTCTACCCCACAGCTTGCCCCACACCTGCCTCCACCTCACAGTTCTGGATAATATTGACGTATCCAGAACTTGTACCAAAGTTCCATTAAACACAAAATTTATGGATATCAGTAATTTCAACACTGTTTAAAAAAGAATCTGGCCCAAAAATATTAACAAATATGTTAGTTGGGTAATAATATTAATGAATTTCAGCAAATAAATGCTAATGACATTTACAAATTGACTTATTTACGAAATAATTTAGCATTTCACTGTAACTTCACTGCTCGTCATAACATAGGCCATTTGATATTTATTCTGTAATTTGTTGTGTTATTTCACGTTAATAACTGCAAAGGTTTCGGATTAGCTTAATAAAAATCTGTGAGGCTGCATAAATTTTTAAGTTATTATGATTGAAATAGATGTGCTTAAAAAAATGCAAGTGTTGTAATTAAATGGAGAAAAAAATATTTAATTTTCACAGAGCAGTACAGGGTGGTTCAAATGTATCACGATCGGGTCCATCATTATGAAACATCTTGTATTTAATGTATATGGTTGTGCTGAGGGCCGTAGAGTGCTTGAGGAACGAGACGTAACCAAGTCTGAGCTGGCGAAGATGATGGTAGCTCCAGTTCTCTGGATCGAGAGTGCTTCAGCAGCATCAAGTCACCACTCATCAAGGGCGGGTTAGTTTTGTATCTCTCCTCAATGTTGATGGAATGAGAATATGTTTAGCTTTCCAATATATATATATATATATATATATATATATATATATATATATATATATATATATATATATATATATATATATATATATATATATCGACCTTCAACGGGACACTCTTCGGCAGGTAATTAAGAAATGTCAGAGAGAAGCCAGGTTATATAAGGAGTCAAGTGATATGTTTGGCAGTGTGTCTTCTCTCTAAGGTGCCTGGAACCGAGTACCTTTTTTGCACATGGCCTGAGATGTAGTGATATTATTAGTAGTAGTACAAATAACAGCAGCATTAGTAATTATTATATTCTAGAAGATGTTGTAAACTCGTGCTGTTTACACAGCTGTAACATTACTAGGCCCCGTTAAACCTGGTTTTCAACATGGTTTTATAAATGTAAATTTTGACATTACTGCTGGTTTTTCATTTTATATTTTTTGTATGGAGGGGGAATTTTGTAGATAAACAGTACATATCATCACTGCTTCAACTGTTCTCTGATAGGCAGAGTGATCTTCTATGTAGTGTATCATGTTTGTTGCTTCCCAGTTCATGGTGTGGTTGTAGGTTACACTATGTTGGAGCACCACAGTTCATGGTGTGGTTGTAGGTTACACTGTGTTGGAACACCACAGTTCATGGTGTGGTTGTTGTTACACTATGTTGGAACACCACAGTTCATGGTGTGGTTGTAGGTTACACTGTGTTGGAACACCACAGTTCATGGTGTGGTTGTAAGTTACACTATGTTGGAACACCACAGTTCATGTTGTGGTTGTAGGTTACACTATGTTGGAACACCACAGTTCATGGTGTGGTTGTAGGTTACACTATGTTGGAACACCACAGTTCATGGTGTGGTTGTAGGTTACACTATGTTGGAGCACCACAGTTCATGGTGTGGTTGTAGGTTACACTATGTTGGAATACCACAGTTCATGGTGTGGTTGTAAGTTACACTATGTTGGAACACCACAGTTCATGGTGTGGTTGTTGTTACACTATGTTGGAACACCACAGTTCATGGTGTGGTTGTAGGTTACACTATGTTGGAACACCACAGTTCATGGTGTGGTTGTAGGTTACACTATGTTGGAACACCACAGTTCATGGTGTGGTTGTAGGTTACACTATGTTGGAGCACCACAGTTCATGGTGTGGTTGTAGGTTACACTATGTTGGAACACCACAGTTCATGGTGTGGTTGTAGGTTACACTATGTTGGAATACCACAGTTCATGGTGTGGTTGTAGGTTACACTATATTGGAACACCACAGTTCATGGTGTGGTTGTAGGTTACACTATATTGGAACACCACAGTTCATGGTGTGGTTGTTGGTTACACTATGTTGGAACACCACAGTTCATGGTGTGGTTGTTGGTTACACTATGTTGGAACACCACAGTTCATGGTGTGGTTGTAGGTTACACTAAGTTGGAGCACCACAGTTCATGGTGTGGTTGTAGGTTGCACTATGTTGGAGAACCACAGTTCATGGTGTGGTTGTAGGTTACACTGTTGGAACCCACGGAATTAACTCTCTTGGCAATATACAGATAATTAGTGCTCCGTTGACGCATAACGGCACGTTTCCCTCACATATAACAAATCACAATTATGGCAGTGACAACAATGCCACTGCCTAATTCTGAGTCAAATTCTTCAACTTCTGGATATTATAAACCACTGATGTTATGATACTTGTCAGATAGAGCAACAATAAGAAATCCTGGTACCTCCACAACTAGTTACTACCCCTGGTACAACTTTTGGGAATCCCAGGTACCACTGAAAACACCATCTGCTGCATCTCATCTGACTTCAGTGTCCACGTCCTCATGTACTTCGGATACGTCAAGACTACGGTACTGTACACTTACCTGGAGTTTACCTGGAGAGGGTTTCGGGGGTCAACGCCCCCGTAGCCCGGTCTGAGACCGCGCCTCATGGTGGATCAGGGTCTGATCAACTAGGCTGTTACTGCTGGCCGCACGCAAGCTGACGTACGAACCACAGCCCGGTTGGTCAGGTACTGACTTTAGGTGCCTGTCCAGTGTCTTCTTGAAGACAGCCAGGGGTCTATTGATAATCCCCCTTATGTATGCTGGGCGGAAATTGAACAGTCTTGGGCCCCGGACACTCACTGTGTTGTCTTTCAGTGTACTCGTGGCGCCCCTGCTTTTCACTGGGTGAATGTTGCATCTCCTGCCGAGTCTTTTGCTTTCACATGGAGTGATTTTCGTGTGCAAGTTTGGTACCAGTCCCTCCAAGACCTTCCAAGTATATATTATCATGTATCTCTCTCGCCTGCGTTCGAGGGAATACAGATCAAGGACCTTCAACCGTTCCCAGTAGTTTAGGTGCCTTATCGCACTTATGTGCACCGTGAAAGTTCTTACTATAGATGATTATATCATAACCATAATTTTTAAAGGGGTGCACCGGTAAGCCAGTTGAAGGACTCTGTCAGATAACCAAAAGCTCCAGCTGCGGGCTGTCATATGACAGACTTACGTCACAAAACATTTGTCCTGTTTCCTGACGAACCTTACCTAACCTAACTGAATACCTGCTCCTAGGCTAAGGGACTGATTACCTTATCGTCAACCTTTCCAGTCTTCCGTTTTTGTCCTTGTATTGCACTGATAAAGCCACTGGTGGGTGAAACGTCTACATAAAAAACAGATTTGTACATATGTATAATTCTTCAGCTTTTCGGTATCATATACCATTTGTGTTACGAAACAGTGTCTGTTGTCACTGTTTATATATAGCTTTGAAAAGCAGTTTTAGTTTGGGCGCAATAAACAGGTAAGAGAGTTTGAGATATTGTTTATCAAACTAGTTTAAATCTGATTTTAGATTATGTCGCTCAAGCGGCTAGTTTGTTGTGCATTTCGTATCCATCCAAAGGACGGTAGTGGCTAGTTTTCTGCGCAACATATTCACTTCCTATGGACGGTAGTGGCTAGTTTGTTTATTTCGTATCCATCTTCAGGACAATAGTGGCTAGTTTACTGTACACCTAATAGCCATCCTAAGGATGGTAGTACAAGAACATATGGATATTAAAATGGTATAAAATACCGACAGGTTGTTAGGTAAGACACATATGCAACAGTTAGGTATCTTAATTATGAAACGTTTCGCCTACACAGTAACACAAGGGTATCTTGGTACAGACCTGCAATCAACTTCGACAACTTCCACTAGTGAGAGCGGCTGGGTTTGAGAGGGACCTAACCTTTCAACATCTGAGTTCTTACCTCTCCTAGTGGCCTACGTCTCACCTCCTGGCGCTATAAAAGCTCCATCCTGTCACTTCTTCTCCATATTGTTTCATACTATGGAACAATGCTCTTCTCCAGACTGAGGGACTGACCACCTCAAAACTTTAAGGGTGATGGACTGATTACATCGTCTTCAAGTATCTTCTGCTTCTATCAACTTTTCTGTGCTTGACTGAAGAAGCCTACTGTGTAGGCGAAACGTTTCATAATTAAGATACCTAACTGTTGCATATGTGTCTTACCTAACAACATATGGATACTCAAAAGACCTAGAAACTGGGGCCCCAGAATGGTTAACAAGTATACAGTATACCTGTATAGCTAAAATTTGCCTCTTCTATCGCAAGCAACTTTAGTATATTCGTTTAAAACATCTGGTATCTAACGAGTTGTGGAGATAAAACGACGTTTCTGTCGTTATATAAATACAAATATTCTCCACGACACTTGCCTTCCTGTTCGTTTTGCTACTCAAGACCAGACACTGTTTTCCACAGTCGAGGTCGCCGCTAATGATCACTCCAAGCTTCTTCACCCAGGCTTCTACAAGCTTCATCTTCTCTGTCTTAACTTCATTTTTTGGCAACTCTTCTGCACGCGCACGCGCGCACACACACACACACACACACACACACACACACACACACCCACACCGAACAAGCCAAGTGTTTTCTCGACAAGTACATTTGACAGACTGGTAACTAACAGGTACGATAAAGCTCATGTAGCAGGTAGTGGACCTAGTAACGGCAGCGAAGAGGCCGGGGCCAGGAGCTGTGAATCGACCCCTGCACCCACAAATAGGTGAATAAACACACACACAAACATACACCGTACCACTGAGTCCGGCACTGGTAAGCCAGTGGTCACTGATTCTAGTGGGCCCCACCTCGTGTGATGCAGTGTCTAACTTCCGCACCTCACTTATGGTCCCATATTCGTGCTACAGTTTCATACTGATCGGAACTATATAACTGAACACTTATCAAGGCTGAGGGACTGGCCATCTCGTATTTACCTCTCAACTGCTGCTGTCTCCACTTTTAAGCCACCTTTGTGCTCGACTGAAGAAGCCAGCTGAGCAGGCGAAACGTTTAGGCAAAACAGACACCCAAACGTTGCATTTGGATTATCTTCTAAGACCTTTGTCAGATTATGTACCTGGAGTATACCTGGAGAAGGTTTCGGGGATCAACGCCCCCGCGGCTCGGTCTGTGTCCAGGCCTCATGGTGGATCAGGGCCTGATCAACCAGTTGCTGGTTGATCAACCAGGAACTTCTACACCATCAACTGCATCATTTACATCTACTGCGCTATCTGCTGTACCATCTACTGCATCTACTACACCATCTACATTAAATACACCATCTACCCGTTGTTACTAAGTTGAGAGGTGAAGTCAGCAAGCCAGTTGTACGCTGAGAAGAGAAGCCAGAATGCCAGCTATTGAGAGGTGAAGCCAGTAAGCCAGTTGCTAATAAGCTGAGGTGAAGCAAGTAAGCCAGTTGCTAATAAGCTGAGGTGAAGCAGCCAGTAAGCCAGATATTAGTAAGCTGAAGTGAAGCCAGCAAGCCAGTTGGTAAGCTGAGAGGTGGAGTCAGTAAGCCAGTTGTTAATAAGTAAAGAAATGAAGCCAGCAAGCCAGTGTTCAGTAAGCAGAAATTCTGAACACTTTGTATTAAGACTGAAGACTGAGCACCTTCCATCAAGGCTGAGGGACTGATTGCCTCATCTTCCACTGGCTGCAATACGTAATCTCCGTACTAAACTGATCAACACCACTAATGGGCGAAACGTCTTCATAATAAAGATACGTAGGTGTTGCACACGCGACTAATTCATATGTACACGCGCACACACATTATATATATATATATATATATATATATATATATATATATATATATATATATATATATATATATATATATATATATATATATATATAAACAAGAATATACGAGAGTAAATACAACGGTGTATTACACTATGGAGAGAAGGTTACAATACGACTTACAAAAATATTATTTAGGATTGGGTGTAAATCTTCTTGGCAAACTTCTATAAGAGGATCGCAGCCTCCAGTCCCTGGATCCTCCGTCCACTGATGCTGTCTCCTCTGCCTGGCTCTGTCTCTCTCTCTCACCTGGATCTCTCTTTCTCATCTGGTTATCTCTCACCTGGCTCTCTCTCTCACCTGCTTCTTTCTCTCTCACCTCTCTCATTCGTTTATAATTACATTAACGGTATAAAGTACCGACAAACTGATGAATAAGACACAAGTACAACACCTGGGTGTCGTCACCCCAACAAAACTACCCAGGTGTTGCACATGTGCCTCATTCTCAAGAAAATCCCTATGTATTACCACCCCTTCCCCTGCATAACTGGCTGAACTTACACCCAACATCAAACATGGAACGCGATTCCGGGCCAGTCCTGGTTGACCGCCTGAAATAAGTTAGTATAGAAGGAATATTAAGAAGCAGTCCTTCAAGGAGCTGTTAGGCAGCTACAGCTGTATAAAAGAAATGAAATGTATCAAGGCCATTTGCCATTGCTACCAAAACTGAAAAACGAGTGGAAAGGCCCTCACAGAATTTTGTTATTAAATTTTACATTCACTCTTTCAATCGCATATACACAGAATCACATCATACGGTGCAGCTTCGTGAAAGAGCTGACTGTACGATCATTTTGTAACAGAATACAAGGTATTACAAGCATAGTTTCTGTAACTGCTGACAGGTTATGTGGGGAAAGGCACATGGGTGGTAAGCTTTAATTTATACAGCGGTGAGGTACAGCTTTCACAAGACACGAGAAAGCTCTGTTTAGAAACTATGCTCCGCCTATCTGTGAATCTGTCAAACCTTCAGATAACCTATTTCACTCACACACAACTATAGTCAACTACTCTATGTTTTAAGACATCATTAAGATACTCTATAATGATCACCTCAAAAGATGCAAAGGCCTCTTAGTAGACCTTTCCACCACCGCCTGGTTGAGGATTCAACACCCACTTGAGAGAGGATGCTGTAAATGCTCGAGAGAGGATGCTGTGAACGCTCACTAGAGAGAGGATGCTGTGAACGCTCACTAGAGAGAGGATGCTGCAAATCCACCCTTAGGAAAGAGTGATGGTGTTGCAGAAATGGATTCTAAGGGAAGGGGGTCGCTAGCATGACAGGTGTTCTCCCTGAAATAATGGATGATGTATTTATAACTAGTTTGATTTATGCCTCCCTGGGAGAAAGAGCATACCGCAGATGCCCCCTTGGAAGAGAAAAGATGCAGCAAAAGCCCCCCTGGGAGAAAAAGGCTGCTGCAGATCCCACCCAGGGAGACAGCAATTGCTGCAGAAGCCCCTGAGAGAGACAGAAAGCTACAGGGGAAGACTGCAGGGACCCCCTCCCCTCTTAACATGGTAGACGGCCCCTGGGAGAAAGAGTTTTATGAGTGTGTGCCAACTTTTCCCTAAGATGTCTAAATCCGTGAGCGGGAAGTTTACAATGCTATTACGAACCTCGCCAGCACCTCGCCAGCACCTCGCCAACTTCACGCTTCAGCGCCACCTCCGCGCTCCAGTTATCTTAACTAACTGATGGAGAGAAACGCGAGAGCATCGCTGTCTTCTAACTTGCGATACTTTCTGAATAAGACCTTTGGAAGCCATTATCTGCGGTGTGCAGGAAGATATTATAGTAAGGTGAATGCTCCGGGTCAAGCACCAGCTCTTGGGCTCTGCCTTTTAGTAATTTATTATCTGGTTTATTCCCAATCCAGTTTTTTCCGTTTATTTACAGTACTTCTAGGGAACTGGTCTCGTACTCAAATTCCTCACACTGAACTTATTTTAATGACCCTCTGGCTCATTTAAATACACTTGAAATGACTCACGAAATCGTAATTACACGATTGTAAACGACCCATACCACGGGCGGGGTTCTAACCCCGCCCGTGGTATTTCTTTTTCACTGGAAACCTACGCTGTAGGCCAATAAATAATACTTTGAACAATTAGACATGTATAACATCTGAGCATTACTCTGTAGACGTTTCGCCCTCTAGTGGCTTTATCAATACAAGGACATAATGTGAAGAATGTAGAACTATGTACAAAAGATGAGGTGATCAGTCCCTCAGCCTTGTACTGATAAAGTCACTGGATGGCGAGACGTCTGCAAATAAAGATTCCCAGAATTTGCACATGTGTAAGTCTTCATCGTGTCGGAAATATATACCATTTATGCAGAAATACTTACACTTGATACAGTAGTAGCTGGTGAAGAGGAGCAAAGTTTCGGGTTCTTTAAAACCTTTTATCTGATTGTGCTCTAACACTCAGAACAAGACAGAATGAGGCATGCTGCGAGTATTACAAAAAAGGCACAATACCGTGACTGGAATACACAAATAACCCGCACATAGAAGAGAGGAGCTTACGACGACGTTTCGGTCCGACGTGGACCATTTACGACCGAAACGTCGTCGTAAGTTCCTCTCTTCTACGTGCGGGTTATTTGTGCTACGAATATATTTTATTTGGCGTATGTCACACTCTCATATAGGCTGCCTCCCGACAAGCGAACCAGGTGCTAAGGGTTTAATGATTAATAGGTCGACTGTCATGTTAGTACCCCGATTCATCGGCCAATCACAGACAAGCCCGCCAGAGCTGCGATGCAATGTGGTTCATTTGTGAAGCGAACATTGGCAGACTTGTCGGTGCTGCTGTCTTTCACGGTGTACTGTCTGGTTCTTTCATTCTGATGTCTTTTGCTTGCTTCACGATCAGGTGCGCAGGTAATTATACACCTTGATAAATTAGACACATGTGCAACACATTTCGCCACGCAGTAGCTTCATCAGCCCTATACGAAGAAGAATGGTGAAGATCAGAAGGAGTTTGAGGTAATCAGTCCCTCAGCCTGGAGCCGATGTAGTCAGACCATCAATCTTGAAAAGGGTACAGCATGTGCGGGAAGAAGTGGCTTATATATTGTAGACAGGTGAGGTGAAGCAGTCGTAGGCGATATCACAGTGGACAAAGCTGCATGTGGAAGCAGGTCATGCCTACACAGCTTAGGCAAGAGTAGAATTCACTGTATCAAGATCCCAAGATGTTGCTGTGTCCGACAGGAATGTAGACAAATGGTTCAGAGAACCGACAAGTTGATAAATTAGACATGTGGTCGTAATGCAGTGACATCTGAATTCAGTCAGAATTAAGGCTCAGACATAAATATTAAGAGACTGTCGATACTGGTTACTACAGAGATAGTTACTATATTAACAAGTACGCAGTCCTAGAACTGGGTATGATTTCATCACTACCCAGATTCAACATCTCGCAGGATCAGTGGAAACCCAAAACTGAAGAATGACACTTGCGCAACATTTGGGAGTCTTTACTGAAGAAACGCTTCTTCAGTCCAATACAGAGAAGAACGGTAGACGATGAGAAGTTTGAGGTAATCAGTCCCTCATCCTGGAGTCGATGTATTCAGTCAATGTTGCACAAGTGTCTCTTCAATTTGTCGGGTTTCCAAACAATTTGTATCACAAAACCCAAAGAAATACCTTCTTGTGTCCTGCAAGATCTCGTTCACGAACTTGGTGTCTGTACTTCGCTTTTCACCTGCCTTGGATCAAGTGTTTTCCACGGTATACAAGCCGCCGCTTTCTCAATCTTCCTAAGCGTTGTGTACTGAAGAGGGCCCTAACGTGAAGCTGAAATACGCACTCATATAAATTGCTGTTTTGTCTCCATTTTGGGAGGCCTGGTCGTGGACCGGGCCGCGGGGGCGTTGATCCCAGGAATACCCTCCAGGTAGATTTATGAAGAAGCATACTGCATAAACTTAAGAACATAAAAAAGAAGGAACACTGCAGGAAGCCTACTGGCACAAACTAGGCACATCCTTCTCAACCCAAAACCCACTATCAAAAATATATGCATAATTATTCAACCACATTTACTAATTTGTGTCACAACCATTTATTGCTGCAGGCAGAGCCTATATTAGCAGAGCCTATATTAGCAGAGGGGAAGCCTACGCACAAGAGGAACCAGCCTTAATGTGATCACTAATTATGAAATTCCTTTCAGGGACTACAACTTTACACAGGGAAAATAAACTTTAATGACTAGATTAACTCGACACAAAGTCTGGTACGTGTGGACGCGGGCGAAACAAACCTCAAAGTGCTAAAAAAAAAGACATACAACAATGGGTGATCTTAATTAACACGACGTTTCACCTGCTTAGGTACCTGATAAAGTCTCATGTAGGCGAAACGTTGAACTAATAAAATTATTTTTGCTGCTGTGTGTTTCCACCATCTGTTGGATATAAGCAAGAGAGCTTGGCAGTTTTCCATGTTTAACTGAGACATAATCCAGTATGAGTGCGAGTGAGTGTGAGTGTGTGTGTGTGTGTGTGTGTGTGTGTGTGTGTGTGTGTGTGTGTGTGTGTGTAAAATACACACACACCTGACAAGTGTCAATGACTGTGCTAGAGGATAAAATTCCTAACATTGATCTGAGAAGACCATTGTTGTCAGTCTGTCAGCTTAAAAAAAATACTGACTGGTGTCTATGTAATAAAATCACCCGCTCAGTGGTGCTGACACTACGGAGGGAAGAGGACGGTGCTCGGGAAATTTACGTACGGGTAACTGTGTATGGAAGTCGGTCTACCGGGAGGGTTTTCCGGGGGTCAACACCGCCCCCCTGGTCCATGACCAGGCCTTGCGGTTGATAAGGGCCTGATCAACCAGGCTGTTACTGCCGGTCGCACGCAATCCATCGTACGAACAACAGCCCGGCTGGTCAGGTACTGACTATAGGTGTCTGTTCAGCTCCCTCTTTAAGACAGCCAGGGGTCTTGTAGACAACCAGGGGTTTTGTAGACAGCCAGGGGTCTTGAAGACAGCCAGGGGTCTTGTAGACAACCAGGGGTCTTGAAGACAACCAGGAGTCTTGTAGACAACCAGGGGTCTTGTAGACAACCAGGGGTCTTGTAGACAACCAGGGGTCTTGTAGACAACCAGGGGTCTTGTAGACAACCAGGGGTCTTGTAGACAACCAGGAGTCTTGTAGACAATCAGGGGTCTTGAAGACAACCAGGGGTCTTGAAGACAACCAGGGGGTCTATTGGTAATTCCCCTCATGTATGCTGGGAGGCGACTGAACATAAACACACAAGTAGGAACACTGCAGCAGGCCTACAGGCCATGGAAAAAAAGGGCACAATACCGTGACTGGAACAATACACAAATAACCCGCACATAGGGGAAAGAAACTTACGACGACGTTTCGGTCCGTCTTGGACCATTAACAAGTCATGCTACTGGCCCATACTAGGCAGGTCCTTCTGAAATCCAAACCAACAAAATTATCTACCCAACCCATTTTTAATGTTACTATAAATACAACAACATAGTGTGATCTATGTGTCCTTAGCACATGTGTCCTTAGCACATGTGTCCATAACACGTGTGGTGAAACCACATTACAACATACAACATCCAGAACATCCAACTTCACCATCTCACACACGAGTAAACATTACCCAGCAGTGAGAATAACTCAAGAGGAGAGAGAGTAGCATCATATGTTAGAATTAAGATAATCTGGTGAAAATAAACAAAAAAAATTGTTAGTTTGAAATTAACAAAGAGAGAATCTATAATTTCAGCGTCTTGGATGATGCGAGAAAGTTGATACTTGTTGGGAGGATAGTAAGGGAAGGTGTGTTGAGTGCAACCATGCAGTTGTATGCCTAGGTCTAAGGCCTACTTGAAGCTTTCAAATATTTTAGTGGAAGAGCCTCTGCTGGTAGAACCACTGCTGGTAGAACCACTGCTGGCAGAACCACTGCTGGCAGAACCACTGCTGGTAGAACCACTGCTGGTAGAACCACTGCTGGCAGAACCACTGTTGGTAGAACCACTGCTGGTAGAACCACTGCTGGCAGAACCACTGCTGGTAGAACCACTGCAGGTAGAACCAGTGCTGGTCGAACCTCGTCAAAGACTTACTGGTAGAGACATGTTTTCACTGCTATTGGACTTTAAGAATGTAGATAGTGGTGGTGAGGTGGTGGTTGTTGTTGGTGGAGGTTGGTGGTGAGGTGGCGGTTGTTGTTAGTGGTGAGAGGGTCGTTGGTGGTGAGGTTGTTGTTGGTGGTGGTTGTTGTGGTAGTTGCAATAGTGGTAGTAGTGGTGGTGGGTGTCATTCTACTTACCACAAGAAACCACAAATCCTGTCTTGATCTAGACCAACACAACATGTCACATTTATCCCTCCAAACAACACAACTCAGCTGACAAGAATACTTATAACAATTTTATCACAAAAAAATAATTCAAAACGCCTTAATCACGTCACAGTATTTAACCATGACACAAACTCATATTGTTTTCGAAGTCCAGATACCTGAAGGACCCCATTAAAATTGAACGAACATCAATTTCGATCACAAGGTAAAAAATGGAACACTAATTCCGAACACAGATCAGTCAAAAAAGTCGAAATTTTGCCTAGGGAAAAGTAGAGTGGAATTTCGCCCTCAAATTGGATAGTCGCCTATAATAGGGAACGTCGTATCAAATTGGATAAGCACTCGCAGATTAGCTAGCTTCCCCGGAGGAGGGGAGATGAGGGAAGAGGAGGAGGGGAGATGAGGGGAGAGGAGGAGGGGAGATGAGGGGAGAGGAGGAGAGTTGAGGGGAGAAGTGGGCAGGGGTGGAAACAGAGGGGTATAGACTCCAAAATTGGATCTGATACTTGAAATGGTGAGTGACAAACCCGAGGGGAGAGGGGAAGCGAGAACGAGGGGAGAGGCAGAAGGGGAAGACAATATGGAGGGTAGTGGGAGACGGAAAATTAGTGAGGAGAAAGCTGAATTCATAGGAATGTGCACGGGGGGAGGGGAGGGGAGGGCAGACACCCGAAGAACTTTCACATCACAGCGAGGCCATCTTCAGATGTGAAACTAATAAGGAAGATTAAGCAAGGAATTAGGAAGAGAACACAAGACACAGGGTGTGGGAGAAAGTTCCATACCAATGATATATATATATATATATATATATATATATATATATATATATATATATATATATATATATATATATATATATATATATATTTATTATCACACTGGCCGATTCCCACCAAGGCAGGGTGGCCCGAAAAAGAAAAGCTTTCACCATCATTCACTCCATCACTGTCTTGCCAGAAGGGTGCTTTACACTACAGTTTTTAAACTGCAACATTAACACCCCTCCTTCAGAGTGCAGGCACTGTACTTCCCATCTCCAGGACTCAAGTTCGGCCTGCCGGTTTCCCTGAACCCCTTCATAAATGTTACTTTGCTCACACTCCAACAGCACGTCAAGTATTAAAAACCATTTGTCTCCATTCACTCCTATCAAATACGCTCACGCATGCCTGCTGGAAGTCCAAGCCCCTCGCACACAAAACCTCCTTTACCCCCTCCCTCCAACCTTTCCTAGGCCGACCCCTACCCCGCCTTCCTTCCACTACAGACTGATACACTCTTGAAGTCATTCTGTTTCGCTCCATTCTCTCTACATGTCCGAACCACCTCAACAACCCTTCCTCAGCCCTCTGGACAACAGTTTTGGTAATCCCGCACCTCCTCCTAACTTCCAAACTACGAATTCTCTGCATTATATTCACACCACACACACACACACATATATATATATATATATATATATATATATATATATATATATATATATATATATAATTATTATTATTATTATTTAGTTCAAATAGCTTTCGTCTACAGACAAAACTTCTTCAGTAGGATACAGAGGTGAGTAAAACTATCTTACTCACTGTGAAACAAAACACAGTTTTACACTTCAGGACTTTATTTGAGGAAACGTTTCGCCACAAGCGGCTTCTTCAGTCCTAATAGAGAGATTGCTCATTGGGTTACGATGAGGTCTACTGTGTAACCGAAACGTTCGGGAAATAAACCTCTTTCAGCAGGAATCTCCACGGACAAGCACGTCGGCGACGTCAGGAAGTCTACCGCTGGACTTCCTGTCGGGGTAAACGAACAGACACGTGGAAAAAAAAAAAACTGACATTACGGAAACTGTGCTTCAAAATTCAAGTGATCCTCGAAGACTAACAGGAATGTGGTAAAGAGAGGAGGAGTGTGAGGTAATCAGTCCCTCAGCCTGGAGTCGCTGTGTTCCGTCCATCACTCTTGAAGATGGTACAGCATATGGCCGGAGAAGTGGCTGAGGGACTGACCACCTCAAATACTATTTCTCCAAGGTTGATGGACTGATTATATCATCTTTATTTCACTACTACACCTACTGCCTCAGTATTTGACTGAAGAAGCCTACTGTGTAGGTGAAACGTTTCGGAATAAAGACTTCTAACTGTTGCACGTGTGTCTTATTAACTTGATAGTATTGTCTACCATTATTGACAAGAACTCAGACAGCTCACGTTTGGAACATGTTTTTCACGTTTGGAACATGTTTTTCACGTTTGGAACAAGTTTTTCACGTTTTGAACATGTTTTTCACGTTTGGAACATGTTTTTCACGCTTTGAACATGTTTTTCACGTTTGGAACATGTTTTTCACGCTTGGAACATGTTTTTCACGTTTGGAACACGTTTTTCACGTTTGGAACATGTTTTACACGTTTAAAGCATCTTTTTCACGTTGTATAAATATTAGAGAATTGAATGACAGATGATTCTAAGATGAAACAAGGGATTTTTTAACTTTACATACGTACGTACGTACGTACGTGTGTGTGTGTGTACTCATCTATTTGTGGTTGCAGGGGTCGAGTCCTAGCTCCTGGCCCTGGTGTGTGTGTGTGTGTGTGTGTGTGTGAAAGAGAGAGAGAGAGAGAGAGAGAGAGAGAGAGAGAGAGAGAGAGAGAGAGAGAGAGAGAGAGAGAGAGAGAGAGAGAGAGAGAGAGAGAGAGAGACAGAGAGAGAGAGAAATATGAGCAGGAAAGGGGGAGGAGGAGAGCAAGAGACGTTGAAAATGAAGAGAACTAGAACAGATGAGAGAGCAGATGAGAAAAGTGTCACGAGAGATGTAGGAAGACAATAAACATTCGGTAAAAGGGGGAAAAGAGAAAGCCAGAGAGAAAATAAAGATCGTGTAAAGAAGAACTGCAACGTCTCAGGAAGACGAAAGATGTGAAAGAGAGAAGGGGGTAAAGAAGACAATAAAGAAAGAAGATATAAAAGGGAACGTGGAAGCAGAATAAGAAAAGAGAAGATGAGAGAGAATAACAGAGAGGGACTTGAAGAAACGGGTGGGGTAAAAAGAAAGAATTACGAAACGAAAGAAAGGCACAAGAAGGAAGGGTAAATGCAAGGAGAAGCAAAGAAATGAATAGAGGCTGAGCGGGAAGCACGAAGAGAAGGAATAGAGAGAATGAGATAGGGAATATGAAGGAATGGAGAGAAGCATGTAGACTGAAAGAAAGCTGGGGAGAAACTGACAGGGAGAGGGAGAATGAGAGAAGAGGGAGAAGAGAGAATAAACAATGACAGTGAGGGGGGGGGACGAGAAGAGTGAGACAAGGATAGTAAAAGGGAACTAAGAAGGGAGGGAGAGAGCCAAGGATTGTGAAAGGGAGCTGAGAAGGGAAAGAGAGAAGAGAGGGTAAGCTAAAGTAGAGAGTAAGAGAAGGTTCAGTAGAGAGAAAGTGAAAGTCTGGTATAACAGGGAGAAAGACAAGGAAATTAAGATATATTGGTAAGAATGTGAATGTATGTATGTATGTATGTATGTGTGTGTGTGTGTGTGTGTGTGTGTGTGTGTGTGTGTGTGTGTGTGTGTGTGTGTGTGTGTGTGTTCGTGCGTTTTACAGTAATAGTACATAATACTATTACAGTAATAGCATATAATACTATTACAGTAAGAGTATTATATACCATTATACACAGAGGATAGTGGAGCACGAAATCATCAGTCCTTTAGCCTTGCAGAACTGTCCATGAACGGTAATGGAAGATAAGATAATCAGTCCCTCAGCCTAGCAACAGGTGAGAAGAAACAAGCCTACTGGTCTATACTTACTGACATAGGCCAGTAGGCAGGAATATCCTCAAATTCAACCCTTCACACTCATACATTTATCTAACCCATTTTTAGTACCGGCGCGCACAATTACGAGGACAATTGAACTTCCAGTCTTACCCCCGTCTACGACAATGCACATAAAACCATCCAGCAGAAGTACTTTGCTGGCTAAAACCAACATTTATGTCTCCTAAACGAACCAACTCGCCCAACTAAAAGCATAATATCGACTTGGCTATCGCAGTGTTTTGAAGGTAAACAGTGAAGCTGGCATTCTGTCGAGCAGTGCCACCACTGACTCTTCCCATTCTCTCTTGACTTCTCTCTCTTTTTTGGCTCTCTCTCTTCTCTTTCTCCAGGCTTATCATTATCCATCTCCTCTCCTTTCTACAACACATTCATTCTTGATGTGTACACAGAGGTGTTAGTGTCTCTCGTTATGTACACAGAGAGGTGCGAGTCTCTCTAGATATGTACACAAAGAGGTGCGCGTGTCTCTCGTTATGTACACAGAGGTGTGAGTCTCTCTAGATATGTACACAGAGATGTGTGTCTCTCTCTCGCTATGTACACAGTGAGGTGTGCGTCTCTCTAGACATGTACACAGAGAGGTGTGCGTCTCTCTAGATATGTACACAGGTGTGCGTCTCTCTCGTTATGTACACAGAAAGGTGTGCGTCTGTGTTTGTACATTGAAGGACTTACACCCATTTTAGGAATATTACAGTAGATAGGCATTAAAACCATAAATCAATCCATCAAACCTTTGTCTCTCTCTCTCTCTCTCTCTCTCTCTCTCTCTCTCTCTCTCCCACGTTACTCCGTCCTCTCCTCCCCTCTCTCTCTCCCACTGTTTCTCACGTCATCTCTATTCTCTCTCACACTTATTCTCTCATATTTCTCTCTCCATATTCTGTTTTCTGAGACTTCTGCCAACAAATTCTAGTTACCATTTTTATCACGTTCTCCTTCACTCTTACATTCTCCTTCACTCTTACATTCTCCTTCACTCTTACATTCTCCTTCACTCTTACATTCTCCTTCACTCTTACATTCTCCTTCACTCTTACATTCTCCTTCACTCTTACATTCTCCTTCACTCTTACATTCTCCTTCACTCTTACATTCTCCTTCACTCTTACATTCTCCTTCACTCTTACATTCTCCTCCACTCTTACATTCTCCTCCACTCTTACATTCTCCTTCACTCTTATATTCTCCTTCACTCTTACATTCTCCTTCACTCTTACATTCTCCTTCACTCTTACATTCTCCTCCACTCTTACCGGAGGGGTTCAAGGAGGCCAGAGTTACTCCTATCTTCAAGAAAAATAGTAGGTCCGATGTAAGCAACTATAGGCCTGTTAGTATACTCAGTATAATATCTAAAATTCTAGAGAGGGCGGTGTATTCTCAAGTAGTTAAGTACCTTAATGACAACAACATTCTCCATAGCTATCAATCGGGCTTTAGAAGATCCTACTCAACCGACACCTCCCTTATTAATCTGATGGATTACCTGAGAATTGAAATGTCAAAGGGGAACCTCATAGGTATGGTAACCTTAGACCTGCAAAAGGCCTTCGATACTGTCAACCACAATATATTATGTAATAAACTTCAAGCTATCGGTATAGGTTCTGTAGACTGGTTTAAGTCCTACCTTAGCAACAGGAGACAAATAGTCAAAATCAACAAAACAGAATCAGAACCCCTGCCGATAACATGTGGAGTTCTCCAAGGTAGTATTCTGGGTCCCTTATTATTCTTATGTTATGTCAATGATATGCCTATCAGTGTCAAGTGCAAACTCCTACTGTATGCAGATGACAGTGCTCTGTTAGTGTCAGGTACAGACCCACAAGATATTGCTAATGTTTTAACACTGGAACTGGAGTCCTGCAGCAAATGGTTAGTAGACAACAAACTATCATTACACCTCGGGAAAACTGAAGCCATTCTCTTTGGCACGAAACATAAACTGAGAAGGGTAAATAATTTTAATGTTCAATGTAATGGGGAGCCCATCACTTTGGTTTCATCAGTAAAATATTTGGGAATCCCCTTTGACCCATGCATGTCAGGAGAATTGATAGGGAACAGTGTAGTAAAGAAAGCGAATGCCAGACTGAAGTTCCTGTATAGACAAGCACAGTGTCTACCTACTGAGGCTCGCAGGACCCTATGTCTAGCCCTTATACAGTGTCATATGGAATACGCTTGCTCTTCATGGTACTCTGCCTTGACAAAAAAACTGAAAGACTGCAAATCACCCAGAACAAAATCGTAAGATTCATCCTGGACCTGGGACCAAGAGAACATGTAGGCCAGGATGAATTACAGCAGTTGGATATGCTGAATGTTGAAGACAGAGTAAAACAACTGAAGCTAAATCATGTTTATAAAATTGCTCACAAACAGTGTCCAGAATATCTTGCTGTCAAATTTTTCAAGGTTGGGAACCGCAGCAATCATAGTACTAGGGGGAGAGAGCACAACTTTGTAGTACCCACAGTCAGTGGTCAGGCTTCAAACACCTTTTATTGTACAGCAATAAAGGAATGGAACAGACTGCCCGCACATGTCAAAGCCAGTCATAGCATGAACCAGTTCAAGAAGAGTGCCAAAAGGTGTCTGATGAATGTAGCTACAGAAAGGGAGGGGAATGATTTTCTATTTTTTAGCTAACATACGTGTAAATTTTACCTTATTCCTAGTAATGACCCTCGTATTGTAGATAGTCTTAATGACCTTAGTGTAGTAGATAGTCTTTTTAGTATGATAATAAGATGTTATCTTCATTGTAGAATAATAAGAAAATATTATAACCTTTATATTATAATAATAAGGTAAAAGGACCCTAATGGAAATAAGTCACTCTGTCTGACTTTTTTGGGTTATCCTAGGTTCTCTACACATATGCTGCTATGTATGATAATTCTATGTAACTGTATTTGTGTATACCTGAATAAACTTACTTATTCTCCTCCACTCTTACATTCTCCTCCATTCTTACATTCTCCTCCACTCTTACATTCTCCTCCACTCTTTCATTCTCCTCCACTCCTTCATTCTCCTCCACTCCTTCATTCTCCTCCACTCCTTCATTCTCCTCCACTCCTTCATTCTCCTCCACTCCTTCATTCTCCTCCACTCTTACATTCTCCTCCACTCTTACATTCTCCTCCACTCCTTCATTCCCCTCCACTCCTTCATTCTCCTCCACTCTTACATTCTCCTCCATTCTTACATTCTCCTCCACTCTTACATTCTCCTCCACTCTTTTATTCTCCTCCACTCCTTCATTCTCCTCCACTCCTTCATTCTCCTCCACTCCTTCATTCTCCTCCACTCCTTCATTCTCCTCCACTCCTTCATTCTCCTCCACTCCTTCATTCTCCTCCACTCCTTCATTCTCCTCCACTCCTTCATTCTCCTCCACTCTTACATTCTCCTCCACTCTTACATTCTCCTCCACTCCTTCATTCTCCTCCACTCCTTCATTCTCCTCCACTCCTTCATTCTCCTCCACTCCTTCATTCTCCTCCACTCCTTCATTCTCCTCCACTCCATCATTCTCCACCACTCCTTCATTCTCCTCCACTCCTTCATTCTCCTCCACTCTTACATTCTCCTCCACTCTTACATTCTCCTCCACTCTTACATTCTCCTCCACTCCTTCATTCTCCTCCACTCCTTCATTCTCCTCCACTCCTTCATTCTCCTCCACTCCTTCATTCTCCTCCACTCTTACATTCTCCTCCACTCTTACATTCTCCTCCACTCTTACATTCTCCTCCACTCCTTCATTCTCCTCCACTCCTTCATTCTCCTCCACTCCATCATTCTCCACCACTCCTTCATTCTCCTCCACTCCTTCATTCTCCTCCACTCTTACATTCTCCTCCACTCTTACATTCTCCTCCACTCTTACATTCTCCTCCACTCCATCATTCTCCACCACTCCTTCATTCTCCTCCACTCCTTCATTCTCCTCCACTCTTACATTCTCCTCCACTCTTACATTCTCCTCCACTCTTACATTCTCCTCCACTCCTTCATTCCCCTCCACTCTTACATTCCCCTCCACTCTTACATTCCACTCTACTCTTACATTCTCCTCCACTCTTTCATTCTCTTCCACTCTTACATTCTCGCTTGGGAGAAGTGTGAAGTTGGGCGGGAGGTGTGAAGGTGGGCGGGATGTGTGAAGGTGGGCGGGAGGTGTGAAGGTGGGCGGGAGGAGTGAAGGTGAGCGTGAAGTGTGAAGTTGGGCGGGAGGTGTGAAGGTGGGCGAGATGTGTGAAGGTGGGCGGGAGGTGTGAAGGTGGGTGGAATGTGTGAAGGTGGGCGGGAGGTGTAAAGGTGGGCGAGAGGTGTGAAGGTGGGCGGGAGGTGTGAAGGTGGGCGAGATGTGTGAAGGTGGGCGGGAGGTGTGAAGGTGGGTGGAATGTGTGAAGGTGGGCGGGAGGTGTAAAGGTGGGCGAGAGGTGTGAAGGTGGGCAGGTGTGAAGGAGGGCGGGAGGTGTGAAAGTGGGCGGGAGATGTGAAAATGGGCGGGAGGTGTGAAGGTGGGCGGGAGGTGTGAAAGTGGGCGGGAGGTGTGAAGGTGGGCGGGAGGTGTGAAAGTGGGCGAGAGGTGTGAAAGTGGGCGGGAGGTGTGAAGGTGGGAGGGAGGTGTGAAGTTGGACGGGAGGTGTGAAAGTAGGCGGGAAGTGTGAAGGTGGGCGGGAGGTGTGAAGGTGGGCGTGAAAGTGGGCAGGAGGTGTGAAGGTGGGCAGGTGTGAAGGTGGGCGGGAGGTGTGAAGGTGGGCGGGAGGCGTGAAAGTGGGCGGGAGGTGTGAAAGTGGGAGGGAGGTGTGAACGTGGGTGGGAGGTGTGAAGGTGGGCGGGATGTGTGAAGGCGGGCGAGATGTGTGAAGGTGGGCGGGAGGTGTGAAGGTGGGCGGGAAGTGTGAAGTTGGGCGGGAGGTGTGAAGGTGGGCGGCGGGAGGTGTGAAGGTGGGCGGGAGGTGTGAAAGTGGGTGGGAGGTGTGAAGGTGGGCGGGAGGTGTGAAAGTGAGCGGGAGGTGTGAAAGTGGGCGGGAGGTGTGAAAGTGAGCGGGAGGTGTGAAAGTGGGCGGGAGGTGTGAAAGTGAGCGGGAGGTGCGAAAGTGGGCGGGAGGTGTGAAAGTGAGTGGGAGGTGTGAAAGTGAGCGGGAGGTGTGAAAGTGGGCGGGAGGTGTGAAAGTGGGCGGGAGGTGTGAAAGTGAGTGGGAGGTGTGAAAGTAGGCGGGAGGTGTGAAAGTGGGCGGGAGGTGTGAAAGTGAGTGGGAGGTGTGAAAGTGGGCGGGAGGTGTGAAAGCGAGTGGGAGGTGTGAAAGTGGGCGGGAGGTGTGAAAGTGAGCGGGAGGTGTGAAAGTGAGCGGGAGGTGTGAAAGTGAGCGGGAGGTGTGAAAGTGAGCGGGAGGTGTGAAAGTGAGCGGGAGGTTTGAAAGTGAGCGGGAGGTGTGAAAGTGAGCGGGAGGTGTGAAAGTGAGCGGGAGGTGTGAAAGTGAGCGGGAGGTGTGCCAGTGAGCGTGAGGTGTGAAAGTGCGCGGGAGGTGTGAAAGTGAGCGGGAGGTGTGAAAGTGAGCGGGAGGTGTGAAAGTGAGCGGGAGGTGTGAAAGTGGGCGGGAGGTGTGAAAGTGAGTGGGAGGTGTGAATGTGGGCGGGAGGTGTGAAAGTGAGCGGGAGGTGTGAAAGTGAGCAGGTGTGAAAGTGAGCGGGAGGTGTGAAAGTGGGCGGGAGGTGTGAATGTGGGCGGGAGGTGTGAAAGTGGGCGGGAGGTGTGAAAGTGAGCGGAGGTGTGAAAGTGGGCGGGAGGTGTGAAAGTGTGGGGGTGGTGTGAAAGTGGGCGGGAGGTGTGAAAGTGAGCGGGAGGTGTGAAAGTGGGCGGGAGGTGTGAAAGTGAGCGGGAGGTGTGAAAGTGGGCGGGAGGTGTGATAGTGTGCGGGAGGTGTGAAAGTGAGCGGGAGGTGTGAAAGTGGGCGGGAGGTGTGAAAGTGGGCGGGAGGTGTGAAAGTGGGCGGGAGGTGTGAAAGTGGGCGGGAGGTGTGAAAGTGGGCGGGAGGTGTGAAAGTGGGCGGGAGGTGTGAAAGTGAGCGGGAGGTGTGAAAGTGAGCGGGAGGTGTGAAAGTGAGCGGGAGGTGTGAAAGTGAGCAGGAGGTGTGAAAGTGAGCAGGTGTGAAAGTGAGCGGGAGGTGTGAAAGTGAGCGGGAGGTGTGAAAATGAGCGGGAGGTGTGAAAGTGAGCGGGAGGTGTGAAAGTGAGCGGGAGGTGTGAAAGTGAGCGGGAGGTGTGAAAGTGAGCGGGAGGTGTGAAAGTGGGCGGGAGGTGTGAAAGTGAGCGGGAGGTGTGAAAGTGAGCGGGAGGTGTGAAAGTGAGCGGGAGGTGTGAAAGTGAGCGGGAGGTGTGAAAGTGAGCGGGAGGTGTGAAAGTGAGCGGGAGGTGTGAAAGTGAGCGGGAGGTGTGAAAGTGAGCGGGAGGTGTGAAAGTGAGCGGGAGGTGTGAAAGTGGGCGGGAGGTGTGAAAGTGAGCGGGATGTGTGAAAGTGAGCAGGAGGTGTGAAAGTGAGCGGGAGGTGTGAAAGTGGGCGGGAGGTGTGAAAGTGAGCGGGAGGTGTGAAAGTGGGCGGGAGGTGTGAAAGTGAGCGGGAGGTGTGAAAGTGAGCGGGAGGTGTGAAAGTGAGCGGGAGGTGTGAAAGTGTGCGGGAGGTGTGAAAGTGAGCGGGAGGTGTGAAAGTGAGCGGGAGGTGTGAAAGTGAGCGGGAGGTGTGAAAGTGGGCGGGAGGTGTGAAAGTGAGCGGGAGGTGTGAAAGTGAGCGGGAGGTGTGAAAGTGGGCGGGAGGTGTGAAAGTGAGCGGGAGGTGTGAAAGTGAGCGGGAGGTGTGAAAGTGAGCGGGAGGTGTGAAAGTGGGCGGGAGGTGTGAAAGTGAGCGGGAGGTGTGAAAGTGGGCGGGAGGTGTGAAAGTGAGCGGGAGGTGTGAAAGTGGGCGGGAGGTGTGAAAGTGAGCGGGAGGTGTGAAAGTGAGCGGGAGGTGTGAAAGTGGGCGGGAGGTGTGAAAGTGAGCGGGAGGTGTGAAAGTGGGCGGGAGGTGTGAAAGTGAGCGGGAGGTGTGAAAGTGAGCGGGAGGTGTGAAAGTGGGCGGGAGGTGTGAAAGTGAGCGGGAGGTGTGAAAGTGGGAGGGAGGTGTGAAAGTGAGCGGGAGGTGTGAAAGTGAGCGGGAGGTGTGAAAGTGGGCGGGAGGTGTGAAAGTGAGCGGGAGGTGTGAAAGTGGGCGGGAGGTGTGAAAGTGAGCGGGAGGTGTGAAAGTGAGCGGGAGGTGTGAGTGGGCGGGAGGTGTGAAAGTGGGCGGGAGGTGTGAAAGTGAGCGGGAGGTGTGAAAGTGGGCGGGAGGTGTGAAAGTGAGCGGGAGGTGTGAAAGTGGGCGGGAGGTGTGAAAGTGAGCGGGAGGTGTGAAAGTGAGCGGGAGGTGTGAAAGTGGGCGGGAGGTGTGAAAGTGAGCGGGAGGTGTGAAAGTGGGCGGGAGGTGTGAAAGTGAGCGGGAGGTGTGAAAGTGAGCGGGAGGTGTGAGTGGGCGGGAGGTGTGAAAGTGAGCGGGAGGTGTGAAAGTGAGCGGGAGGTGTGAAAGTGGGCGGGAGGTGTGAAAGTGAGCGGGAGGTGTGAAAGTGGGCGGGAGGTGTGAAAGTGAGCGGGAGGTGTGAAAGTGAGTGGGAGGTGTGAGTGGGCGGGAGGTGTGAAAGTGAGCGGGAGGTGTGAAAGTGAGCGGGAGGTGTGAAAGTGGGCGGGAGGTCAGCAAAGCTCAGACTTCAACACAACTGTACTGAGGGTGTCGAACCAGGTAAGAACCAGGAATAATGGATTTAAGTTGGATAAATTTAGATTTAGAAAGGACATAGGTAAGTACTGGTTTTCTAACAGAGTTGTAGATGCGTGGAACAGTCTTCCCAGTGGGGTGATAGAGGCTAGGACCTTGGGTAGCTTTAAGGAGAGACTGGACAAATATATGAGTGGGAGGGGCTGGGTTTGATTGGTGTCATTGGGTACGGGAGTTATTTCTTGGGTGGCTTTAGGTAGAGATCGTTTTGATAAGGACCTGCCTCGTATGGGCCAGTAGGCCTTCTGCAGTGTTCCTACATTCTTATGTTCTTATGTTCTTAAGTTATACCATGAATTAAGTAAAGATCCTGGACTTCACTGTACGAAAGACAAAGCAAATGTGATAATAATTATGGACAAGATAGATTACAGTGGAAAACTAAACATGATATTAGAAGACGAGGGAACTTAGGTGCCTCTTAATCCATGACCAGAAACTATTTTCCTAAGATTCCTTAAAGTCCTCTCATGAGAATGAAATCCAAATACCTGGAGTTTACCTGGAGAGGATTTCGGGAGTCAACGCCCCCGCGGCTCGGTCTGAGACCAGGCCTCACGGTGGATCAGGGTCTGATCACCTTCTTATAGACCCAAAATGTACATGCATGCGCGTACACTATAGAAATTCTTTCTTTTCATTATATTACAGCGAAAAAAACCCCGTGGGAAGGGTCGATAATAGTGAGGGTTTTAAGCGAGGCACGAACCCTCGATCCTGCCTCTCCCCCTCACGAATTAAGTTATAAAACGCAGCGAAGCAGGCAGGGCGGCCGCTCGTATCCTGCCTCCACTTTACGACACGTCGAGTCAGGAAGGCAGGCAACACTGCTACCATAGATGCTGCCACCAGTACCGTAGTTGCTGACACCACTGTCACCATCGCTGGAGCTGACACCATTTGTGTCACAGCACCACCGTCACTTTAACCAAAAATATTAGTATTACCACCATAAACACTGAGAATTCTATCGACTCCATCACCACCACTACCACCACACCCTCCACCACCATTACTTCCGCCACTACCACAATCCCCACAACTATCCCTGACACCACTGTTACCACCACCACCAAAAATACAACAATTACTATTACTTACAACGATTATATTAAGCTTCACACCTCACTCTATACAAACATAATATTATATATATATATATATATATATATATATATATATATATATATATATATATATATATATATATATATATATATATATATATATATATATATAGATTGAACATTAAAATGGTATAAAATACCGACAGGTTGTTAGGTAAGACACATATGCAACAGTTAGGTATCTTTATTATGAAACGTTTCGCCTACACAGTAGGCTTCTTCAGTCAAGTACAGAAAAGTTGATAGAAGCAGAAGATACTTGAAGACGATGTAATCAGTCCATCACCCTTAAAGTTTTGAGGTGGTCAGTCCCTCAGTCTGGAGAAGAGCATTGTTCCATATATTGTTTCATACTATGGAACAATGCTCTTCTCCAGACTGAGGGACTGACCACCTCAAAACTTTAAGGGTGATGGACTGATTACATCGTCTTCAAGTATCTTCTGCTTCTATCAACTTTTCTGTACTTGACTGAGGAAGCCTACTGTGTAGGCGAAACGTTTCATAATAAAGATACCTAACTGTTGCATATGTGTCTTACCTATATATATATATATTTATATACACACACAAGCACATACATGTATACAATTGAATGATATGGGGAAAATTGAATCACAGAGAATTATTCCTAAACATATATAAAACATTGAAGTCAAATATAATCACAGGAAATCAATTATAATCACTGGAAATCAGATATAATAATTTAATTCACGTTAAAAATACAACAAAATAAATTTAGGTCTCCACAAAACAAATATTCCCTGAACCACAATCTCGCCATTTAAACCTTAATAATACCCTTCAATTTAGGTAAAACTTTTGCCACTGATGCCTGGTTCCAACACTAACAACATGCTTGTCCATACAACGATGAAACCCAAATCTTCACACAGAATATATCAATATGATTTTAAAAACGACTTAGTTTAATTAAGATCTAGAAAGGCTGTAGAAAGCCCTAGTTTGGTTACAGAGCTTCTAGTTGAAGGTGTCAGGTAGGGTTTGTGAGGTTAGAAACTTTTCATATCTCACTTATATATCTGTCTAATTTACTTTTGAAGATATCTAAGAAGAGATGCCTTTAAAATTAAGTTAGATATACGAGTGAGAAGAATTAGACCTGTGAAGGATCTGACAAGTATAGGTCAGTAGATCTGTTGTTGCTCTCTCTCTCTCTATCTCTCTAAATAACATTATAATCTGTGGATTATCACATAAGAACATAAACAGCACTGAAGCAAGCCTACTGGCCCACGCTAGGCAGGTCAAAGTTACCTAGTTGCCCACAAGCAAGTCCAAGTTAACTACTGGCCCACGCTAGGCAGGTTCAAGCCACCTACTGGCCCACACTAGGCAGGTCCAAGTCACCTACTGATCCAAGCCAGTCAAGTCACATTAGTTGCACTTGTGTCCTTGTACCTAACATTATCGGTAATTTTGCCAACATTATGACGATTAAAAATATCCAATAAAGTATCGCATTATACTGCATTCGTGTCTATTTTCCAGTCTAATTTATCTACTTGTCGGTATTGTATAACATTAGTCTAAACCTCTAATGACATTCAAAATATAGCCTAGAAGACCAAGGCTATATTTTGAAGAGCTTGGCACAAGTGATCACAAATCCATCACTTTTAGCATTAACTGGGAATACAAGAATAATGATAATACGGTAAAAATCCCTGATTTTCGTTTTGCCGATTATAATGGAGTTAGGGAACACCTGCCTAATCTTGATTGGGGTTATCTAGCTAATGATTTTATTGACGATGATCATACTTATGATTACGAAGGGATCTCCATTAATGATTTTTTTCTTAATAATGTACACCGTGCTCAGAGTATATACATTCCTCGGAGAGAAATTAGGTCTAATAATAACGATCCCAAATGGGTCAACAGGAGGCTAAAGCATCTATTAGGGGAGAAAAGGGGAATTTATAGGCGCATCAGAAGAGGAGAGGTTAACCTTACTGACCAATAGGTTTAGCTTAAAAGAGAAGTAAAAAAGGGGATTAGAAAGACTAAACGTGACTATGAAATTAGAGTTGCTAATGAATCAAAAACTAATCCAAAGCGTTTCTTTCAAGTGTATAGGACGAAGGTGAAGGAAAAAGTAGGACCTCTGAAAACTGGGAATGGACAGCTGACGGATAACGAACTGGAAATACGTTCCATATTTAATGACTATTTTTTTGCCAGTGTTTACACAGGAAGATGTAAATGAGATTCCAGTAATTAACAATTATTCAGTTCCTGATGAATTCAAATTAACTATTATTACTGTCACGAGGGACATGGTTATTAAACAGACAAACTGAAGCAAAATAAGTCCCCGGGACCCGATGAGCTGTTTTCCAGGGTACTTAAGGAATGCAAGATGGAACTTAGTCAGCCATTAACGAGTGTGTTTAATGCGTCCATCCTTACTCCTTACTGGTATTGTGCCAGAGTTGTGGAAGATGGCTAATGTGGTTCCTATATTCAAATCAGGGGATAAGTCCACTCCTTCAAATTACCGTCCAATAAGCCTGACATCTATAGTGGGCAAGTTATTAGAATCAATTATAGCTGACATTATCAGAAGTCACCTTGAAGAGCATAAATTATTGAATCTCAGCATAGATTCACGAGAGGTCGTTCCTGCCCTCTCTTGTTCATAATTTACATTAATGACCTTGATGAAGGGATTAGGAGTGACATGAGTAAATTTGCTGATGATACAAAGATAGGCCGTATAATTCATTCTGAGGAGGATAGCAATGAACTTCAGAAGGATTTGGACAAATTAATGTCTTGGTCTGAAAAATGGCAGATGAAGTTCAATGTGGATAAGTGTAAGGTACTAGTCTTTGGTAATGAAAATAACCCTCGAAGCTATAAACTAGGTGAAGTAGAGCTTGATCATACAGAATGTGAAAAAAGACTTGGGAGTCATGGTAAGCAGAAATCTGAAGCCAAGACAGCAGTGCCTTAGTGTGCACAACAAGGCTAACAGATTACTAGGATTTATCTCTAGAAGTATAAGTAACAGAAGTCCAAAAGTTATTTTACAGCTCTATACATCACTAGTGAGGCCTCATTTAAATTATGCTGCTCAGTTTTGGTCTCCTTACTACAGGATGGACATAGACTCATTGGAGAAAATACAGAGAAGAATGACTTGAATTATTTACTGTGTAAGGAATCTCCCGTATGAAGACAGAGTTAAAGCCTTAAATCTCCACTCTCTGGAGAGGCGTAGGATGAGGGGAGACATCACTGAAGTGTATAAGTAGATGACGGGCATAAACAAGGGAGATATTAATAAAGTACTGAGGGTGTCGAACCAGGTAAGAACCAGAAATAATGGAGAATTGAGACACTTATGCAACACATGGGAATCTTTATTGAAGAAACGTTTCGCCACACAGTGGCTTCATCAGTCCAATACAAAGTAGAAATGGGGGTAGAAGTATGAGGTAATCAGTCCCTCAACCTGGATTCGATGTGTTCAGTCCATCACTCTTGTAGTAAGTGCAGCATAGGGCCAGAGAGGTGGCTTATATACTGCGGTGAGATGAGTTGAAGCAGGAGGAGGCGGGATCTTAGTGGGACCTGCCACTAATGTAAGTAGGTCATCGTCCAAAGGTTTGGGCAGGTCCCACTAAGATCCCGCCTCCTCCTGCTTCAACTCATCTCACCGCAGTATATAAGCCACCTCTCTGGCCCTATGCTGCACTTACTACAAGAGTGATGGACTGAACACATCGAATCCAGGTTGAGGGACTGATTACCTCATACTTCTACTCTCCTTACCCATTTCTACTTTGTATTGGACTGATGAAGCCACTGTGTGGCGAAACGTTTCTTCAATAAAGATTCCCATGTGTTGCATAAGTGTCTCAATTCTTCAACTTGTCGGTTTTCAAAACCATTCATCACATCTGTCAGACACTGCAACATCATGGAATCTTGGTACAAAGACTTCAACGCTTGCCCAAACCTTTGGACGATGACTTACTTACATTAGTGGCAGGTCCCACTAAGATCCCGCCTCCTCCTGCTTCAACTCATCTCACCGCAGTATATAAGCCACCTCTCTGGCCCTATGCTGCACTTACTACAAGAGTGATGGACTGAACACATCGAATCCAGGTTGAGGGACTGATTACCTCATACTTCTACTCTCCTTACCCATTTCTACTTTGTATTGGACTGATGAAGCCACTGTGTGGCGAAACGTTTCTTCAATAAAGATTCCCATGTGTTGCATAAGTGTCTCAATTCTTCAACTTGTCGGTTTTCAAAACCATTCATCACAGAAATAATGGATTTAAGTTGGAAAGATTTAGATTTAGAAAGGACATAGGTAAGTACTGGTTTTCTAACAGAGTTGTGGATGAGTGGAACAATCTTCCCAGTGGGGTGACCGAGGCTAGGACCTTGGGTAGCTTTAAAAAAAGATTGGACAAATGTATGAGTGGGAGGGGCTGGGTTTGATTTGTGTCATTGGGTACAGGAGTAAATTCTTGGGTAGCTTTGGGTAGAGGTCGTTTTGATGAGGACCTGCCTTGCATGGGCCAGTATGTCTTCTGCAGTGTTTCTCCATTCTTATGTTATGTTCTTATGTATAATGTTCCTTCATTCACATTCTTATAAGCCTTTTTTAAGCCGTTAATTTGCCGGAGATTCGTCGAAATTCTCACTTTAAAACCAATTGATTTCTTGGCCATTTAAGTTCTTTGGTTAAATATCATTGGCTATTTAAATAGCATTTGGCAAACGTTAATAAAAGGCAGTTCAAATTCTTTCCCATTTTAGACACGTACTGCATTTACAGACAAGAGTATGAGAAAAAATGTAATAATGCCCATAAATAATCTACTTAGTTAATAATTGACATCATAACTGTTACTCATCCGGTCACTAATATATATATATATATATATATATATATATATATATATATATATATATATATCTATATATATAAATGCCTTTCACATGTGGATGTAAATGTCTCATGCATGTAGCCATTCAGAGAAATGTTTTAAATGGCTTGCTTACATGTCCCTTCAATCATGTTTGTAAATGGCTTCACTGTGTCGCTGCCTTGTTTGTCTCCACAATTTATCTCACTAATTGGCTTCGTTACTGAGGCCTTGTTGTCTCAGTCTCGCTTCGTTCACTCTCACTTCACAGTTTCCTGAGATTTGCTTGTTGTTCTCCAGCTTCACTTCATATACACTAATATATTAAGATTTCCTTCAATTTTCTCCTTAAAATGCAATTTAGAGAGCATCTTGGACTGGTAATTATTTGTTTACTTTCATAAATTATAACTCTGGTGTGTGTGTGTGTGTGTGTGTGTGTGTGTGTGTGTGTGTGTATAAATATATATATATATATAATATATATATATATATATATATATATGTATATATATATATATATATATATATATATATATATATATATATATATATATATATATATATATATATATATATATATATATATATGTCGTTTTGTGTGCGAGGGGCTTGGACTTCCAGCAGGCATGCGTGAGCGTGTTTGATAGGAGTGAATGGAGACAAATGGTTTTTAATACTTGACGTGCTGTTGGAGTGTGAGCAAAGTAACATTTATGAAGGGATTCAGGGAAACCGGCAGGCCGGACTTGAGTCCTGGAGATGGGAAGTACAGTGCCTGCACTCTGAAGGAGGGGTGTTAATGTTGCAGTTTAAAAACTTTTTGTGTAAAGCACCCTTCTGGCAAGACAGTGATGGAGTGAATGATGGTGAAAGTTTTTCTTTTTCGGGCCACCCTGCCTTGGTGGGAATCGGCCGGTGTGATAATAAAAAAAAATAAATAATGTCGTGCCGAATATGTAAAACTGGTCAATTAGCAAGAACTCATTTAAAATTAAGTCCTTTCTAAAATTTTCTCTTATAAGTTTAAAGATATATTTTTTCATTAATGATAATGTAAAAATTTATAATTTTGCACCAAAAGAATCTTAGAAAACTTAAATAACCTTATTATAATAAGAACAATTTATTTTAGCCTAATCCAACTAAATATATTTTAGATACGTTTACAATAATTTAATACTAAACATAGTGAAATACATTTTTTTTCGTTAGGTTCAGAATGATTTTGGCGAAATTATTGCATACACAAATTTTCACTCGTCTTATTTGGCAAGATGAGCGTTGCTATTTAGGCCAAGATCGCAAGTTCTGCCTATTCGGCACGACATATATATATATATATATATATATATATATATATATATATATATATATATATATATATGTTAGAATAGGGCAGATTAGGTTAAGTTAGGTCAGATTTGGTTAGGTGATGTTAGATTAGTTAAAACAGATGGGATTAGTTTAGATTAGGTTAAGTTAAGTTAGGTTAGGTTAAGTTAGGAGAGGTCAGATCAGACCAGGTTGACTAGATAATTATAGGCTAGATTACATTTGGATCAGATTAGATTATTGTTGGACAAGCTGGGAAAGACTTATATTCAACGACAAATAGCCAAATTAAAATCAATAGAATACGTCTGGCAAGGAGGATACCAAGAAAACACAGTCAACGTTTAGAAAGAAACGTTGAACCCTCGTGGGGGCCAAAGTAGACTTTTATTATCGAATATATAAAAAAATTACTCGAAATGTATCATTTGTGAGGAAATGAAAAATAATCTGGGAGCTTACGATGTTTTGCCCACGTTAACACTGGTTAATATTACAATCCGGAGTTTATAACTAGTGAAAAATGTCGGATTAGAGGGTGAGGGAGAGGGGAGAGGGTGAGGGAGAGGGGAGAGGGTGAGGGAGAGGGGAGAGGGTGAGGGAGAGGGGAGAGGATGAGGGTGAAGAAGGGAAAAAGCGAGGGCGAGGGAGAGGGTGAGGGAGAGGGGTGAGAGTGAGGGGAGAGGATGAGGGAAGAGGATGAGGGGAGAGGATGAGGGGAGAGGATGAGGGAAGAGGATGAGGGAAGAGGATGAGGGAAGAGGATGAGGGGAGAGGATGAGGGTGAAGAAGGGAAAAAGCGAGGGCGAGGGAGAGAGCGAGGGAGAGGGGAGAAGGCAAGGGAGAGGGGAAAGGGTGAGAAAGAAGCTGAGAGGGGAGAAGAAGAGAGAGAGGGTAAGGAAGGAGGGTGAGGGAGAGGGGAAAGGGTGAGAGGGAGTGGGGAGAAGGTGAATAAGAGGGGAGAGGGGAAAGGGTGAGAGGGAGTGGGGAGAAGGTGAATAAGAGGGGAGAGGGTGATGGTGAGAGGGACAGGGTGAAGGAGTACGTTGAGGGGGAAAGGGTTTGGAAAGTTGAAAGAGGGGAGGGAAATATGAGAGGGTATGGGAAAAATTGTGACAAAGTTCATAGAAAGGAGTTGATATGGGAAAGAAACCGAGGGGAAACGTGGAACAAGATTATGTTGATGTGAGGGGACGTTGTGTGTGTAGTATGTGGGGGGATGTGTAGTATGTGGGGGGATGTGTAGTATGTTGGGGGATGTGTAGTATGTGGGGGATATGTAGTATGTGGGGGAATGTGTAGTGTGTGGAGGGATGTGTAGTGTGTGGGGGTGAATGTGTAGTGTGTGGGGGTGAATGTGTAGTGTGTGGGGGTGAATGTGTAGTGTGTGGGGGTGAATGTGTAGTGTGTGGGGTGTATATGTTGTGGGGGGGTGTAATATATGTGGTGTATGTGTAATGTGTGTGTGAGGGGAGGGGGCAGGGGGAGGGGGCAGGGGGAGGGGGCAGGGGGAGGGGGCAGGGGGAGGGGGGAGGGGGCAGGGGGAGGGGGCAGGGGGAGGGGGCAGTGGGAGGGGGCAGGGGGAGGGGGCAGGGGGATATATTCAACAAAACTAAGAATACAAATATTAGGAGGAAGCTTCCCACTAGAATCCCCCAAAAATCAGTAACAGTAATTGTGAATTCTCAGGTCACACAACTCTCATAGTAACGAAAAAAAAATATATACAACACAAACAAAACATAAATTACTAAAAAAAAAATAACAGCTACGAACCTAAAACAATGGACACAAAAATATTATTAACCGGGCATGCATTAATAGTTTTCGTCAATGCCATTGAATAACTCTATCCAAAATTGAATAACAAGTGAAAATGGCCTTCACGGTTCACAATCAAAACTCACAGAGAGCTCAAAATAATTTTTTCCATTTGATTCCTTTTGCAAAGAAGTTCGGCATGACAATGGACTCCCCGATCAGTGCTGCGCTGGTGATTCTGCGACTAGACTCACTGGCGACCCGAGATTTGTCCGACAATATACCTGGAATAGTCGCCGAGCATCGCTACAGGTGGAGAACATTCTTAGTTCGCGAAAGACTCAAAACTGGACAGTTTCCCAAGAAGCATCAGAAGAGATGAACCATCCAAATAGTTTAATACTTACGAAACAGGTGGAAACCTTAATTTTCTGGTCATCCTATTCACCAAACTTGAGACTTCTGTCTAGCCTCCAAAACTTAGGAAAACAAGTACGTGTATAGCACACAACACGTACTTGTTTACTGTTCGTTAGTGGTAAAGATATCTGACAAGTAGATAATTAAGACACATGCACCATTTGAGACAGTATAACAACCTTTGTGATATGTCAGGGTATCTTATTAATGAAAAAATGCTAGAAATATTAAGCAAATTTCCTAAATTTGCTTGAAACAGGTAAGTCAATTGTAGATCTAAATCCGGACGTGCTCCTGTTAACCCTTTTGGGCCCAGTTCCTAAGCCTCTTGTTTATCCATATGTTCTTGAGCAACCATCCACAGGATGGATATGGGGTGCATAATAAACTAACTGTTCCGCCGGCAAAATCTAATCATGAGTATCTTCACTTATAAAACCGCTAGTTGGCGAAACGTCTTCACAAAGACACCCCAAGTATTGCACATTCGTCGTACTCATCAACGAGCAAAACGTGTTACACACACTTCATGTACTGGAAAGACAATCACCCAGTGATCAAGGAAGGAGATGAGACACCGCAGATGTCTTGAATCTGCAGTAATCTGCGGACAAAATTCCAGTCAGTAAAATCAGGAGGCTTTCAGTCTGACTACTTTTAAAGAAGCTGAAACAATTCACTGATAATTTACATGCACGTACAAGACACAGTAGGTCACTTGTAATGATTCCTAACCGTACACAAGGCAAAGTAGGCCTCCTTCAATGCTCTCAGAAAGCACACAAGTCACAGTAGGCCTGCAATGCTCCAATGCAGAACACAAGGCATAGGCCTTCTGCAGTGCTTTCTGGCCACACACATGACACAGTAGGCCTCCTGCAGTGCTACGATCTCACATCTGTTCTCGCTCTGTGCTTATCTCAACCAGAGATACACAGGACTATCTTTTAAAGCAAATTCTCTCTCTCTCGCTCTCTCTCTCTCTCTCTCTCTCTCTCTCCCTTCATCCAATCTCACAAACCACAGACATCACCATGGGAGACAAAAGTCCGATATCGGGAAAGAATCTTACAAACCCCACCCTCTCCCCACCCCACTCCCACCCCTCCCAACCTTCAACACTCCCCCACCTTTACCCACGCCCACCCGCACGCCCTCCAACTTTACCCCACAAGCCGCATGACGATGGAGAGGATTATGTGGGCAGTTCTCCCACATAACTGTCCCACATACAAACCCACCCACATACTGTCTCATATTCCAACCTCCCACACACAAACTTTCCCCATTAAAATCTCCCACAAAAATTTCCCGCTTAAAAACCCACCCACATAAGCCTCCCACACAAAAAAACTTCCATACAAAAAACTCCCATCTAAAAAACTCCCATCTAAAAAACTCCCATATAAAAAACTTCCATATAAAAAATTCCCATATAAAAAACTCCCATATAAAAAATTCCCATATAAAAAACTCTCATATAAAAAACTCCCATATAAAAAACTCCCATATAAAAAACTCCCATATAAAAAACTCCCATATAAAAAACTCCCATATAAAAAACTCCCATATAAAAAACTCCCATATAAAAAACTCCCATATAAAAAACTCCCATATAAAAAACTCCCATATAAAAAACTCCCATATAAAAAACTCCCATATAAAAAACTCCCATATAAAAAACTCCCATATAAAAAACTCCCATATAAAAAACTCCCATATAAAAAACTCCCATATAAAAAACTCCCATATAAAAAACTCCCATATAAAAAACTCCCATATAAAAAACTCCCATATAAAAAACTCCCATATAAAAAACTCCCATATAAAAAACTCCCATATAAAAAACTCCCATATAAAAAACTCCCATAGAAAAAATATAAAAAACTCCCATATAAAAAACTCCCATATAAAAAACTCCCATATAAAAAACTCCCATATAAAAAACTCCCATATAAAAAACTCCCATATAAAAAACTCCCATATAAAAAACTCCCATATAAAAAACTCCCATATAAAACCCAACTCTCCGTATCTCTGTTTTTAGTGGGAGGAAACATGAAAAATGGGAGATCCATCTGTGTTCTGTGTCTTTGTTTGCTTGTTCGAGCGACACAGAGGAGGTGGGGAGGCAGGTGGGGAGGCAGGTGGGGAGGGGCGGTGGTAAGGCAGGTGGACTGGCAAGGTGAGGGAACATGTGGGTTAGGGAGGTGGGGGGACAGGTGTGTTAAGGAGGTGGCGATGCAGGTGGGTTGGGGTGGTCTACCTACCTGAAGTCTACCTGGAGGGTATTCCTGGTCCACGGCCAGGCCTCCCGGTGGATAAGAGCCTGATCAACGAGGTTGTTACTGATGGCCGCACGTAGTCCAACGTACAAACCACAGCCCGGCTGATCCTGTACCGACTTTAGGTATCTGTCCAGCTCCCTCTTGAAGACAACCAGGAGTCTATTGGTAATGCCCCTTATGTCTGGTGGGATGCTGTTGAACAGTCTTGGGCCCTGGACACCTATTGTGTTTTCTCTTAGTGTACTAATGGAGTCCCTACTTTTCACTGGGGGTATGTTGCATCGCCTGCCAAGTCTTTTGCTTTCGTAGGGAGTGATTTCTGTGTGCAGATTAGGAACCAATCCCTCCAGAATCTTCCAGGTGTAGATTATGATGCATCTCTCTTGCCTGCGCTCCAGTGAGTACAAGTCAAGTGCTTCCAGGCGTTCTCAGTAGTTAAGGTGTTTGATGGAACTTATACGTGCAGTAAAGGTTCTCTGTACATCCTCTAGAACGGCAATTTCTCCTGCTTTGTTGGGGATGCAAGTGGGTTGGGGTGGTGAGGATTAGGGTAGGGTGAGGAGGAGGTAGAAAGTGGGAAGTTGCTAGAGAAGAGGAAGAACAACAACAAACAAAAATAAACAAAAACAAAAACACCAACAGGAAAAAAACACAAACAAGCAACAAACAACACACAACAAACAACACAACAACATTAGTGTGTTTGTACATCAACATCACATTCCATCGTCTGTCTAGCCATTACAGCCAGAAAAAAGTTACCTCTCAAATCAATCACCGTCGTCAACAACCATAACAAAACATCATTCAGCTCAACCATGCAAATCATTGAACATTAAGCCACATATAAACCTGTGAGTCACGTCTGAGCCATGTTTGAGTTACTTCTGAGCCATGTCTGAATCACGTCTGAGCCATGTCTGAGTCACGTCTGAGTCACGTCTGCCCCTTCTCTGCCCCATGTCTACCACCTCCTGCCTCACAAGGAGAGAGCAACAAAGCACAACTCTGATTAAATCAAGAGAGTTTAAGACAGTGTTGATATAGCCTGGTGTATGAGAGGGTGCCCCCTCCCCCACGTATGATATACTGCCACATACACCAAGTATACTGAGCCTCCCTGGCACCTGCTATGCCATCAGGGTGGACCAACACACTGCCATATTCTCCTTCTGTCACCGGTGTGGCAGTTATACCCAAGTTATAAACCCATAAAAAGAAGCCGAATTATATATATATATATATATATTATATATATATATATATATATATATATATATATAATTTATATATACACATCTATATACATATATATATTTTTTTTTTCAACAATCCGGCAGTCTCCCACCGAGGCAGGGTGACCCAAAAAAGAAAGAAAATCCCCCCCCCCAAAAAAAATACTTTCATCATCATTCAACACTTTCACCACACTCACACATAATCACTGCTTTTGCAGAGGTGCTCAAACTAAAACAGTTTAGAAGCATATACGTATAAAGATACACAACATATCCCTCCAAACTGCCAATATCCCAAACCCCTCCTTTAAAGTGCAGGCATTGTACTTCCCATTTCCAGGACTCAAGTCCGACTATATGAAAATAACCGGTTTCCCTGAATCCCTTCACTAAATATTACCCTGCTCACACTCCAACAGATCGTCAGGTCCCAAGTATCATTCGTTTCCATTCATTCCTATCTAACACGCTCATGCACGCTTGCTGGAAGTCCAAGCCCCTCGCCCACAAAACCTCCTTTACCCCCTCTTTCCAACCCTTTCGAGGACGACCCCTACCCCTCCTTCCTTCCCCTATAGATTTATATGCTTTCCATGTCATTCTACTTTGATCCATTCTCTCTAAATGACCAAACCACCTCAACAGCCCCTCTTCTGCCCTCTGACTAATACTTTTATTAACTCCACACCTCCTAATTTCCACACTACGAATTTTCTGCATAATATTTACACCACACATTGCCCTTAGACAGGACATCTCCACTGCCTCCAACCGTCTCCTCGCTGCTGCATTTACCACCCAAGCTTCACACCCATATAAGAGTGTTGGTACTACTATACTTTCATACATTCCCTTCTTTGCCTCCATAGATAACGTTTTTTGACTCCACATATACCTCAACGCACCACTCACCTTTTTTCCCTCATCAATTCTATGATTAACCTCATCCTTCATAAATCCATCCGCCAACACGCCAACTCCCAAGTATCTGAAAACATTCACTTCTTCCATACTCCTCCTCCCCAATTTGATATCCAATTTTTCTTTATCTAAATCATTTGATACCCTCATCACCTTACTCTTTTCTATGTTCACTTTCAACTTTCTACCTTTACACACATTCTCAAACTCATCCACTAGCCTTTGAAATTTTTCTTTAGAATCTCCCATAAGCACAGTATCATCAGCAAAAAGTAACTGTGTCAATTCCATTTTGAATTTGATTCCCCATAATTTAATCCCACCCCTCTCCCGAACACCCTAGCATTTACTTCCTTTACAACCCCATCTATAAATATATTAAACAACCATGGTGACATTACACATCCCTGTCTAAGACCTTCTTTTACCGGGAAGTATTCTCCCTCTTTTCTACACATCCTAACCTGAGCCTCACTATCCTCATAAAAGCTCTTTACAGCATTTAGTAACTTACCACCTATTCCATATACTTGCAACATCTGCCACATTGCTCCTCTATCCACTCTATCATATGCCTTTTCTAAATCCATAAATACAATAAAAACGTCCCTACCTTTATCTAAATATTGTTCACATATATGCTTCAATGTAAACACTTGATCTACACATCCCCTACCCACTCTGAAACCTCCTTGCTCATCCGCAATCCTACATTCTGTCTTACCTCTAATTCTTTCAATTATAACCCTACCGTATACTTTTCCTGGTATACTCAGTAAACTTATTCCTCTATAATTTTTACATTCTCTTTTGTCCCCCTTCCCTTTATATAAAGGGACTATACATGCTCTCCGCCAATCCCTAGGTACCTTTCCCTCTTTCATACATTTATTAAACAAAAGTACCAACCACTCCAACACTATATTCCCCCCTGCTTTTAACATTTCTGTCATGATCCCATCAGTCCCAGCTGCTTTACCCCCTTTCATTCTACGTAATGCCTCACGTACCTCCACCACACTTACATTCTGCTCTTCTTCACTCCTAAAAGATGGTTTACCTCCCTGGCCAGTGCATGAAATTACCGCCTCCCTTTCTTCCTCAACATTTAAAAGCTCCTCAAAATATTCTCGCCATCTACCTAATACCTCCCTCTCCCCATCTACTAACTCCTCTACTCTGTTTTTAACTGACAAATCCATACTTTCCCTAGGCTTTCTTAACTTGTTTAACTCACTCCAAAATTTTTTCTTATTTTCATTAAAATTTCTTGACAGTGCCTCTCCCACTCTATCATCTGCTCTCCTTTTGCACTCTCTCATCACTCTCTTCACCTTTCTTTTACTCTCCATATACTCTGCTCTTCTTATAAATCTTCTGCTTTGTAAAAACCTCTCATAAGCTACCTTTTTCTCTTTTATCACACCCTTTACTTCATCATTCCACCAATCACTCCTCTTTCCTCCTGCCCCCACCCTCCTATAACCACAAACTTCTGCCCCACATTCTAATACTGCATTTTTAAAACTATTCCAACCCTCTTCAACCCCCCCACTACTCATCTTTGCACTAGCCCACCTTTCTGCCAATAGTCGCTTATATTTCGCCCGAACTTCCTCTTCCCTTAGTTTATACACTTTCACCTCCCTCTTACTTGTTGTTGCCACCTTCCTCTTTTCCCATCTACCTCTTACTCTAACTGTAGCTACAACTAAATAATGATCCGATATATCAGTTGCCCCTCTATAAACATGTACATCCTGGAGCCTACCCATCAACCTTTTATCCACCAATACATAATCTAATAAACTACTTTCATTACGTGCTACATCATACCTTGTATATTTATTTATCCTCTTTTTCATAAAATATGTATTACTTATTACCAAATTTCTTTCTACACATAGCTCAATTAAAGGCTCCCCATTTACATTTACCCCTGGCACCCCAAATTTACCTACTACTCCCTCCATAACATTTTTACCCACTTTAGCATTGAAATCCCCAACCACCATTTCTCTCACACTTGATTCAAAACTCCCCACGCATTCACTCAACATTTCCAAGAATCTCTCTCTCTCCTCTACACTTCTCTCTTCTCCAGGTGCATATACGCTTACTATAACCCACTTTTCACATCTAATCTTTATTTTACTCCACATAATCCTTGAATTTATACATTTGTAGTCCCTCTTTTCCTGCCATAGCTTATCCTTCAACATTATTACTACTCCTTCTTTAGCTCTAACTCTTTTTGAAACCCCTGACCTAATCCCATTTATTCCTCTCCATTGAAACTCTCCCACCCCCTTCAGCTTTGTTTCACTTAAAGCCAGGACAATCAGCTTCTTCTCATTCAAAACATCCACAATCATCTCTTTCTTATCATCTGCACAACATCCACGCACATTCAGACTTCCCACTTTGACAATTTTCTTCTTCTTATTCTTTTTAGTAATCTTTACAGGAAAAGGGGTTACTAGCCCATTGTTCCCGGCATTTTAGTTGACTTTTACAACACGCATGGCTTACGGAGGAAAGATTCTTATTCCACTTCCCCATGGATATAAAAGGAAAAGTAATAAGACCAAGAAGTATTAAGATAAAATGAAAGAAAACTCAGATGAGTGTGTATAAATAAACATGTACATGTATGTGTAGTGTGACCTAAGTGTAAGTAGAATTAGCAAGACATACCTGTAATCTTGCATATTTATGAGACAGACAAAAGACACCAGCAATCCTACCATCATGTAAAACAATTACAGGCTTTCGTTTTACACTCACTTGGCAGGACGGTAGTACCTCCCTGGGCGGTTGCTGTCTACCAACCTACTACCTAGATATATATATATATATATATATATATATATATATATATATATATATGTCGTGCCGAATAGGCAGAACTTGCGATCTTGGCTTAAATAGCAACGTTCATCTTGCCATATAGGACAAGTGAAAATTTGTGTATGCAATAATTTCGCCAAAATCATTCTGAACCTAACGAAAAAAATATATTTCACTGTGTTTGTTTAGTATTAAATTATTGTAAACAAATCTAAAATATATTTGGCTAGGTTAGGCTAAAATAAACTGCGCTTGTTATAATAAGGTTAGGTAAGTTTTCTAAGTTCCTTTTGGTGCAAAAATATAAATTTTTACATCAACATTAATGAAAAAAATATATCTTTAAACATATAAGAGAACATTTTTAGAAAGGACTTAATTTTAAATGAGTTCTTGCTAATTGACCAGTTTTACATATTCGGCACGACAAATATATACACACACACACACATTATATATATATATATATATATATATATATATATATATATATATATATATATATATATATATATATATATATATATATATATATATATATATGTATGTCGTGCCTTGGATCAAACAAGGTTTATATAAATGTATATATCTCAACGGGAACCCAGATATCAGAGTATAAATCACATCCAAACACCAGAAGTAGACACAAGTCAACAAAAACTTATAAAAAGCAGTGAATGTAAGCGGGTACACAAACTGGCCTCACATTCCCACTATCTCGGCTTTATGATCCAAAAATCCGCCACCAATTTGGTGCCGGGGTAAACTCGGAGATTCTGGGAGGAGGGAGAAAGGTTGGGAGGCAAGGAAGATAGGAGAGGAAAGAGGAGTTGGGACGTGAAGAGTAAAACGAGGGGAGAGAATGAGTTGAGAAAGAGTTGTTAATACAGGCTGGGCCAAAAGTAGGCTTACACTTAGTAGGTATGCACTTAACTCCTGCCCCTAGGCTTAATTACAGTTCCAAAACGTAAATAAGGCATGTGGAATACTGGCTTGGAATAATGGTTTGGATAAATTAAATCGAAAACGTGAAATAGAGAAACAATTGCAAGCCTACTTTTCGCCCATCCTGCATATCGAAAATTGGGAGCACGTTTTGTTTCCAGAGAATCTGAGGTATTTTGAAAGGGTGTATCGTCAATTGGTAACTGGACAGTCAAGTATGTGGAAAAAGGTCTTATGTAGGCAACATTTCGCTCATAACAGACATTGAGGAGCTCTGAGAGCGAAACGTTGTCAATAAATAACAAAAAAAGGCACAATACCGTGACTGGAACAATACAAAAATAACCCGCACATAGAAGTGAGGAGCTTACGACGACGTTTCGGTCCGACTTAGACCATTTACAAAGTCCAAGTCGGACCGAAACGTCGTCGTAAGCTCCTTTCTTCTATGTGCGGGTTATTTGTGAAACGTTGTCAATACAAATGCTTTCTAAAATTAAGAAAATTAGGTACACTCAAAACGTATGATTTAATCTGTATGATGGGAGCAAAACATGACACAGGATGATTACCTTGACATATTCCCTCACACAGGATGGGTTCCCTGTCTTATCCCATCTTGCAGTATGGTTTTCTGTCATATTCCATCATACAGGATGGGTTCCCTGTCATATTCCATCATATAGGATGGTTCCTTGTCATATTCCATCATACAGGATGGTTCCTCTGTCATATTCTATCATACAGGATGGGTTCCCTGTCATATTCCATCATACAGGATGGGTTCCCTGTCATATTCCATCATACAGGATGGTTCCTTGTCATATTCCATCATACAGGATGGTTCTTCTGTCATATTCTATCATACAGGATGGGTTCCCCGTCATGTTCCATCATACAGGATGGGTTCCTTGTCATATTCCATCACACAGGATGGGTTCCTTGTCATATTCTATCATACAGGATGGTTCCCTGTCATATTCCATCACACAGGATGGTTCCCTGTCATATCGCATCACACAGGATGGTTCCCTGTCATATTCCATCACACAGGATGGTTCCCTGTCATATTCCATCACACAGGATGGTTCCCTGTCATATTCCATCACACAGGATGGTTCCCTGTCATATTCCATCACACAGGATGGTTCCCTGTCATATCGCATCACACAGGATGGTTCCCTGTCATATTCCATCACACAGGATGGTTCCCTGTCATATTCCATCACACAGGATGGTTCCCTGTCATATTCCACCACACAGGATGGTTCCCTGTCATATCGCATCACACAGGATGGTTCCCTGTCATATTCCACCACACAGGATGGTTCCCTGTCATATTCCACCACACAGGATGGTTCCCTGTCATATTCCATCACACAGGATGGTTCCCTGTCATATTCCACCACACAGGATGGTTCCCTGTCATATTCCATCACACAGGATGGTTCCCTGTCATATTCCACCACACAGGATGGTTCCCTGTCATATTCCATCACACAGAATGGGTTTCCTATATTTAGCATTGACATCGCCACTTTCAAACGAGTTGTTCCAGCAGGACTGGAGTTACTATCACTTAGAACACTCCAAGCAAGGGGGAAGGGGTCCTTGATGCTAGTGAGCAGATGATCTTGAACCAAGGGATGAATTCCACCCTTCCCTTGGATCAAAGCTCTTCCTTATCCCCCATCCACATGTTAATTATTTAGTTTAATATCTTTATTATGCACCCCATACTCATCCCGTGGGCGGTATTCAAAAGATTACAGAGGTACATAATGGGTCCAGGGACTGGACCCCAAAGTTATGATAGCTGAACTAGTTACAAAGGTAATGAACTCCAGGTAGATCTGGTCATAATCATGACAAGTTACAAATGCAATGAATCAGCCTCACTCCTATACATGGTTACAGTCATGAAAAAATTACAAAGTAATGAGCCACTGATACGTCCACACCTGGTCACAATTGTGATGAGTTATAAATACAAATATTAAGTGGGTCATACACTCACACGAGCGCGCGCGCGCGCACACACACACACACACACACTGAAAGACGGCAGGCAGAAAGAAAGATTGAGAACATCATCAAGGAAATAGGTGAAGAAGACATGGACGAAATTGTAAATTTTCAGAGAATAGGGGGGTACTTCAAGGGGAGAAAACGACCGATCAAGCTGATTCTCAGGACAGAAACAGTACGGAACAGGATCCTCCAAGAGAAACCGCGGTTGAAATACTAGGAAAAGTACATGAGGGTGTTCTTAGACAGAGACAGAACACAAACAGAACGACAGCAGCTGAGGGAAAAGACAAAAAAGCGAAAGGAGCTACGAAAGGAGACAAGGTTGGAACCAGCAGAGGTCAATCAGTGCAGAACAGAGCAGCAAGTGCAAGCACACACAGAACTATCCTCAGAACACCATCCCAACACAAACTACAATCCACACTCACAGCTTCCACCCAACACCCAACTATAGAATCCCACAGTATGCTACCAGGTCTCCCACCCTCACAGGCCCCCCAAACCACAGTGTTGGAAAAGAAACTGAAGGTATGGTACACAAACGCTGATGGAATGGCACGAAAGAGGAGTGGCACGAAAGAGTCAAAGAGGCATCACCGGACATCATAGCTCTCACAGAAACCAAGCTAACAGGTATGATAACAGATGCCATATTTCCAACGGGATACCAGATCCTGAGGAAAGACAGCGGTAACAGGGGGGGGGGAGGAGTGGCACTTAGATTTTTTAGATTTTGCCACCGAAGTGGCTAGTTTATTGTGCACCCCATATCCATCCTGTGGACGGTAGCGCGAGAGCATGTGGATACACAAAAGGCCTAGGAACTAGGCCCCAAAGGGTTAACAGGAATACATATGATGATTTAATATGTAGCAACAATGTGCAAGGAGGCTGAGGAGAGGTTTATACCCAAGGGTAACAGGACTAATGAAAAAGCCAGGATGAGCCCATGGTTCACCCAAAGGTGCAGGGAGGCAAAAACCAAGTGTCCTAGGGAATGGAAGAAATATAGAAGGCAAAGGACCCAGGAGAATAAGGAGAGCAGTCGTAGAGCCAGAAATGAATATGCACAGATAAGAAGGGAGGCCCAACGACAATATGAAAACGACATAGCAGCGAAAGCCAAATCTGACCCAAAACTGTTATACAGCCACATCAGGAGGAAAACAACAGTCAAGGACCAGGTAATCAGGCTAAGGAAGGAAGGAGGAGAGACAACAAGAAATGACCAAGAAGTAAGTGAGGAACTCAACAAGAGATTTAAAGAAGTGTTCACAGAGGAGACAGAAGGGGCTCCAGAAAGACAGAGAGGTGGGGCACACCACCAAGTGCTGGACACAGTACACACAACCAAGGAAGAAGTGAAGAGGCTTCTGAGTGAGATAAATACCTCAAAGGCAATGGGGCCAGATAACATCTCTCTATGGGTCGTGAGAGAGGGAGCAGAGGAGCTATGTGTACCCCTAACAACAATATTCAATACATCTATCGAAACAGGGAGATTGCCTGAGGCATGGAAGACAGCAAATGTAGTCCCAATCTTTAAAAAAGGAGACAGACATGAAGCACTAAACTACAGACCAGTGTCACTGACATGTATAGTATGTAAAGTCATGGAGAAGATTATCAGAAGAGTAGTGGAACACCTAGAAAGGAATGATCTCATCAACAGCAGCCAACATGGTTTCAGGGACGGGAAATTTTGTGTCACAAACCTACTGGAGTTCTGACATGGTGACAGCATTAAGACAAGAGAGAGAGGGGTGGGTGGATTGCATTTTCTTGGACTGCAAGAAGGCGTTTGACACAGTTCCACACAAAAGATTAGTGCAAAAACTGGAGGACCAAGCAGGGATAACAGGGAAGGCACCACAATGGATCAGGGAATACTTGTCAGGAAGACAGCAGCGAGTCATGGTACGTGGCGAGGTGTCAGAGTGGGCACCTGTGACCAGCGGGGTCCCACAGGGGTCAGTCCTAGGACCAGGGCTGTTTCTGGTATTTGTGAACGACATGACGGAAGGAAGAGAATCCGAAGTGTCCCTGTTTGCAGATGACGAAGTTAATGAGAAGAATTCATTCGATCGAAGACCAGGCAGAACTACAAAGGGATCTGGACAGGCTGCAGACCTGGTCCAGTAATTGGCTCCTGGAGTTCAATCCCACCAAGTGCAAAGTCATAAAGATTGGGAAAGGGCAAAGAAGATCGCAGACGGAGTACAGTCTAGGGGGGCCAGAGACTACAAACCTTACTCAAGGAAAAAGATCTTGGGGTGAGTATAACACCAGGCACATCTCCTGAAGCGCACATCAACCGAATAACTGCTGCAGCATATGGGCGCCTAGCAAACCTCAGAACAGCATTCCGACATCTTAATAAGGAATCGTTCAGGACCCGGTACACCGTGTACGTTAGGCCCATATTGGAGTATGCGGCACCAGTTTGGAACCCACACCTAGCCAAGCACGTAAAGAAACTAGAGAAAGTGCAAAGGTTTGCAACAAGACTAGTCCCAGAGCTAAAAGGTATGTCCTACGAGGAGAGGTTAAGGGAAATCAACCTGACGACACTGGAGGACAGGAGAGATAGGGGGACATGATAACGACATACAAAATACTGAGAGGAATTGACAAGGTGGACAATGACAGGATGTTCCAGAGATTGGACACAGTAACAAGGGGACACAGTTGGAAGTTGAAGACACAGATGAATCACAGGGATGTTAGGAAGTATTTCTTCAGCCACAGAGTAGTCAGTAAGTGGAATAGTTTGGGAAGCGATGTAGTGGAGGAATGATCCATACATAGCTTTAAGCAGAGGTATGATAAAGCTCACGGTTCAGGGAGAGTGACCTAGTAGCGATCAGTGAAGAGACGGGGCCAGGAGCTCGGACTCGACCCCTGCAACCTCAACTAGGTGAGTACAACTAGGTGAGTACACACACACACACACACACAGTTCCACACAAGAATATTAGTGCAAAAACTGGAGGACAAAGCAGGGATAACAGGGAAGGCACTACAATGGATCAGGGAATACTTGTCAGGAAGACAGGAGTGAGTCATGGTAAGTGGCGAGGTGTCAAGAGTGGGCACCTGTGACCAGCGGGGTCCCACAGGGGTCAGTCCTAGGACCAGTGCTGTTTCTGGTATTTGTGAACGACATGACGGAAGGAATAGACTCTGAGGTGTCCCTGTTTGCAGATGACGTGAAGTTGATGAGAAGAATTCACTCGATCGAAGACCAGGCAGAACTACAAAGGGATCTGGACAGGCTGCAGACCTGGTCCAGCAATTGGCTCCTGGAGTTCAATCCCGCCAAGTGCAAAGTCATGAAGATTGGGGAAGGGCAAAGAAGACCGCATATGGAGTACAGTCTAGGGGGCCAGAGACTACAAACCTCACTCAAGGAAAAAGATCTTGGGGTGAGTATAACACCAGGAACATCTCCTGAAGCGCACATCAACCAAATAACGGCTGCAGCATATGGGCGCCTAGCAAACCTCAGAACAGCATTCCGACATCTTAATAAGGAATCGTTCAGGGCCCTGTACACCGTGTACGTTAGGCCCATTATGGAGTATGCGGCACCAGTTTGGAACCCACACCTAGCCAAGCACGTAAAGAAACTAGAGAAAGTGCAAAGGTTTGCAACAAAACTAGTCCCAGAGCTAAGAGGTATGTCCTACGAGGAGAGGTTAAGGGATACACAACCTGACGACACTGGAGGACAGGAGAGATAGGAGGGACATGATAACGACATACAAAATACTGAGAGGAATTGACAATGTGGACAAAGACAGGATGTTCCACAGATTTGACACAGTAACAAGGGGACACAGTTGGAAGTTGAAGACACAGATGAATCACAGGGATGTTAGGAAGTATTTCTTCAGCCACAGAGTAGTCAGTAAGTGGAATAGTTTGGGAAGCGATGTAGTGGAGGCAGGAGCCTTACATAGATTTAAGCAGAGGTATGATAGAGCTCACGGTTCAGGGAGTGACCTAGTAGCGATCAGTGAAGAGGCGGGGAGAGGAGCTCGGACTCGACCCCTGCAATCTCAACTAGGTGAGTACACACACACACACACACACACACACAAACACACGAGGGCGCACGCACAGACACATGCACACGAGCCTACAAATATATGCACACACACACACACACACACACACACACACACTAACACACACACACACACACACACACACACACACACACACACCAGGAGCTGTGACTCGACCCCTGCAACCACAAATAGGTGAGTACACACACACACACACACACACACCAGGAGCTGTGACTCGACCCCTGCAACCACAAATAGGTGAGTACACACACACACACACACACACACACACACACACACACACACACACACATGGTAATGCATTATTTACAGTTAGCAAAGTCAGGGTATTTCTCCAGAATGGTCTGTAATATACCACTGTGGATAAAATACTTAGCCATTTCTTGAACATTTCTGAGTGAGGTGTCTCTAAATTCATTAATTTGATCGCACTCCAGTACATAATGACGCAAGGTGTGACAATAGTCCATCTGGCAAAGTTTATATTTCGTTTGGTCTACATCTGGTGGTGGTGATTTAACCTGCCATAGATACTTGTAACCCAGCCGGAGCCGGGCGGTGCTTCTAACCCAGCCGGAGCCGGGCGGTGCTTCTAACCTAGCCGGAGCCGGGCGGTAGTGACATCCAAGAGTCTGATTATCTTGTTGGATGCACCATAGACATGTGGCTCCTCATGTATATCCTATTACGTATTTGGGAAATTAGGAGGGATGCTGGGGAAAGATAGTAGGTAATATTGGGTTGGAAATGGGAAAAGGGAAGGGTGTAGATGACTGGGTTAGGGTATAAGGGAGCAGAGAGGGAAGCAGCGAACAAGGGAGCAGGGAGGGAAGCAGTGAACAAGGGAACAAGAGAGTAGGAACAAGAGATGAACAAACGGGTAGAAATTCTCGCTTCGAACAAATATCTCAGTGTGTCTAGGGGAGAGGTTTGTACACGGTGTGAATATTGAAGAGCCCAGGCAGAGAGTAACATACACGGTAGGCTCCATACATAGCTATAAGAGGTACGATAAAGCTCTTGGAAAAGGGAGAGAGTGGACGTAGTAATGACCAGCAAAGAGGCTGGGCCAGGAGGTACGACTCAACCCCTGCAACCACAAAGAGCCGAATATAAATAGGTGTACACACACACACACACACACACACACACACACACACAGATAAGAAGGGAGGCCCAAAGACAATATGAAAATGACATAGCAACGAAAGCCAAATCTGACCCGAACCTGTTGTACAGCCACATCAGGAGGAAAACAGTCAAGAACCAGGTAATCAGGCTAAGGAAGGAAGGAGGAGAGACAACAAGAAATGACCGTGAAGTATGTGAGGAACTCAACAAGAGATTCAAAGAAGTGTTCACAGAGGAGACAGAAGGGGCTCCAGAAAGACGGAGAGGTGGGGCACACCACAATGTGCTGGACACAGTGCACACAACCGAGGAAGAAGTGAAGAGGCTTCTGAATGAGCTAGATACCTCAAAGGCAATGGGGCCAGATAACATCTCTCCATGGGTCCTGAGAGAGGGAGCAGAGGCGCTATGTGTACCCCTAACACCAATACATCTATCGAAACAGGGAAATTGCCTGAGGCATGGAAGACAGCAAATGTAGTCCCAATCTTTAAAAAAGGAGACAGACATGAAGCATTAAACTACAGACCAGTGTCACTGACATGTATAGTATGCAAAATCATGGAGAAGATCAGAAGAGTGGTGGAACACCTAGAAAGGAATGATCTCATCAACAGCAGCCAACATGGTTTCAGGGACGGGAAATCCTGTGTCACAAACCTACTGGAGTTCTATGACATGGTGACAGCAGTAAGACAAGAGAGGGGTGGGTGGATTGCATATTCTTGGACTGCAAGAAGGCGTTTGACACAGTTCCACACAAGAGATTGGTGCAAAAACTGGAGGACCAAGCAGGGATAACAGGGAAGGCACTACAATGGATTAGGGAATACTTGTCAGGAAGACAGCAGCGAGTCATGGTATGTGGCGAGGTGTCAGAGTGGGCACCTGTGACCAGCGGGGTCCCACAGGGGTCAGTCCTAGGACCAGTGCTGTTTCTGGTATTTGTGAACGACATGACGGAAGGAATAGACTCTGAGGTGTCCCTGTTTGCAGATGACGTGAAGTTGATGAGAAGAATTCACTCGATCGAAGACCAGGCAGAACTACAAAGGGATCTGGACAGGCTGCAGACCTGGTCCAGCAATTGGCTCCTGGAGTTCAATCCCACCAAGTGCAAAGTCATAAAGATTGGGGAAGGGCAAAGAAGACCGCAGACGGAGTACAGTCTAGGGGGCCAGAGACTACAAACCTCACTCAAAGAAAAAGATCTTGGGGTGAGTATAACACCAGGCACATCTCCTGAAGCGCACATCAACCAAATAACTGCTGCAGCATATGGGCGCCTAGCAAACCTCAGAACAGCATTCCGACATCTTAATAAGGAATCATTCAGGACCCTGTACACCGTGTACGTTAGGCCCATATTGGAGTATGCGGCACCAGTTTGGAACCCACACCTAGCCAAGCACGTAAAGAAACTAGAGAAAGTGCAAAGGTTTGCAACAAGACTAGTCCCAGAGCTAAGAGGTATGTCCTACGAGGAGAGGTTAAGGGAAATCAACCTGACGACACTGGAGGACAGGAGAGATAGGGGGGGACATGATAATGATATACAAAATACTGAGATACACAAATAACCCGCACATAAAAGAGAGACGCTTACGACGACTTACGACTTACGTGTGACTTTGTCAATGGTCCAAGTCGGACCGAAACGTCGTCGTAAGCTTCTCTCTTTTATGTGCGGGTTATTTGTGTATCGTTCCAGTCACGGTATTGTGCCTTTTTGTTATTTAAAATACTGAGAGGAATTGACAAGGTGGACAAAGACAGGATGTTCCAGAGATGGGACACAGTAACAAGGGGACACAGTTGGAAGTTGAAGACACAGATGAATCACAGGGATGTTAGGAAGTATTTCTTCAGAAACAGAGTAGTCAGTAAGTGGAATAGTTTGGGAAGCGATGTAGTGGAGGCAGGATCCATACATAGCTTTAAGCAGAGGTATGATAAAGCTCACGGTTCAGGGAGAGTGACCTAGTAGCGATCAGTAAAGAGGCGGGGCCAGGAGCTCGGACTCAACCCCCGCAACCTCAACTAGGTGAGTACAACTAGGTGAGTACACACACACACACACACACACACAGTGGAGGCAGGAACCATACATAGTTTTAAGAAGAGGTTTGATAAAGCTCACGAAGCAGGAAGAGGACACAGTAGCAACGAGTGAAAAGGCAGGGCCAGGAGCTATGACTCGACCCCTGAAACCACAATTAGGTGAGTATATATACACACACACACACACACACACACACACACACACACACACACACACACACACACACACGGGTGAGGCCAGGAGCTATAAATTTCACCCCTACAACCACAACAAGTAGCGTTCCACAGGGATCAGTTTCAGGCCTATTTTTGTTTGTAATGTATATCAATGACCTTGACGAGGAAATTATTAGTGCTACGAGCAAATTCCCTACTGACACGAAGATAGGTAAAATAATCGATTCAGACGTAATGTCACGGAACTTCAGGAGGATTTAGACAAACTCAATTTGTGGTCAGAAAAATGGCAAATGCAGTTCAATGTTGATAAATGCAAACTTCTAAAGGTCAGGAATGTTCATAACCCTAGCACCTACCAGCATAATTATGTTGAACTTAGCCATACAGATTGCGAAAAGGACTTGGGGGTTATGGTAAGCAGCAACCTTAAACCAAGACAGCAATGCCTAAGCGTACGTAATAAGGCAAATGGATTACTGGGATTTATATCAAGAAGTGTAAGCAACAGAAGTCCAGAGGTCATACTGCAGCTTTATACATTATTAGTAAGGCCTCACCTAGATTACGCAGCTCAGTTCTGGTCTCTATATTACAAAATGGATATTAATTCGTTAGAAAACGTTCAGCGAAGAATGATAAAATTAATACATAACATTAGAAATCTTCCATATGAAGATTTCTAATGTTATGCATTCACTAAGAATGAGGGAAGACATGATCGAAGTGTATAAGTGGAAGATGGGTATTAACAAAGGGGATATAAATAAGGTCTTGAGGATATATCTACATGAGAGAACCCACGATAATGGATTCACATTAGATAAGTTTAGATTTAGAAGCACCACCCAGGGAAGTACGACCGTCCTGCCAGATGACTGTGAAACAGAAACCTGTAACTATTTTACATGATGGTAGGATTGCTGGTTTCTTTTTCTGTCTCATAAACACGCTAGATAACAGGGATATCTTGCTACTCCTACTTACACTTTGGTCACACTTCACAGACACGCATATGCATATATATATATACATACATCTAGTTTTTTTTTCTCCTTTTTCTAAATAGCTCTTGTTCTTCTTTATTTCTTCTATTGTCCATGGGGAAGTGGAAAAGAATCTTTCCTCCGTAAGCCATGCGTGTCGTATGAGGCGACTAAAATGCCGGGAGCAATGGGCTAGTAACCCCTTCTCCTGTAGACATTTACTAAAAAAGAGAAGAAGAAAAACTTTATAAAACTGGGATGCTTGAATGTGCGTGGATGTAGTGCGGATGACAAGAAACAGATGATTGCTGATGTTATGAATGAAAAGAAGTTGGATGTCCTGGCCCTAAGCGAAACAAAGCTGAAGGGGATAGGGGAGTTTCGGTGGGGGGAAATAAATGGGATTAAATCTGGAGTATCTGAGAGAGTTAGAGCTAAGGAAGGGGAAGCAATAATGCTGAAGGATCAGTTATGGAAGGAAAAAAGAGAGTATGAATGTGTAAATTCAAGAATTATGTGGATTAAAGTAAAGGTTGGATGCGAAAAGTGGGTCATAATAAGTGTGTATGCACCTGGAGAAGAGAGGAATGTAGAGGAGAGAGAGAGAGATTTTGGGAGATGTTAAGTGAATGTATAGGAACTTTTGAACCAAGTGAGAGAGTAATTGTGGTAGGGGATCTGAATGCTAAAATAGGAGAAACTTTTAGAGAGAGTGTGGTAGGTAAGTTTGGGGTGCCAGGTGTAAATGATAATGGGAGCCCTTTGATTGAACTTTGTATAGAAAGGGGTTTAGTTATAGGTAATACATATTTTAAGAAAAAGAGGATAAGTAAGTATACAAGATATGATGTAGGGCGAAATGACAGTAGTTTGTTGGATCATGTATTGGTGGATAAAAGACTGTTGAGTACACTTCAGGATGTACATGTTTATAGAGGGGCCACAGATATATCAGATCACTTTTTAGTTGTAGCTACATTGAGAGTAAAAGGTGGATGGGATACAAGAAGCATCAGGTAAGAAAGAGGTGAAGGTTTATAAACTGAAAGAGGAGGCAGTTAGGGTAAGATATAAACAACTATTGGAGGATAGATGGGCTAATGAGAGCATAGGCAATGGGGTCGAAGAGGTATGGGGAAGGTTTAAAAATGTAGTGTTAGAGTGTTCAGCAGAAGTTTGTGGTTACAGGAAAGTGGGTGCGGGAGGGAAGAGGAGCGATTGGTTGAATGATGATGTAAAGAGAGTAGTAAGGGAGAAAAAGTCAGCATATGAGAAGTTTCTACAAAGTAGAAGTGATGCAAGGAGGGAAGAGTATATGGAGAAAAAGAGAGAGGTTAAGAGAGTGGTGAAGCAATGTAAAAAGAGAGCAAATGAGAGAGTGGGTGAGTTATCAACAAATTTTGTTGAAAATAAGAAAAAGTTTTGGAGTGAGATTAACAAGTTAAGGAAGCCTAGAGAACAAATGGATTTGTCAGTTAAAAATAGGAGAGGAGAGTTATTAAATGGAGAGTTAGAGGTATTGGGAAGATGGAGGGAATATTTTGAGGAATTGTTAAATGTTGATGAAGATAGGGAAGCTGTGATTTCGTGTATAGGGCAAGGAGGAATAACATCTTGTAGGAGTGAGGAAGAGCCAGTTGTGAGTGTGGGGGAAGTTCGTGAGGCAGTAGGTAAAATGAAAGGGGGTAAGGCAGCTGGGATTGATGGGATAAAGATAGAAATGTTAAAAGCAGGTGGGGATATAGTTTTGGAGTGGTTGGTGCTATTATTTAATGAATGTATAGAAGAGGGTAAGGTACCTAGGGATTGGCAGAGAGCATGCATAATTCCTTTGTATAAAGGCAAAGGGGACAAAAGAGAGTGCAAAAATTATAGGGGGATAAGTCTGTTGAGTATACCTGGTAAAGTGTATGGTAGAGTTATTATTGAAAGAATTAAGAGCAAGACGGAGAATAGGATAGCAGATGAACAAGGAGGCTTTAGGAAAGGTAGGGGGTGTGTGGACCAGGTGTTTACAGTGAAACATATAAGTGAACAGTATTTAGATAAGGCTAAAGAGGTTTTTGTGGCATTTATGGATTTGAAAAAGGCGTATGACAGGGTGGATAGCGGGACAATGTAGCAGATATTACAGATGTATGATATAGGAGGTAGATTACTGAAAGCAGTGAAGAGTTTTTACGAGGATAGTGAGGCTCAAGTTAGAGTATGTAGGAAAGAGGGAGATTATTTCCCAGTAAAAGTAGGCCTTAGACAAGGATGTGTGATGTCACCGTGGTTGTTTAATATATTTATAGATGGGGTTGTAAGAGAAGTAAATGCGAGGGTCTTGACCAGAGGCGTGGAGTTAAAAGATAAAGAATCACACATAAAGTGGGAGATGTCACAGTTGCTCTTTGCTGATGACACTGTGCTCTTGGGAGATTCTGAAGAGAAGTTGCAGAGGTTGGTGGATGAATTTGGTAAGGTATGTAAAAGAAGAAAATTGAAAGTGAATACAGGAAAGAGTAAGGTTATGAGGATAACAAAAAGATTAGGTGATGAAAGATTGGATATCAGATTGGAGGGAGAGAGTATGGAGGAGGTGAATGTATTCAGATATTTGGGAGTGGACGTGTCAGCGGATGGGTCTATGAAAGATGAGGTGAATCATAGAACTGATGAGGGGAAAAGGGTGAGCGGTGCACTTTGGAGTCTGTGGAGACAAAGAACTTTGTCCTTGGAGGCAAAGAGAGGAATGTATGAGAGTATAGTTTTACCAACGTTCTTGTATGGGTGTGAAGCATGGGTGATGAATGTTGCAGCGAGGAGAAGGCTGGAGGCAGTGGTGATGTCATGTCTGAGGGCAATGTGTGGTGTGAATACAATGCAGAGAATTCGTAGTTTGGAAGTTAGGAGGTGCGGGATTGCCAAAACTGTTGTCCAGAGGGGTGAGGAAGGGTTGTTGAGGTGGTTCGGACATGTAGAGAGTGTATCAGTCTGTAGTGGAAGGAAGGCGAAGTAGGGGTCGGCCTAGGAAAGGTTGGAGGGAGGGGGTAAAGGAGGTTTTGTGTGCGAGGAGCTTGGACTTCCAGCAGGCATGCGTAAGCGTGTTTGATAGGAGTGAATGGAGACAAATGGTTTTTAATACTTGACGTGCTGTTGGAGTGTGAGCAAAGTAACATTTATGCAGGGATTCAGGGAAACCGGCAGGCCGGACTTGAGTCCTGGAGATGGGAAGTACAGTGCCTGCACTCTGAAGGAGGGGTGTTAATGTTGCAGTTTAAAAACTGTAGTGCAAAGCACCCTTCTGGCAAGACAGTGGAGTGAATGATGGTGAAAGTTTTTCTTTTTCGGGCCACCCTGCCTTGGTGGGAATCGGCCAGTGTGTTAATTATATATATATATATATATATATATATATATATATATATATATATATATATATATATATATATATATATATATATATATATATATATATATATGTCGTGCCGAATATGTAAAACTGGTCAATTAGCAAGAACTCATTTAAAATTAAGTCCTTTCTGAAATTTTCTCTTATATGTTTAAAGATATATTTTTTTCATTAATGTTAATGTAAAAATTTTCAATTTTGCACCAAAAGAATCTTAGAAAACTTAACTAACCTTATTATAACAAGACCAATTTATTTTAGCCTAACCCAACTAAATATATTTTAGATTTATTTACGATAATTTAATACTAAACAAACATAGTGAAATACATTTTTTTCGTTAGGTTCAGAATGATTTTGGCGAAATTATTGCATACACAAATTTTCGCTTGTCCTATATGGCAAGATGAACGTTGCTATTTAAGCCAAGATCGCAAGTTCTGCCTATTCGGCACGACATATATATATATATATATATATATATATATATATATATATATATATATATATATATATATATATATATATATATATATATATATATAACTTAATGAGCCTGGCCCAAGGCTCATTAACTCAGAATTTATCAAAGGCATATCACAGATACTGAAAACTGGACACCACTAGCATGGCTCCTGTAGCTATAAATACGTACAAAAATGGGGGAATTACATTGTGAAAAACACAGACAGCAAGAAGACATCAGTCACGGTGCCAAACTAGATCCGAAATCCGGACGAACGAGCAGGAACGAAGGCAAAAATGGCCCTTGAGAAGCTAGTGGCTTTGCAAGCATTTCACATTCCAGGACGACAGTGATATGACCAAAAGGCATTACTTTGCATTTTTCAACATTGCAAATATTCCTTCACTGCTCCAGCCTGTCCAGGTCTCTCTCTCTCACTATTTTGAAATTCTACGGGAGAGACTGTTTCAAGATTATCGATAAGACGAGAAGAATTAAGACTACCAGAATCTGAGATTCTTGTTACGTTTAGCAATCTGAAAATGTTTCTCCAAACACTCATACCTCGGAGAGGAACTATAAGACGACATTTTGGTTCGTCCTGATCTATTGTCAAGTCAAACTGTTCCACCCATAGTTTTATTTACTTCTTGTCCCGTTTACTACATCTTTCTTATCAGTGAGCCAATCATCGACCTAGAGCTAGAGCCTATCTCTTACATTAGATATTCTATTTAAGATTTTCTAGAAATCGAGATATATTTAACCAATGAGACACGTATCCATTTTCTTTTTAAAATTACGGGAAAAATAAACAAAATTTGAAAATACGGGATCTGATTTTGAACGAGAAACTCAAGTCAACATCAGCAAATTTATCATCTGGAAAGACAGCTGTTGACTGAGTGATGGTGAATTCGTTTTCTTTGAATCAGCCTAGTTGGAAACTGCCGATGTTTCTAACATTCTCAGAAAAAAATATGATTTTCATCCATATTATGGTTTCTGTGGGTGATTGAGGTCACGTGTGTATCCTTTTTTTTTTTTTTTTTTAGTAAAATTTACGTATTTTCTGTTGCTTGGCACTGCTTGATGATTATATATATATATATATATATATGTACATATATATATATATATATGTACATATATATATATATATATATGTACATGTTTATAGAGGGGCCACAGATATATCAGATCACTTTCTAGTTGTAGCTACACTGAGAGTAAAAGGTAGATGGGATACAAGGAGAATAGAAGCATCAGGGAAGAGAGAGGTAAAGGTTTATAAACTAAAAGAGGAGGCAGTTAGGGTAAGATATAAACAGCTATTGGAGGATAGATGGGCTAATGAGAGCATAGGCAATGGGGTCGAAGAGGTATGGGGTAGGTTTAAAAATGTAGTGTTAGAGTGTTCAGCAGAAGTTTGTGGTTACAGGAAAGTGGGTGCAGGAGGGAAGAGGAGCGATTGGTGGAATGATGATGTAAAGAGAGTAGTAAGGGAGAAAAAGTTAGCATATGAGAAGTTTTTACAAAGTAGAAGTGATGCAAGGAGGGAAGAGTATATGGAGAAAAAGAGAGAAGTTAAGAGAGTGGTGAAGCAATGTAAAAAGAGAGCAAATGAGAGAGTGGGTGAGATGTTATCAACAAATTTTGTTGAAAATAAGAAAAAGTTTTGGAGTGAGATTAACAAGTTAAGAAAGCCTAGAGAACAAATGGATTTGTCTGTTAAAAATAGGAGAGGAGAGTTATTAAATGGAGAGTTAGAGGTATTGGGAAGATGGAAGGAATATTTTGAGGAATTGTTAAATGTTGATGAAGATAGGGAAGCTGTGATTTCGTGTATAGGGCAAGGAGGAATAACATCTTGTAGGAGTGAGGAAGAGCCAGTTGTGAGTGTGGGGGAAGTTCGTGAGGCAGTAGGTAAAATGAAAGGGGGTAAGGCAGCCGGGATTGATGGGATAAAGATAGAAATGTTAAAAGCAGGTGGGGATATAGTTTTGGAGTGGTTGGTGCAATTATTTAATAAATGTATGGAAGAGGGTAAGGTACCTAGGGATTGGCAGAGAGCATGCATAGTTCCTTTGTATAAAGGCAAGGGGGATAAAAGAGAGTGCAAAAATTATAGGGGGATAAGTCTGTTGAGTGTACCTGGTAAAGTGTATGGTAGAGTTATAATTGAAAGAATTAAGAGTAAGACGGAGAATAGGATAGCAGATGAACAAGGAGGCTTTAGGAAAGGTAGGGGGTGTGTGGACCAGGTGTTTACAGTGAAACATATAAGTGAACAGTATTTAGATAAGGCTAAAGAGGTCTTTGTGGCATTTATGGATTTGGAAAAGGCGTATGACAGGGTGGATAGGGGGGCAATGTGGCAGATGTTGCAAGTGTATGGTGTAGGAGGTAGGTTACTGAAAGCAGTGAAGAGTTTTTACGAGGATAGTGAGGCTCAAGTTAGAGTATGTAGGAAAGAGGGAAATTTTTTCCCAGTAAAAGTAGGCCTTAGACAAGGATGTGTGATGTCACCGTGGTTGTTTAATATATTTATAGATGGGGTTGTAAGAGAAGTAAATGCGAGGGTCTTGGCAAGAGGCGTGGAGTTAAAAGATAAAGAATCACACACAAAGTGGGAGTTGTCACAGCTGCTCTTTGCTGATGACACTGTGCTCTTGGGAGATTCTGAAGAGAAGTTGCAGAGATTGGTGGATGAATTTGGTAGGGTGTGCAAAAGAAGAAAATTAAAGGTGAATACAGGAAAGAGTAAGGTTATGAGGATAACAAAAAGATTAGGTGATGAAAGATTGAATATCAGATTGGAGGGAGAGAGTATGGAGGAGGTGAACGTATTCAGATATTTGGGAGTGGACGTGTCAGCGGATGGGTCTATGAAAGATGAGGTGAATCATAGAATTGATGAGGGAAAAAGAGTGAGTGGTGCACTTAGGAGTCTGTGGAGACAAAGAACTTTGTCCTTGGAGGCAAAGAGGGGAATGTATGAGAGTATAGTTTTACCAACGCTCTTATATGGGTGTGAAGCGTGGGTGATGAATGTTGCAGCGAGGAGAAGGCTGGAGGCAGTGGAGATGTCATGTCTGAGGGCAATGTGTGGTGTGAATATAATGCAGAGAATTCGTAGTTTGGAAGTTAGGAGGAGGTGCGGGATTACCAAAACTGTTGTCCAGAGGGCTGAGGAAGGGTTGTTGAGGTGGTTCGGACATGTAGAGAGAATGGAGCGAAACAGAATGACTTCAAGAGTGTATCAGTCTGTAGTGGAAGGAAGGCGGGGTAGGGGTCGGCCTAGGAAGGGTTGGAGGGAGGGGGTAAAGGAGGTTTTGTGTGCGAGGGGCTTGGACTTCCAGCAGGCATGCGTGAGCGTGTTTGATAGGAGTGAATGGAGACAAATGGTTTTTAATACTTGACGTGCTGTTGGAGTGTGAGCAAAGTAACATTTATGAAGGGATTCAGGGAAACCGGCAGGCCGGACTTGAGTCCTGGAGATGGGAAGTACAGTGCCTGCACTCTGAAGGAGGGGTGTTAATGTTGCAGTTTAAAAACTGTAGTGTAAAGCACCCTTCTGGCAAGACAGTGATGGAGTGAATGATGGTGAAAGTTTTTCTTTTTCGGGCCACCCTGCCTTGGTGGGAATCGGCCGGTGTGATAATAAAAAAAAAAAAAAAAATATATATATATATATATATATATATATACACGTATATATATATATTTATTCGAACCTACGCACCTTGGAACACGGAACACAGTGCTCTACCACTGTACCACACTGATCCAATATCTTGGTGTCCAGCTAACGTTAGACGTTTTGATCCAAGGCAGCCAGCCTTCAGGCAGGTGGTTTTCACCTTTTCATCTCATCTCCTGCATGCATCGACCGACACGAGACTTTTACAATGTGTAGAATTCGCAGAACAAGTGAAGTATTAACTCACGAAATCGTAATGACACGATTGCAAACAAACCAACCAGTGGCTAACGCGACGGTCTGGAGTTTTGAGACTCTGACAGCGGGTTCAAATCCCGCCCGTGTTATGGCTTTTTTTTAAGTGAAGTATTCACAAACACTAATCTCAGGACGAAGGAGACTCGAACCTATGCACTTAGAAAGGGAGAGAAAGTAATAAAGATAGT
>NC_091378.1:6545099-6647599 GCF_038502225.1 Cherax quadricarinatus
CTTGTACAGCCAACAAACACTATACACCTCTCACACGACCATCACAAACACAATAACACCAAGTGCACATCACTCACACACACACACACACACACACACACACACACACACACACACACACACACACAACCTTCCCCACGAACACCAAAAACTGCCAAATTCACGGACAATATGACTGATGACGGCATAAGGTAAGAAAGATGGCAATCTCCTGGGCTTGGGCTGGAGTCTGGAGGTGGTGAATGATTGCTCCAATAAGAAGCTGAAGAATCAGGTGGGGGGAGAATTTCACTTCTTTGGTTCGTCGGGTACTGGAATCAATAAATATTCGAGGAGGAGGAGGAGGAGGAAGATTACAGAACCAGAAGAAATACTTCATCACACTGGTGGTTCTGAGTTCTTGATCAATGGAATGAATGAATTAATAGAGACAGAGGGAGAAAAATTATATAAATACAAGATAATGGATGACTCAAACACTGAGATGCAAGAAAAGCAAACGCGATAGGCGAAGGAACAGTCTATTGAAAGTAGACGAGAAACTGGCAGCTGGTAAAGCAGAGACAATGTCCGTACAGCATCTCTGGAAACACTGGGATCGGCTCACTTCTCTGCGCAATTAAACAGAAACAATCTAGCATTCGTAAGTCGCTTAAATTCCTTAAAATAAGCGTACGTACACGCGCGTATGTGCGTGTGTGCGCGTGCATTTGCGTGTAATACTTGTAGTAACTTAGTTGTCAGAATAAAATGCCACATTAATCACATCTGTGATCTTTTACTTAACATTTTTCGGTATTTCCACAATTACAGAATGAATATTTACGTGTACAAGTTCAGAAGTAAAACACAGTCGTGGCACTGGTAGCAACCAACATTCTATGTAGTATTAATAGTGTTTATACTTGCTATTCTCAGACAGGCACATGGAGGAAAGCTCGGGACGAGGAAACATCGGAAGTAGAACCAGTGAAATTGTAGTGAGAGGAGCAGCAGCCGCTTGCCAAGATGCTGTCTGTGGTTTGTCTTCATTCCAGGATGCTGCAGTTGTACCACCACCACAGGTCCAGCAGCTGCCTGCCTGGACGGTCATACAGGACGCCCAAGTGTTGGACATGTGTCTAATTTATCAACTTTTCGGTTCTCTGAACTCTTTATCTACACAAGTCTGGTAAACAGTATCCACAAGACTAACATCAACTTCTGGGTATCTTTATTTGTAGACGTTTCATTATCCAGTGGTTTTATCAATACAAATTCAAGGACATAATCGGACGAGAGTAGAACTATATAAAAAAGATGGGATAATCAATCCCTCAGCCTTAATTACTACAGGCCTGTCACTCGGATATGACCTACTTCCACTGTGGAATCCCGCCTGCCAGTGACCATCTCTTCGTCTGCTACACGTCCCTCACTCGACGCCAGTATATAAGCACCAGTCTTCATGCCTGTGCTCCAGACTCTTCACGACTACGGTGCTTTTGACCAACTCCAAGACTGAGGGACTGATTACCTCATCTTCGGTATATAGTTCTACTGCCTTCCAATTATGTCTTGGAATTTATACTGATAAAGCCACTGGATGGCGTAACGTCTACAATATAGATACCCAGATGTTGCAGATGTGTCTAATTCATTCTCTGCCTGGAGAGTGTTCCTGGGGTCAACGCTCCCCTCCCCCCGCGGCTAAGTCCACCACCAAGCTTATCTCTAAGATGTAGATGTGTAGCAGGCTACATCTTTCTTGCTATATTTTTCGTAAAAGTGGAGGATATGACGGTTGTCTGAACCGTCTGACAAAGGTCAGTCTGGACGATAATGATAATAGAAATAGTGATAATAACGACTATGACATTACGAAAGTTAAATAATATCTTGTTCATTAGTTTAGTATCTGGGACAATGAGCAATGCCAAGGTGTCAAGAAAAAGTTCATAGCCTTCGGTTTGACCCTCGTTTTGTTACAGTGACATTAAAGAAGGTAACAGATGAGAGTAGATGTATACCAGTACATACTATCATAGGCAGAAATGTTGACAATAGTAAAAATACCAACAAATTGATGAGTAAGACACACGTGCTATAAGAAGCTGTAGCTTGAGAATGAAGTCTTAAATGCTGTCGAAGGGGACAGCATTTAAGGCTCCATTCTCATTCTGGGGACGGGATTCACTAGTACAAGACAGAATGTAAGATTTGGGGAGCAGTAGCATGGGCCAGTAGACTGAATAACAATAATCTATTTCTACAAGTACAATAATACAACTTACATAGAACATAGCTGACATCAGTGATATACTATATAGAAAGGCCCTGGTTATGCAGAGCATTTCAGGCAACTTAGGTTAATTCTGTCCCCAGGATGCGACCCACACCAGTCGACTAGCACCCATGGACAGCAGGTGTCTTAAGGAAACACACCCTAATGCTTCCAACCGTATCGGGGATCAAACCACGAACCTCAGTGTGTGAGCTGAGAGCCCTACCAACCGAGCTACAGTGCTCCTCAATTATCTTCCCGTCTCCTGCAACGTCTTGGAGATCCTCCACCTCACCTTCGACAGTATTTAAGACTCCATCCTCATGCTTCTGCTTCATATCGTTCCAGACCATGAAGATGAACTCTTCTCCAGATTGAGGGACTGACCACCTCAAACTATTTTTCCAAGGATGATGGACTGATTACTTCATCTTTATCTCGCTACTAGTACTGCTGCCTACAATGCATTCTCCTCTGTGGTTTAGAAAGACACGTAAGCAAACTTATAACATATTTATTAGAAAACGTTTCGGTCCTGGGACCTTGATCAAGGTCCCATGACCGAAACGTTTTCTAATAAATATGTTATAGTGTTTGCTTACGTGTCTTTCTAAACCAACTTGTCGGTATTTATTACCAAGCTTTATACCATTCTCCTCTGTATTTGACGGATGAAGCCTACCGCGTAGGCGAAACGTTTCAACAATAAACATATCCAACTGTTTCATGTTTCTAACTCGTTATTATAGGCACAAGTTGGGAAAAGAGACAAATCCAGTATAATGCGATCCTTTACTGACTACGTTTCACCCACACAGTGGACTTTACCAAGTCACAAACAGATCTGAGTACACAAGTATGTATAACGACGTGGACAGTCAAGTGGTGAATGCTGAAAAGAGGTTGAATTTGAGAAGGACCTGCCCGGAATGGGCAAGTAGGTCTGTAGCTGTGTAGAATAAAAATTAAGTTTGCTGGTAAGGAGTCCAGCAATACTGTAAAAGCCTTTGTTCTGGTTGATATTGTTGGATATACAAGTGATGATTCCAGGATACTGTGGTACTGTTTTCTTCCCTGGCGATGAATCTTCTCTCTCTAGTAGTCTAGTTGATTATATGGTTGTGGAAATCTCGGTGTAAAACGAAGGCATTTCTCAAATTCCCCATTCTGCCAAGGTACTGGTATTCTGAAATACGTGTTTAGAGGTCTCTGGATATCTCGCCCACGTATAATTGGTTGTAATCGTTGCAAGAGATTACGTATACCCCTGCAGAGGTTTGAACCTTGTCCTTGATTATGGTGGATGTGGAGGTAGATACTTGAAATGAGGTACCGGAAAAGAAGCTGGAAACGTGTTTGACAACGGAGAGAGGGGAAAGGACTGTGCATCTCCTCTCAGCAGTGTCTTGTCTTGGTGAATTGGTGTTATATGCACTGTGTTGTAGTCTGTAATGAAGTAACGAGGACAGTGAACTTCAGAAAACACTTATTGCTACAGACTAGGAGGACACGAAGGAAGAAGTCTGCGATTGCGTCACTGTTTGGTGACGTGGCGAGAGAGGTGAAGATCGTGTTGACTGGTTAGTTTTCGGTAGACTTTAAAACGAAGGTCGTGGTCAGCTTTTCAGGTCGAGCCCTCAATTCAGTTTACGCTACAAGTTGACGACACACTTCTTTTCCTTGATATTCTTCTCTGCAAAGGTTTGCAACAAGACTAGTCCCGGAGGTGAGGGGTATGTTCTATGAGGAGAGGTTAAGAGAAATCAACCTGATAACACTGAACACACACACACCTACCTCCCTACCTCCTACCATCCTCTTATAACTTAAAACACCGACCGCTGCGGCAAAGTAGCAGCCGGCAAGCCTACATCTTCCACTCACGAGGGTTTTCGGGTTAAACCCCAGGAGCCGGCAAGTTTATGGTGGTGGTCCCAGGCACCGTAGGCGCTGACTCTGTCACTTTTTTCGGGTCGCAAGGACAAAATAACTAAACTTTGCTCGTCGGGCAGGCGCCAGGCACTACCAATGTGAAGAATGACCTCCCGTCCCTCTACTCTCCAGCCTCCTCTCTAATATCTCTATTTTATGCACCACTCATTATGGGTGAGGGGTGTGGGGAAGGAACGAGAGAGAGAGGGGTATGGGAAGAAGGATGAGAGTGAGGGAGAATGAGAGGCGTAAGGGAAAGGAGATGAGAGACTATAGAACAAGGAGGATGCAAGAGGTAGAGATTACGGTAGGAAGGGGAAATATATGCTTAATTACAAGAATGTGGGAAGTGAGGATAGATATACTTGGAAAGGGAAAGAGAAACAGTGGAAAAGAGGAAAAAAAATCACCGAATATAATGAATAATGGCTCAATTAAAAACCAGCAGAAAAATGGAACATCGAAAAGAGGAGAAGGTGGTGAATACCCGGGTCCTTTCTGTACTTCACACTAGTGGGAAAAAAGTAGATGTGAAGGGTGCCTCTTAAGAGCTTATCATGACACCAAACTCAATAATCAAGAAAAAACGCGAGAAACCAGAACAAGACTTGAACCTGCACACTGTACATCACAGTCCACAGTATTCATACCAAACAGCTCGACCCTGGATAAGTGTAGGTACCAGTAGACACTAGGCGTTGTTTTCCATACCCCAGAGCACCCAGCTTGTGTTCCCCATACCCTGGAACACCCGGCTTGTACTAATGGTGTAGAGAGTGACTACCATCACTAACAACACTACCATCATCACTGTCATCATTAATAGTATCAAAACTATCATAACTTAACATATCCATTGCTAGCACCATTATCACACTACCATGACCATTATCATCACTATTCCTAGCAAAACTATCAACATTATCATGACTACTATCACTGAAGTGTGAATTGCTCATTACTCTAAAATTTGTTCATGATTGTAGCCATGTATAAACGTAAGTAGCCATTCTTACAGGATTCATGACCTTTGTAACTTGTGAGTTCATTACCTTTGTACCTAGTTCAGCTATCAGAACTTTGGGGGCCCAGTCCCTGGACCCATTACGTACCTCTGTAATCTGTAAATACCTTTGTAACTTGTCATGATTGTGACCAGATCTACCTGAAGTTCATTACCTTTGTAAATTGTGAGTTCATTACCTCTGTAACTTGCTCAGCTATCAAAACTTTGGAGTCCAGTCCCTGGACCAATTATGTACCTCTGTAATCTTTTGACTACCGCCCACAGGATGGGTATGGGGTGCATAATAAACATATTAAACTAAAAAAAAAACTATCACTGACATCACTAACATTAGCACCACTTTCAACACTACCTTGACCACTATTATCACTGACATCACTATTGCTAGCACCACTACCATGACCACTATCACTGACATCTCTATTGCTAGCACCACTACCATGGTCACTATCACTGACATCACTATTCCTAGCACCGCTACCATGACCACTATCACTGACATCATTATTCCTAGCACCACTGTTAACACTACCATGACCACTATCACTGACATCGCTATTCCTAGCACCCCTATCAATACTACTTTCATCGCTACTATCACTAGTCAACACTACCATCTTCACTACAATAACTAGTACTAGCACCACTAACACTATCACTACCATCATCCCCAGGACCACTATCAACACTACTATCACTATCACAAGCATCATTATCAACGCTATTATAACGACCATCATCACTACCACCACTATTAAAACTACCATCATCACCAACAATAGCACTATGACTATCACCACTATCACTACTATTATCACAAGAACTATCATCACGACCATTAAGAGCACTATACTGAAGACTTTACTATCAACACCATCATCACTACAACTACTAGCACTATTATTATATCATAGTCACTATCATTCACACCATCACACTACTACTGTCACTATTATTCACACCATCACACTACTGTCACTATCATTCACATCACACTGCTACTGTCACTATCATTCACATCATCACACTGCTACTGTCACTATCATTCACATCATCACACTGCTACTGTCACTATCATTCACATCATCACACTGCTACTGTCAATATCATTCACATCATCACACTGCTACTGTCACTATCATTCACATCATCACACTGCTGTCACTATCATTCTCATTGTGACACTATAACCAACACTATAATCAATATAACACAATCATCACAATCATTCCTACTACAATAAAGTCAACATTATTGCCCTTATCACTATCATTTTACTCCATCGCTTCTACATTCACTATCATGCTACTTGTCATCATCATTATAAATCATACTATCATCCTCACTTTCACTATCAGTAATATCACTACATACATCATTATTTATTACGATATCGATACTATTGTCCCAAATACTGCTGTGACTATCCTATCTCCTAAAAACTACTGTAATTACTACTGTCACTGCTATTACTGGCATCACTATTACTGTCATCATTATTACTGTCATCATTATTACTGTCATCATTATTACTGTCATCATTATTACTGTCATCATTATTACTGTCATCATTATTACTGTCATCATTATTACTGTCATCATTATTACTGTCATCATTATTACTGTCATCATTATTACTGTCATCACTATTACTGTCATCACTATTACTGTCATCATTATTACTGTCATCATTATTACTGTCATCATTATTACTGTCATCACTATTACTGTCATCATTATTACTATCATTTACTGTCATCATTATTACTGTCATCATTATTACTGTCATCATTATTACTGTCATCACTATTACTGTCATCATTATTACTATCATTTACTGTTATCATTATTACTGTCATCACAATTACTGTTATCACTATTACTGTCATCCTTATTACTGTCATCCTTATTACTGTCATCCTTATTACTGTCATCCTTATTACTGTCATCCTTATTACTGTCATCCTTATTACTGTCATCCTTATTACTGTCATCCTTATTACTGTCATCCTTATTACTGTCATCATTATTACTGCCATCACTATTACTGTTATCACTATTAGTGCTGTCATCACCCAATCACTATTATCATTACCACTACTGTAAATCTGTATAAAATTCCTATGACACTATATTATAAGCATATATTATATACCGTTATCTTCGTCGTATAAACTGGAGTTTTGTAGATAATTCTAAGTTATACGTGGCAAGCGATACTCGTGGTTCGTCAGTATTAACTCCTGATAAATTCAAGTTTCCGGGTAAATTTAAGCTTTCGAGAGATTGAAGGGACTCAATCTGAGTCTTGATTTTCTGTGGAATAGTTTGATTAGGTGATTGTTGGAGAGAAAACTTATTTCTATCGATTGGAACGCAAGTCCTTACGCCTGATTTACGTATTCTTCGGAAAACTACTGAAAAAATGGGAAGGCACACTAGAACCGTTTGGGTACTTAAATGGTTTTTTGGGTTTAGCGATCCTCTAAGCTTGATAAGTTTAAAAATTTCATGCCTTGTAACCATAGCGAGTGTGGGGCTATGGATGCTGTCTTCACGATTCGAAGGTAATGAAGACTCAAGTCTGGTGTGCTACTCACACGGGAGTGAGGAGACAACTCGCCTAGAGGACAAGGACAGACTTGATATTTGCAAATCTCACTTCCGTGTGAGAGGCGAGGATGGCGAACTGAACAGTTTTACCAATATTTTGTCGTTTACGACAGAGAGGGTCTTCATTTTAGCCACTCTCAGCCTGCTTCCTCTCCTGGTAAAAATATTCCTTCAGAACTGCTCCCTCAATAGATTTCTATATAATCCAGGGAAAACCTACGCAGAAAGACAGAGAAACACTAAAATATATTGGAGTGAATACGCTGGTTCACACAGTGGAATACTCAGATCAAGATTGATCATCACACTGACCAGTATTGTTGTATCCCTCATACAAATCTATATCATGGATCTGGCAACCAATGGCAGATTCCACAAAATTAATATATTCCAGCTGTCCTATAAAGACACAACGTCCTCTAGCATCAACGAGTTGAACAACATCACACCCATAACAGCTCTCTGCACAATCACACCCAACATGGGGCTCGCAGTCCTAAACACAGAAATATACGGTTGCTACTTTTCACAAAAATATAGGCATAATATTCTAATTTTATTTACATTATTCACTTTTTAGCTGTTTATTAGCGTGTTATCCTTAATCTACTATGCAGTGGAGCTATTACCACGCTATCGTCAGTATTGGGTGCCAATATCGCTCTACTACCCAACTACAACAGAGAACGTACTGAGAGACTGGTCTTGGGACGAACAATGGGTATTTAGTCTGCTTACCGCTATTGCTGGGCATGATACCCTCGTGGAATGTCTGATCACAATGAAAGAAATAACAAAGCAAAACAGCCCAGACTCTGACGAAGAACAACTTATTAGTATTATAATACATACGTGAACAAACAACGGAAGGAAACAAGCAAGAAGGAAATAAGAGAGAGAGGAACGAATAAGTGGAGTGGAGGCGAGAAACTGGCGGAGTGTGAAGAATGCAAAATGATAACGCAGGAGATAAGAATGAAGAGGATTGATAATGCTCGAGTCAAAAATGATGCGGACCGATAACGCAGGTGTAATGATTGATGAGGACTGATAAAGTAGGTGTGAGGAAAGATGCGGACTGGTAACGTAGGTGTGAGGAATGATGCAGAATGATAACGTAGGTGTGAAAAAATGATGCAGAATGATAATGCAGGTGAGAAAAATGATGCGGACTGCTAACGCCGGCGTCAAGAGTGATGCGGACTGCCAACGCAGGCGTCAAGAGTGATGCGGACTGCTAACGCCGGCGTCAAGAGTGATGCGGACTGCTAACGCCGGCGTCAAGAATGATGTGGACTGCTAACGCCGGCGTCAAGAGTGATGCGGACTGCTAACGCAGGCGTCAAGAGTGATGCGGACTGCTAACGCAGGCGTCAAGAGTGATGCGGACTGCTAACGCAGGCGTCAAGAGTGATGCGGACTGCTAACGCAGGCGTCAAGAGTGATGCGGACTGCTAACGCAGGCGTCAAGAGTGATGCGGACTGCTAACGCAGGCGTCAAGAGTGATGCGGACTGCTAACGCAGGCGTCAAGAGTGATGCGGACTGCCAACGCAGGCGTCAAGAGTGATGCGGACTGCTAACGCAGGCGTCAAGAGTGATGCGGACTGCCAACGCAGGCGTCAAGAGTGATGCTGACTGCTAACGCAGGCGTCAAGAGTGATGCGGACTGCTAACGCAGGCGTCAAGAGTGATGCGGACTGCTAACGCAGGCGTCAAGAGTGATGCGGACTGCTAACGCAGGCGTCAAGAGTGATGCGGACTGCTAACGCAGGCGTCAAGAGTGATGCGGACTGCCAACGCAGGCGTCAAGAGAGATGCGGACTGCTAACGCAGGCGTCAAGAGTGATGCGGACTGCCAACGCAGGCGTCAAGAGTGATGCGGACTGCCAACGCAGGCGTCAAGAGTGATGCGGACTGCTAACGCAGGCGTCGAGTGATGCGGACTGCTAACGCAGGCGTCAAGAGTGATGCGGACTGCTAACGCAGGCGTCAAGAGTGATGCGGACTGCTAACGCAGGCGTCAAGAGTGATGCGGACTGCTAACGCAGGCGTCAAGAGTGATGCGGACTGCTAACGCAGGCGTCAGGAGTGATGCGGACTGCTAACGCAGGCGTCAAGAGTGATGCGGACTCCTAACGCAGGCGTCGAGTGATGCGGACTGCTAACGCAGGCGTCAAGAGTGATGCGGACTGCCAACACAGGCGTCAAGAGTGATGCGGACTAACGCAGGCGTCAAGAGTGATGCGGACTGCCAACGCAGGCGTCAAGAGTGATGCGGACTGCCAACGCAGGCGTCAAGAGTGATGCGGACTGCTAACGCAGGCGTCAAGAGTGATGCGGACTGCTAACGCAGGCGTCAAGAGTGATGCGGACTCCTAACGCAGGCGTCGAGTGATGCGGACTGCTAACGCAGGCGTCAAGAGTGATGCGGACTGCCAACACAGGCGTCAAGAGTGATGCGGACTAACGCAGGCGTCAAGAGTGATGCTGACTGCCAACGCAGGCGTCAAGAGTGATGCGGACTGCCAACGCAGGCGTCAAGAGTGATGCTGACTGCTAACGCAGGCGTCAAGAGTGATGCTGACTGCTAACGCAGGCGTCAAGAGTGATGCTGACTGCTAACGCAGGCGTCAAGAGTGATGCGGACTGCCAACACAGGCGTCAAGAGTGATGCTGACTGCTAACGCAGGCGTCAAGAGTGATGCGGACTGCTAACGCAACATGTGTCTTGCTCAAGTACTCGGTATTATGTACCATTTTTTCAACATGCAACCATCATGGCACCATCTTCTTTACATCACTACATTTCCTACCATCATAGCACCATTTTCCTTACATACCTACATTTCCTACCATCATGGCAGTAGTTACACTACTACTACTGAAACTACGGAAAGGTCCCAGGAAAGACACGGATAGTATGAGAGACGAACCTCAGCTACACGAGGTCACACCTCAGCTACACGAGGTCACACCTCAGCTACACGAGGTCACACCTCAGCTACACGAGGTCACACCTCGAGGTCAAAAACGTAGACTGAGTCAAAGGGGATGTTAGGATATAGAACTTTTAGAAAGCGAGCCTACCTAGAGAGCGAAGTGATAAGAAGCAGGAGCCGTGCATAGCTTGGAGAATATGTACGACAGAGATCACGCAGTCTGGAGTTTTTGAACAGTGTCGGCGGTCGAGCCACAGCTCAGGGTACGTCTACTGTCATCATTTCTGTTATTGCTCTTCCGACTGACCTTAACAATTTCCCCTCACCCCCTCCCCCCTCTCTCCTCCTACCATCCCCCAGCACGGACACGCACAGCCACAGTACGTGTTTTTATGGGGGCAGCCTTTTGTACTGCTTAATTGAATCCAATATTTACAAATTGATTATCCGACTGTTTCTTGAATGGATGTATTGTATTTGCGTTTCCAGCGTGGTAGTTTATTCCAGCTTTCAAAAGCCGGTAGAAAAAAAAAAAACTTTATTCACGTGTGGATTGCAGCCCCTCTCACAGAGTTTCATATATTTGTATCGTGTAATTGAATCATTATTGTTCTTCAACCAAGATTTTTGGTACCGAGTTCGGTAGTTTTTTTTTTTTTATCTGAAGGAGATTCCGTGAGCGTCCGTGTGTAGACGTGTGTGTGTGTGTGTGTGTATATATATATATATATATATATATATATATATATATATATATATATATATATATATATATATATATATATATATATATATATGTCGTGCCGAATAGGCAGAACTTGCGATCTTGGCTTAAATAGCAACGCTCATCTTGCCATATAGGACAAGTGAAAATTTGTGTATGCAATAATTTCGCCAAAATCATTCTGAACCTAACGAAAACAATATATTTAATTGTGTTTATTTAGTATTAAATTATTGTAAACGTATCTAAAATATATTTAGTTGGGTTAGGCTAAAATAAATTGTTCTTGTTATAATAAGGTTAGGTAAGTTTCCTAAGATTCTTTTGGTGCAAAATTAAAAAAAATTAAATTAACATTAATGAAAAATATATATCTTTAAACGTATAAGAGAAAATTTTAGAAAGGACTTAATTTTAAATGAGTTCTTGCTAATTGACCAGTTTTACATATTCGGCACGACATATATATATATATATATATATATATATATATATATATATATATATATATATATATATATATATGTCGTGCCGAATAGACAGAACTTGCGATCTTGGCTTAAATACCAACGCTCATCTTGCCATATAAGACAAGCGAAAATTTGTGTATGCAATAATTTCGCCAAGATCATTCTGAACCTAACGAGAAAAAAGTATTTTACTGTGTTTGTTTATTATTAAATTATTGTAAACGTATTTAAAATATATTTAGTTGGGTTAGGCTAAAATAAATTGGGCTTGTTATAATAAGGTTAGGTAAGTTTTCTAAGATTCTTTTGGTGCAAAATTATAAATTTTTACATTAACATTAATGAAAAAAATATATCTTTAAACGTATAAGAGAAAGTTTTAGAAAGGACTTAATTTTAAATGAGTTCTTGCTATTTGACCAGTTTTACATATTCGGCACGACATTATATATATATATATATATATATATATATATATATATATATATATATATATATATATATATATATATATATATATATATATATATATATATATATATATATATATATATATATATATATATATATATGCAAAACAACCACTGTGAAAGAATAGAGAAATTCCAAGCGCTTTCGTGACTACTCACATTTGGGAAGAATTTAATAATACATTGGACAAATAATATATTTTAAAATTATTAGTTCTTAGGTAGAATAGTTTGTTGGTGGGTTGTGTGAAGGACCTGTCTAGCTGGACCAGCAGGCCTGCTGCAGTGTTTCCTTTCTTATGAGTCGCGCGTCAGGTGTTGCTTTGTTGTGGGATGTGATGGTGAGGTGTGGTCTAGACCCTTTATATGCTTTCCTTTGATGCATTACTTTTATTGTTCCTTGATAATGTGAGTAGTCACGAAAGCGCTTGGAATTTCTCTATTCTTTCACAGTGGTTGTTTTGCATATTCTGAAATCACACCGAGGCATGGTGACCCAAAAAAGAAACATTTTAACCATCATTCATCCATAATCCAGGGCCGCCCACATACGACAGTTCAGATTTCGCTCCAAATGCCACACGTTTCCTTGAAGAGCTCTGTTTCCAGACTCGTCGACACCACCAGGGACCCAAGGGCAGCCACTTTCATATTCCAGCGCCTCACCGTGGCCATCCAGAGGGGAAATGCTTGCTGCATACTTGGCTCGCGTCCGGCTTCGAAGGAACTGGAGGAGAGTCATAACCTTTGATATATTGTGCCAATGTAGTCATATTTGTGTTTTCCGTCAATGCATTGTGTATTAATAAAGTTAATATGTAATATAAAATATAGGGGATGGTAGGAGAAGAAAATATTCAAACAGCTCCGGGGAGAACCTTCAGTTTTCCCTGAGGTACGTTTATTGTCTTCTCTGAGGATAAGGGTCCCCAGTACAGTTCTAGAGGTGGTACCTCCCTATATTTAATATAGGGAGGTACCATATATATATATATATATATATATATATATATATATATATATATATATATATATATATATATATATATATATATATATATATATATATAGAGGAAGACGAGAGAGAGAGAGAGAGAGAGAGAGAGAGCTGGAATGTTATACTTCAGTGTTCTCATGTAATCTTTAAGAAAGGTGTAGGTGTTCCCACTTCTTGCTAGTCTTGGCCGCCACAATAACAACTCTTGTGACATCTTGTGGTTTTTGGAGTGATGATTTATCCCCAGGATGGTTCCCAGAACACTGAACAAAAATTATGAAGAGTACGTTGACGAAACTGATGGTTCTCAGGTACTGAGAGAGAGAGAGAGAGAGAGAGAGAGAGAGAGAGAGAGAGAGAGAGAGAGAGAGAGAGAGAGAGAGAGAGATTATAGAGACGTAGAATGAGAGAAGTTTATAAGTGGATGATGGATATAAACGAAAGCAATATCAATAAAGTACTGAAGATGTCTAATCAAGAACCACAAATAACTTCTACATTAAATAAGCTTAGACTTAGAAAGGATGTGGTTTGTTGTGTAAATTTATTTAGATAATGTACATAAAAGTGAAATTTTCATAGTTTAACACGTGTATAAATTACCTAGGATAACCCCCCCCCCTCAAAAAAAATAATCAAAGTGACATATTACTACAAAGGCTCTATGTACCCCACATCCATCCTGGGGAGGGCAGCGCAAGAACATTGGATACATAAAATGCCTAGGAATTAGGTCCCAAAATGGTTTATGTGAGAACAATTCGATTAATATCTACAGTTGCCTTCAGTGTTGCAAGCAGATTTAGGAGTGACTAAACTAACTACTGCAGGGATTATGGAGGTATCAGGAGGAGCTGCTGGCTCTTCCCTTCCTCCCTCCCTCCCTCCTTCCACACATTTATGTCCATTCTTCCCTCTTTCCACCCCTCTACCCCCTTCCCTCTCTCCCTCTCTCCTCTCTATTTCACCCATTCCTCCTCTCCTAAACCTCCCTCCCTCTCCCCCTCCAGTCTCCACCCCTGACGTCTCTTTGGCTCCCCTCTCCACTCCTCTCCAGTCTCCCCTTCCTATACACTCAACTCCTTCCTCTTACCTCGGTAACTATCTCCTTTACTGACACAATATATTAGCCTCATAATCTAGTACAATGATTTTTATTTCTGCTTCCTGTTCCTTCGCTAGCTTTGTTGGCCCTGGTGAGTGTGTGTGCTCACCTAATTATGGTTGCAGGGGTTGATTCACATCTCCAGGCTCAGCCTCTTCACTAGTCGCTACTGGGTCCACTCTCCCTCCTCCATGAGCTTTATCACACCTCGTCTTAAAGCTATGTATGGATCCTGCTTCCACTACATCACTCTTCAGATTGTTATACTTCCTGATAACTCTATGGCTGAAGAAATACTTCCTAATATCCTTGTAACTTATCCGAGTTTCCAACTTTCAGTTGTGACCCTTTATTGCTGTGTCTCATCTCCGAAACATCCTGTCCTTATCCACCTTGTCATTTCCTCTCAGTATTTTATATGTCGTTATCATGTCCCCCTATCCCTCCTGTCCTCCAACGCTGGCCAGGTTAAGTTCCCTTAACTTCTCTTCACAACAAACATGGGCATTCAGCACAGATAAAAAAATCATTATTGAAAATAGTAAAACATTAATGTTAAAAAACTCTCAAATGTTCCCGAGGGCCCTACAGGCACCTCGGTAATTATTAAAAACCTAGAAGGCGGAAAGGCCTAAGCCGAGGATAAACTGTTAAAATATTCTGCACAGTTAGTGGCATGTCACCAGCTACACACAGGTGGTCAGTGGCACTTGTAAACAGGTGGTTATGGATGAATTGTGTGCGCTCGATCCTCTGTCAACAGAGATTCGTCTCAAAGTGACGACAGCTACTGAAGGAGGGCCAATACCTACGCTTTTCTGAACTCTAACTAGTTGCCAGTCTGCAGGGCCCACCAGACTCGTGGCTCAAATAGTAGCGCCCTCTGCTCATAAGTGAGGAACAAGAGTTTGATTCCGGTATGTACGATAACGGTGAGCACGTTAAGCTTGAAACCACTCAGAAGGGTTGAAGCTAATCAGATGCGACACTCAGAAAAAATCACATGAAAGGCAGTACTCGGAAGTCAGTACCTGATCATCCGGGCTGTGGTTCGTACGTTCGAGATGTGTCCAGCAACAACAACCTGGTTGATCAGACCCTGATCTACCGGGATGCCTGGTCAAGGACCGAACCGTGGGGGGCGTTCACCCTCGAAACCCCCCTCCAGGCAATAGCCAGGTAGACCTGCCACTTCTATAGAACATTAGCTATGGATATGGCCCATGAAGTCACTGTAAGTGAAGTCTACTGTAGCGTGGACTCGCTACAGTAACCTTTGCTTTACAATCCGCACAAACAACAAGGATTGCATCGAGAATTAAAATTTTTGTAAAAGAAAATAAAATATTAATTTTTTCCATCATATTTCCTTCTTTAACCCCAAATTTCGAGTGCAAGATTAATTAAAAATTATGACAAATGATGCTACTACACATCTTGATTGGTAGTGTTGATCAATCCGACTGTGACGACTGTGCTACTGCTGAGATGTTGACTACAGTGTTCATTTAGATTAATCCCTATTTAAGGAATTAAGGCTTTGACTGGTGGTGATAAGGTCACATACAACCTTAACAACCCTTAAAGAACACGAAGTCACAATACTGTGCATGAAACAATACACAAATGCACGGTATTGTGCCTTTGCCGACATTTCTCTCTGACCTGAACCACAAACTAGTCAACCCTGGTGCAATCGTTACATTTTAAACCCCGTTAACCAACCAACCAGCATCCCCACTTCTCTTTTCCGCCTCCAGGATTCAAGTCCGGCTAACCAGTTCCCCAGAATCCCTTCAAGCAACACCGTTGACGAGGTTCAGTGTGTGTGTACAGCTCTGGGACTCACGACCGGCTCACTCCCGTAGTTCAGAATCGTCAGTATATTTACTAAAGGGGAGTGACAGCTCGACGAAAAAGTGGTTGGCTGTGTTACGCGCCGATCAATCTTCCACAACTCGTGGTGTAGACATGATTCAGAGGCAATGTATTGTTTTCTCTCAAGGCTCGAACCTCCGGCCGCTAATAGTTTCAGTCCTAGTCATCTAACGAGACGTTTGGAAACATAACATCCACCTGACCTTGACTTACATTCACCAGTATGTCCTTTGAAAACTACACATTATCATTATTATTATAATCAAGGGGGAGGGCTAAACCCGTTGAAAACTACACAAATAACCCCCACATAGAAGCTTAAGACGACGTTTCGGTCCGACTCGGATTATTTACAAAAATCATACGAACACACGAAATACGAGATTGACTTCATAAATGATCCAAGTCGGACCGAAACGTTGTAAGCTCCTCTCTCCTATGTGCGGGTTATGTGTGTATTGTTCCAGTCACGGTATCGTACCTCGTTGTCTTTTGAATACTTCCGTCTTAAGATAACTGATCCATATATCCTAAGATAACTATCAGTGAATCGTTCTGCGATAACCATCTCGTATATCATACAAATTATTAAACTATCTTCACGGGGAAGTGTATATCCCTCAAGTAACCTCTTTTGAGATACGCAAGCATAGGGAGAAGACACGCATACACATTACTGCAGAAGGACACAGCTTAATGTATCCTGTATATAATTCATATTTAAATAACCACTTTTTTTAACTACCTGGAAATATTAAGCATTGTTTTGTGTGGATATTTTCTTAAGACAACGCAGCAAGTGACAATGATCATTGTTTTAATGCGTCAAGCTGTCAAGACTGCGCTATTTGTGTTTTGACGAGAGTCGTTGTCTCTATCCAGGGCAAGGGGGGTGGAAGGGGATAGAAGGAGGGGGGTTGAAGATAGAGGGGGTTAGAGGAACGGAGAGGTAGGGGATAGAGGGAAGGATGAAGACGGGATCGATTTTATTTTCATTTAAATTAGATACCTCAGCAGAGTGCTTCTACCCTATTCTATATGTTAGAGTGGGAAGGAAAGTTAGAGGGGAAAAAGGTTGGAATAGGAGGAAAGGAGGAATAGAGGGGGAAGAAGGAACAGAGAAGGGGGCAAGATGGAATATAGGAGGGGGGGGGAAGGATGAAGAGAGAGAGGAGGGGTAGAGAATAAAGTCATAACACAGTACTCTTATGATAACGACTCGGCCATTAAAACTTTGCACTAGGCCATTATGGGCCATTAAAGGCATTAAAAACTACCCCACAATCTCCTCCATATATCAGACGAGGGACCCACGGAACAAATAACACCCAGGCCATCGTGGGACCCACGGAACAAATAACACCCAGGCCATCGTGGGACCCACGGAACAAATAACACCCAGGCCATCGTGGGACCCACGGAACAAATAACACCCAGGCCATCGTGGGACCCACGGAACAAATAACACCCAGGCCATCGTGGGACCCACGGAACAAATAACACCCAGGCCATCGTGGGACCCACGGAACAAATAACACCCAGGCCATCGTGGGACCCACGGAACAAATAACACCCAGGCCATTTTGTAAAATAATTACAAAATGTCCTTCAAAATTTTCGACCTTTAACCTCTGAGATGGAAACATGAAGGGAAAAAGGCCTTTAATGACATGCACAAAAAAAGGCTGAGTATCCGCTGTATATCAACAGTCAAGATTATCAATGGGGAGCACTAAACCCGTAGGGATTACACGGCTCTTGTAGGGGGAAGGGAAGGTATTTAGACTCAATTCAAGACACTGGAGCATAGATCCAATTCCCTGCATCAAGAGCCCTCATCAACAGGGGTCAACAGTCACTTATATTATGTACTTTAATACAGGAATTACGTTCCTACGATCGGTTTTCCACCCGTCCTGAGGCCAGGATTCATTGATTTTCTGGTCAATCAAATTGTCACTGTTAGCAGAATGCAAGTCTTACAAAGCCATCACAGCCTGGTTGATGAAGAACTTGTACGAGACAGTGGCTTAAGGAACAAAACGGAACAATACCATGAGTGGAAGCTTATGCTATTGTCGTGTGCTTTTGAGAAGGAAGAATGAGCAACAAGGCTCAAGAGCAAAATGGAACAAGAGTGGGAATAAAGCCTAAACGAGCTTTGCAATACAACAGTAGCTTACACACTGTTAATGACTCGCCTGCCGCGAGTTCAATCCCCCACCCGTACCGTGCTTTAATAGTAGAGAAGATATCTGCAGAGAGCAAGAAGTGGGAGATACAAGCTGTAGCTGCTTTTCTCTGTGTGATTTATGCATAATGTTCTTACTTGGAAACCTTGTTCTCATTACATTTCTTATATCTACTGGTGACAGGTCGAAAAAATTTGTATCACGAAGGCTGATAAAATATTCTCGAGTTGTACCAAATGGTTCACATCTCTAAGAGGTATTCATGTATCCTACAATCCCAGCTCCTGTACCAGAGTGATCCATGAAAGGTATCCCTCTATCCTACAACCCCAGCTCCTGTACCGGAGTGATCCATGAAAGGTATCCCTCTATCCTACAACCCCAGCTCCTGTACCAGAGTGATCCATGAAGGGTATCCCTCTATCCTACAACCCCAGCTCCTGTACCAGAGTGATCCATGAAGGGTATCCCTCTATCCTACAACCCCAGCTCCTGTACCAGAGTGATCCATGAAGAGTATCCCTCTATCCTACAACCCCAGCTCCTGTACCAGAGTGATCCATGAAGGGTATCCCTCTATCCTACAACCCCAGCTCCTGTACCAGAGTGATCCATGAAAGGTATCCCTCTATCCTACAACCCCAGCTCCTGTACCAGAGTGATCCATGAAAGGTATCCCTCTATCCTACAACCCCAGCTCCTGTACCAGAGTGATCCATGAAGGGTATCCCTCTATCCTACAACCCCAGCTCCTGTACCAGAGCGATCCATGAAAGGTATCCCTCTATCCTACAACCCCAGCTCCTGTACCAGAGTGATCCATGAAAGGTATCCCTCTATCCTACAACCCCAGCTCCTGTACCAGAGTGATCCATGAAAGGTATCCCTCTATCCTACAACCCCAGATCCTGTACCGGAGTGATCCATGAAAGGTATCCCTATCCTACAACCCCAGCTCCTGTTCCGGAATGATCCATGAAAGGTATCCCTCTATCCTACAACCCCAGATCCTGTACCGGAGTGATCCATGAAAGGTATCCCTCTATCCTACAACCCCAGCTCCTGTACCAGAGTGATTCATGAAAGGTATCCCTCTATCCTACAACCCCAGATCCTGTACCGGAGTGATCCATGAAAGGTATCCCTCTATCCTACAACCCCAGCTCCTGTACCAGAGTGATCCATGAAAGGTATCCCTCTATCCTACAACCCCAGCTCCTGTACCGGAGTGATCCATGAAAGGTATCCCTCTATCCTACAACCCCAGATCGTGTACCGGGGTGATCCATGAAAGGTATTCCTATCCTACAATCCCAGCTCCTGTACCAGAGTGATCCATGAAAGGTATCCCTCTATCCTACAACCCCAGATCCTGTACCGAAGTGATCCATGAAAGGTATCCCTACCCTACAACCCCAGCTCCCGCACCGGAGTGATCCATGAAGGGTATCCCTCTATCCCACAACCCCAGCTCCTGCACCGGAGTGATCCATGAAGGGTATCCCTCTATCCCTCAACCCCCAGCTCCTGCACCGGAGTGATCCATGAAGGGTATCCCTCTATCCCTCAACCCCAGCTCCTGCACCGGAGTGATCCATGAAGGGTATCCCTCAACCCCAGCTCCTGCACCGGAGTGATCCATGAAGGGTATCCCTCTATCCCTCAACCTCAGTTCCAACAGTTCATTTCACAAGTCTTTCCGTATCTCACACTTCAGTAAGTTATGTCGGTATGGAACTTGAAGACATTTCGCTTAAGTAATTTATACATTCATTTTTTTCTTTTTTTTTTAAGATTAAGACATGTGTAACAGCTGGGTATCTTGATTGATGAAACGTTTCGCCTACACAGTAGGCTTCTTCAGTTAAGTACAGAGGGAGCAGGTGTAGTAGTAGTTAAATAAAAATTATATAATCAGTCCATTATCCTTAAAGAATAAAGTATTCGGGGTGGTCAGTCCCTCAGCCTGGGAAAGAGCTCAGTTCCATGGTCTGGAACAACATCGTTCCAGACCATGTAACTCAACTCTTCTCCAGGCTGAGGGACTGACCACCACAAATACCTTTTCTCCAAGGATGATAGACTGATTACATCTTTATTTTATTACTACTGTTCCCTTTGTATTAGATTGAAAAAGCCTACTGTGTAGGCGAAACGTTTCATCAATAAAGAAACCCAACTGTTGTACATGTGTCTTAATCTTCAATTTATCGCTTTTATACCATTTCTAGTACATTTTTTTTTTTTGAGAATTCATTCCAAGCGTTTTGAGGTGTTCCCATTAATTTTGATATTCTACTCCTTCTATGGTGGCAGTCTAAGACCTGTGTATATTTCCCAGCTCTGGCATCTCTCCTGCCATGACAGTCGCTGTGAGCACAGAACAATATTAAAGATGTGAGAAATGTGATTCGACTAATATCATCAGAGACGTGATTTTTCTTGTTCTGAGTGTTCTCATAATTCACCCAGTCATTTTTCTGGTCTCATTTGTATTTTGCTAGCCAGCTGGCCCAGTGGCTTACGCACTGGCCTGGAGTTTTAAGATTCGTTGCTGCAAGTTCAATCCCCGCCCATGCCGTGGTTTGCTTGCAATCGTATCAGTAGGATTTCGTGAGACATTTTTAATCTTTATCATTCTGTGAGATAGTACACCTCACTTGTGACCTCGCCTTTACCTGCTACACCTCACTTCTAGTTCCAGTCTCTGGCCTGGTGTAAATGCTTAAATCCGAGAGATTATCTTTCATTAAGGCTGAGGGACTGATTACCTCAAACTACCAGTTCACTTCGTCTGTCTCCAGGAGTGTGATTCGTCTTTGTATTCGACTGATGAAGACTGCAACGCAAGCGAAACGCGTCGTCAGTGGTAGTAACAGTAATAGTAACAGTAGTCAATGTGACCTGACCTGACTAGGTTGGGTGCATTGGCTTAAGCCGGTAGGAGACTTGGACCTGCCTCGCATGGGCCAGTAGGCCTTCTGCAGTGTTCCATCGTTCTTATGTTCTTATGTAGTAGTAGGAATAGTAGAAGTAACAGTTGTAACAGTAGCAGCAATAACAGTAGTAGTAGTGGTAGTAGTATTAGCAGCTACAGTGTTAATAGTAGTAGCAGTAGCAGCAGTAGTAGCAGTAATAGCAGTAGTAGCAGTAGTAGCAATAGTAGCAATAGCAACAGCAGTAACAGTATTTGTATTGTCATGGGAGGGACTTGACTGCTATATGAAGGGAAGATTTGTGTTGCAAGAAAGGAAATCATAAAGACCCCAGTTTGTACCCCCTGTGTACGTAACCAGTCAAGTCTTGTGTTGCAGCGCAGGAAACCATAAACAGTCCAGTTTGTGGTTGACTTTGACTGTTGCATTGCTGGCAAGCCTCTGGCGTCAGAGTTGCAAGCAACGATTAAAAGAATCACGTATGATATATATCATGGCTTTCTATTTTCACCTTTTCTGACTTGTTTTCTGCCAGATCTTTCTCTTGTTTATATGAAAGAGAGAGAGAGAGAGAGAGAGAGAGAGAGAGAGAGAGAGAGAGAGAGAGAGAGAGAGAGGGGGGGGGGATGTGGGTGGCTTTACTGTTATGTACAAGGCCAACATTGGCTCCACTTCGAGGACAGCGTGAAGCAAGCGTCTATACCTCAAGACGGGCAGAAAGCAGCAACTTCACTCTGGCTGTACCCTTCTCCAGAACATCACTTCATCTGAGATCATTTATTCCCAGGATGACTCGAGTATGGAACACATTCGTACAGCATTACGATGTCAACGAGATAAAGTCAGTTGATCACATGAAAATGCTGGCCCACAGATGGCTCCAACTTCATCCTGTTCCCTACTTGTACGTTTCATAACAAAAATGCTTTCAAATGAGCTATGTAGGTAACAGCTCTTAGCTTGTCAATAAAGTTAGGAATCCTTAACCTGTAAATAGCTTGTCAAAAAAGCTAGGGATCCTTAACTTAACCTTGTCAAACCCTGTGTGTAGAGAGAGAGAGAGAGAGAGAGAGAGAGAGAGAGAGAGAGAGAGAGAGAGAGAGAGAGAGAGAGAGAGAGAGAGAGAGAGAGAGAATATTTGTATTTTACAAATTTGGATACATTTACAATGTGCTGCTACCTTATTCTACATGATAGCTACACATGAACAAAAGCTAAGGCTCCCTACCATAACTCACTACATCGTAATGACACGATTGCAAACAAACCATACCACGGGCGGGGATAGAACCCGCGATCAGAGAGTCTCAAAACTCCAGACCGTCGCGACGGTCTGGAGTTTTGAGACTGATCGCGGGTTCCATCCCTGCCCGTGGTATGGTTTGTTCCCTACCATATTTCATCACACAGGATGGGTCACATTCTGAGCTGGGAGACTTCAGTACTGTCACCCTAAACTGGGAGACTTCAGTAGTGTCAGCCTGAGCTGAGGGAGACTTCAGTAGTGTCAGCCTGAGCTGAGAGACACTTCAGTAGTGTCAGCCTGAGCTGAGAGACACTTCAGTAGTGTCAGCCTGAGCTGAGACACACTTCAGTAGTGTCAGCCCGAGCTGGGAGGTTTCAGTATTGTCGTCAGCCTGAGTTTGGAGGCTTCATTAGTTTCGTCAGCCTGAGCTGGGAGGCTTCAGTAGTGTTCCCTGAGCCGGGAGATTTCAGTAGTGTCAGCCGCCTGAGCTGAGAGACACTTCAGTAGGAACAACAAGAATATCGTCCAGTATTCCAGTAAAGAGTCATCAGCTACGACAGCATCAAAGGTCACGTTCCAGCAGAGTTGCAGTTACTGTCACCTGACAGTCACCATCTCTCAGAACAACCTATCCCATACACAGCAGAAATAGATTTTTTATGGAGCTATCTGCATCTTCCCGGAACGGGCGTAACATAAATATATAGGAGGCAGAGGAAAAGGGAGAGGGAGAGAAATTTGGATAATATATATAACTATATACATGTATTAAGAGGTAAATAAAAAGGCTCGAGGATAAATATCTGGATTTCTCCCAGAGACTTTTTGGATATTCCACTTCTCCTACTACCCAGTCTTTTATAAATGCACGAATTAGCAAACTTCATTGTATATCACAATGCAGAATCATCATATGCCGCACTTGGACCAATGGGAAAATAAATCACTTTATCTGACTTTTTTGGGTGGGTTATACTAGGTAATTTACATGTTACCATGTATGATAATTTGTGTAACTGTATTTATGTGTACCTGTACCTAAATAAACTTACTTAACAATACATACTATACCTGGAGAGGGTTTCGGGGGTCAACGCCCCCGTGGCTCGGTCTGAGACCAGGCACTAGTTTCGCTACAACCAGCCTGATATTAATGAATTATACCTCACATGTACTAAGATCAGTTGACCACTGGTAACTACATTCCACTTAAGAATGGTATGGTGATACCGACAAGATGTACAGTTTCGCCACGAGGGGCGAAACGTTTCCTCTAATACATGTCCTGAACTGTAAATAGTGTCTTTTTCTATATTACATTATATGAACATATAGAGGCCACACTGGCATAAAGAGGGAAGAGAGTGGGTGAAGAGGAGAGTAATCCTGCAGGAAATGGAAGAGGGAGTGGGTAGGGAAATAGTAATGGCGAAAAAAATCTTACGAAGTCCTGCACAGGTGAAAAGGTTAACTTGTAAACACAGACCAGTGTTATAATACTTCCCTGGTGAAATGAACAAAGAATAACAACTTGCCTAAGAAATATCAGATCAGATCAAGATGACGGTGGTGGGGGGAAGTTGACTCTGATACCAACCACCTCATCACCTCTTTCCTAATCTCGCATCCAAACCTCACAAACGTTAACACTCATCTCTTCCTCTCTCCAAACACTCCCTCAGCCACCAATATCAAACCTCATCTCTTCCTCCATCAATATCAAACCTCATCTCTTCCTCCACCAATATCAAACCTCATCTCTTCCTCCACCAATATCAAACCTCATCTCTTCCTCCACACACAAACACTCCCTCCACTAACATTAACACTCATCTCTCCCCTCACCAACACAAACACACCGTCCACTACCATCTAATCTCTCCTTCAGCGCCGCCTTCCGAACAGAAACACTCCTTCCTCCAACTCCCATCAACTCGCAGAAATCCTTTATCATGCAGACATTTCTTCTCCACTCTACCCACATAAAAATCTCATACACGAGTGATGCATCCTTCCAAATGTCCAGTAAATTCTTATGCATGATCGGTCCGTCCATCAGTTCCCGCGTAAAATCTCCTTTAAGATCAGTAGGCGCGTCATCTTTCCCGCGTAAATTCCCATACGTGATTGGCCTGCTCATCTCTGTTCCCCGGGAAATTCCACTCGTGTGACTGGCTGTCAAGCTTTTTACCGCGTAAATTCCCGTAGATGATTGGCTCTCCCGTCATTTTCGCCGCCTAGTTTCTCTCCCGTGATTGGATGACGATGTCCCTTTTCCTGAGTAAATTTCTGTACAAGACTGACCAGAGACTTTCTGAACAAATTGATGGGCTTAGTTGAAAGTCTACCAACAACACAAGGATCAATAAAGATGTGTGTGCGTAGCAGTTACGTTGATGACATTTACATCTTGTGACTTCTTTCACATTAGAGGAGGCAGTTATGGTTACGATTCCTTTAATGAGTAAAATACATAAGCAACTAACTGAAACGCTTCGCCTACACAGTAGGCTTCTCCAGTCAAATACAAAGGCTGCATTTGTATTCCAGTGAAGAAGCCTACTGTGTAGGCGGAACGTTTCAACAATAAAGACACCCAGCTGTTGCAAGTTTTATTATCAACTTACCGGTGCTTTTATACCATTCTCAACATATGATGCGGTTGTTGATGAATAATATCTCGGAGATGTGTAAATAAAACTCACATTGAGGCTGCAGAAGATCTCACACTAAAAAGGGTTCGTCTTCTCTAATATAACAGCCTGGTTGATCAGGCTCTGATCCACCATGAGGTCTGGTCACAGACCGGGCCGCGGGGGCGTTGACCCCCGGAACTCTCTCCAGGTAAACTCCAGGTAATTTTTGAAGGGGTGGAAGGGTAAACCAGAGGAAGGTCTCGGTCAGATGACCAAAACTCCAGCGGTGGGTCATCATATGACTAAAGACTCGCGTCAGGGAACACTTGTCCTGTTTCCTGGCGAACCTTACCTCGTCTTCCCTTACAACTCTATTGACAAACAAATTTCACAGATGTTAATACAATGGTAGAGTATACTGACACTTTGCAAATATGACAAAAGTCTCTTAATGGGCGAAACGTCTTCACAAAATGTCATAACCTGCACTGTGTCATATTTTCTGCCTAACAATACTCTATTACATGGAAAAATACATTTTGCTATACAGCAGAAGTAATAAAGTTCGCTTAATTTTTTTTTATTCGACATTTGCATACTGTCAGTACACTCCACCAGAACAACAGCTTGACTCCTGGAGAGCGAAACGTTGTCACAGTAAAACGTCGCAAAAGCTGCACATTGTGTCCTACCTAACAGTGTATTACCGTCTGGGAAACCTGGGAGGCCTGGGAGGCCTGGTCATGGACCGGGCCGCGGGGGCGTTGATCCCCGGAATAACCTCCAGGTAACCTCCAGGACAGTAGAGTTGAGAAAAACGACGCATTATTTTCTCTGGGGGATTGATGATGTTACGGCCACGTCGCCTGCGGCCCCTGAGGAATCGTTGAGGGTATCGTACCGTCACCTGCGGCCCCTGAGGAATCGTTGAGGGTATCGTACCGTCGCCTGCGGCCCCTGAGGAATCGTCGAGGGTATCGCACCGTCGCCTGCGGCCCCTGAGGAATCGTTGAGGGTATCGTACCGTCGCCTGCGGCCCCTGAGGAATCGTTGAGGGTATCGTACCGTCGCCTGCGGCCCCTGAGGAATCGTTGAGGGTATTGTACCGTCGCCTGCGGCCCCTGAGGAATCGTTGAGGGTATCGTACCGTCGCCTGCGGCCCCTGAGGAATCGTTGAGGGTATCGCACCGTCGCCTGCGGCCCCTGAGGAATCGTTGAGGGTATCGTACCGTCGCCTGCGGCCCCTGAGGAATCGTTGAGGGTATCGTACCGTCGCCTGCGGCCCCTGAGGAATCGTTGAGGGTATCGTACCGTCGCCTGCGGCCCCTGAGGAATCGTTGAGGGTATCGTACCGTCGCCTGCGGCCCCTGAGGAATCGTTGAGGGTATCGTACCGTCGCCTGCGGCCCCTGAGGAATCGTTGAGGGTATCGTACCGTCGCCTGCGGCCCCTGAGGAATCGTTGAGGGTATCGTACCGTCGCCTGCGGCCCCTGAGGAATCGTTGAGGGTATCGTACCGTCGCCTGCGGCCCCTGAGGAATCGTTGAGGGTATCGTACCGTCGCCTGCGGCCCCTGAGGAATCGTTGAGGGTATCGTACCGTCGCCTGCGGCCCCTGAGGAATCGTCGAGGGTATCGTACCGGAGGGGAAATTTGTCTAAGGAAAGACCACTCATCTCTTAAGAAATTCAATAGTGTAGATGTGGATTACTCGTGGGGAAATAACGTATGTTAAAACCGCATTTAGTTGTGGTAATCAATGAAGGAGCATAAGTTGGTGGTGTATATAACTAGATGGATGAAATTGTAGCCAGCTGGCTCAGTGGCTAACGCGCTGGTCTGGAGTTTTCTGACTAGCCGCGAGTTCAATTCCCACCCGTAAGCGTGGTTTGTTTCATGGTTAAGACCTTACACGATAGGCTAGGTAAGATTTGTCAGGAAACGGACAAGTGTTTCCTGACGCGGGTCTTAGTCATATGATGACCCGCCACTGGAGCTTTTAGTCATCTGACCGAGGCCTTCCACTGGCTTATCCCTCCACCACTGTAATAATTAAGGTTATAATTATAACCATTTTTATTATTAATTTAGTCCTGATCCAGTCAGAAAAGACGGAAGTAACTACTGTACACTTTAAGTGGTTTGACATGATATACAATACCGACAAGTTGACGGTAGACAATTGAAACAGTTGGCAAATTTCTTTTTCACAATATTGCTTGATAAGGGAAGCGGGTATTGTTTAGCTACACCAGAAGGACAAGTAGTCTGGTGTTCTCGGTAGCCCGGATGAGAGTTACTGGAGCCACCACCCCAGACATGACCACCCTAGACACGACTACTCAGGGACAATCACCCTAGATACGACTACTCAGGGACGATCACCCTAGATACGACTACTCAGGGACGATCACCCTAGATACGACTACTCAGGGACGATCACCCTAGACACGACTACTCAGGGACGACCACCCTAGACACGAATACTCAGGGGCGATCACCCTAGACACGACTACTCAGGGACGACCACCCTAGGCACGACTACTCAGGGACGATCACCCTAGACACGACTACTCAGGGACGCCCACCCAAGACACGACTACTCAGGGACGATCACCCTAGACACGACTACTCAGGGACGACCACCAAAGACACGACTACTCAGGGACGACTACCCTAGACACGACTATTCCAAGCACGACACTCCCAGGAAAATCCACCCGGCTACGACCACCCCATTCACCACTAAAAACCACTACTACACCAACCACACCATTAAAACTACGACTAATACTATCAACAATACTCACCACGAAAACCACCATTAATACCACCACTACTACTACCTCACTACGACCATCACCACCACTACCACCCAATACGACCATCACCACCACTACCACCCACTACGACCATCACCACCATTACCACCCACTACGACCATCACTACCACCCACTACGACCATCACCACCACTACCACTCACTACGACCATCACCACCACTACCACCCACTACGACCATCACCATCACCACCCACTACGACCACCACTACCACTACCACCCACTACGACCATCACCACCACTACCACCCACTACGACCATCACCACCACTACCACCCACTACGACCATCACCACTACCACCCACTACGAGCATCACCACTACCACTACCACCCACTACGAGCATCACCACTACCACTACCACCCACTACGACCATCACCACCACTACCACTACCACCCACTACAAAATTCATCCTTACCAAAAAAATGACAGGTGAACTATAGAGTGCAACAAAGTCGTGGGCTTCAACACTTGTTTGCCACAGTGTGTTACACAGCAACACACTGTGGAAACAATATCCTTCCAACCTCAGGGGAAGTACACGAGGGGAGACAGAGGGGGAACACACGAGGGGAGAGAAGGGGAACACAGGAGGGAAGAGGAACACAGTGATGAACACTAGAGAGAGAGAGAGAGAGAGAGAGAGAAACACTGGATACCAAACACACACAAAGACAGAGAGAGGAGGGAGGAGAAATGGAAAACAGAGACAGGATGGAGAAGCGAAAACGGGAACCAGAAAGAGAGGGCAAAAATGGAAGAGGAGCAAACACAGGAAGATGAGAATGGGAACCAAGAAAAAAAAAAAAGAAGAAAGAAGTGGGATGTAAAATCTCTCTCGTGTTCCCCTCGCTGATACCATTGATAAAATATACTTCACACAGCTTGAATACAAGTAAAAAGTGTCAGCTTACTGTATCTCACTGTGTTTTACTGTATTTTACTGTATCTCACTATTTTACTGTATCTTACTGTATTTTACTGTATCTTACTGTATTTTACTGTATCTCACTGTATTTTACTGTATCTTACTGTATTTTACTGTATCTTACTGTATTTAACTGCATCTTACTGTATTTTACTGTATCTCACTGTATTTTACTGTATCTCACTGTATTTTACTGTATCTCACTGTATTTTACTGTATCTTACTGTATCTAACTGTATTTTACTGTATCTTACTGTATCTTACTGTATCTCACTGTATTTTACTGTATCTTACTGTATCTTACTATATTTTACTGTATCTTACTGTATCTCACTGTATTTTACTGTACCTCACTGTATTTTACTGAATCTTACTGTATTTTACTGTATCTAACTGTATTTTACTGTATCTTACTGTATTTTACTGAATCTAACTGTATTTTACTGTATCTCACTGTATTTTACTATATTTTACTGTATTTTACTGTATCTCACTGTATTTTACTGTATCTCACTGTATTTTACTGTATCTAACTGTATTTTACTGTATCTCACTGTATTTTACTGTATCTCACTGTATTTTACTGTATCTCACTGTATTTTACTGTATCTAACTGTATTTTACTGTATCTAACTGCATTTTACTGTATCTCACTGTATTTTACTGTATCTAACTGTATTTTACTGTATCTCACTGTATTTTACTGTATCTCACTGTATTTTACTGTATATCACTGTATTTTACTGTATCTCACTGTATTTTACTGTATCTCACTGTATTTTACTGTATCTCACTGTATTTTACTGTATCTCACTGTATTTTACTGTATCTCACTATCTTACCGTATCTTAATGTAACTTACTGTGTCTCACTATCTCACTGTATTGTAATTCGTGTATTAATAACTCAAGAATGTTTCTTCGGATCGTCTTCAAATCATTTATGGTAATGCATTCTTTAATAACAATAATATGTGGCTGCAATTATGAAATTGTTTAAAAAACTTGGAAAGTGTTGGAATTAGATCTATGACTGGAGAATTGCGTTTATGATCGAGTTCAAACTTGTACCCTTGGTGGGGTTTATCAAAAGAAAACTTGGCTTAGCTGTACTCACCTAATTGTAGTTGCAGGGGTTGATTCATAGCTCCTGTGTCAAGTTCAATTTACTAGTTTTATTAAATGCATTGTTTCCCCGAGTAGTTTCTATATAATGCCACTCCCGATCGGTTTCAAACTCTAAATGCTGTGGCTCTTAATTGGAAATATATAATGATTTTGGAATGTGTTGGTGCCAATTTGTCATTTTAAGGCGATTTTATTAAATTGGATTTTCTTAAAATATTTTTATGTGATTGTAAAAAAAATAAAAAATAAAAAAGTAGCATTTTTAGGGCGTTTTTAAATTTAATAAAGATACTTCCTCATTTTCAGAATACTGGTCTCTCAGAGATAACCTGGAAATGCCTCATCAGTTTAGCTGGCTTTTCTTAATGGATGTTTCAATTAGATTTGACCTGTGGATGTCCTAATTTGCCATATTTAGTTAAGATTTTGTGACGACTTCTAAACGCCTCTCCTGACTCGCTTCAAATCTCCTGTGATATTTAATTCCGTTACGAACTTATGCCGCACTCTGTACTATTCCAATCGCGTGCACTGAGGCTCGGGAGGCTGGGGTTAGGCAATACGTAGATGAGATTCTTGGATCATACAGTGAAAAACGTCTGGTTTCAATTGTATTGGCTTCGGATCTTATTACACAGACTCGGTTTTATTAAATGGTTGAAACTGTATCAAATGTATGCTGTGGTAGTGTTGTATGATCGTGTACTGTGCCTTTAAATATTGTGGAAGTGTCGTATGATCATGTTGTGTGATGTTGAATGTTGTAGTATCGTCGTATGATCGTGTATCATGTTGCTGAATGTTGTGGTAGTGTAATATGATCATGCATTGCGCTACCCACTGCTGTGGGAGTGTTCTATCATGCATTATGCTGCTGAATACTGTGGGAGTGTTCCATCATGCATTATGCTGAGCAATACTGTACTCATCTCCCTGCCTGCTCAATGTTTGCTTCTTTTGTGTGTAACTGGCAGTGTCATCATCATGCTGAGTGTGGCACTATGAGGTAAGTACCCTTGTAGTGGTATTGCTAGTGTGTGTGTTCCAGTATTTTATGCTCAAATACCATTGTGTGTGACTAGAAGGATTTAACAGTAAATCCCTACGCTTTTTAGTGCTTTTGTTTATTTTAAAGAAAAAACAAACCAACTGGAAGGATTCAGATGGAACTCTCTTTCTACGCTTTGTGGTGCTCTTGTCTATGTTGAAGAAAATCCAGACCTGCTGGAAGGGTTCAGAAGGCACTTGCAGCATGCTGTTTAGTGTTACTGTCCATGTTTAGTTAAAATCCAGACCTGCTGGAAGGGTTCAGAAGGCACTTGCAGCATGCTGTTTAGTGTTACTGTCCATGTTTAGTTAAATCCAGACCTGCTGGAAGGGTTCAGGAGGAACTTGCAGCATGCTGTTCAGTGTTACTGTCCATGTTTAGTTAAACTCCAGACCTGCTGGAAGGATTCAGGAGGAACTTGCAATATGTTTAGGATTCTTGACAACTTTTATCGTTCAAGACCTACTGGAATGATACAAGTTGACGTCTTACCAACGTACATAACGACGGGTATGTTGCACGGCAAAATCATTCATTACATTCTTGGTATGAAGACAAGTTGATGAATAAGACAAATGCGCAACACCTGGGAATCCTTATTTATGAAGGCATTTCGAATACCAGTGAATTTTTTTCAGAGATCATGCTCAGGATTTATACATGCGTCTTATTCAGCAAAAATGTTGATGTACATGGAAATTCCGGACCTGCTGGCATGATTCAAGATGTGATGAATGGTTTTCAAAACCGACAAGTTGAAGAATTGAGGCACTTATGCAACATATGGGAATCTTTACTGAAGAAACGTTTCGCCACACAGTGGTTTCATCAGTCCAATACAAAGTAGAAATGGGTAAGGCTAAGGGACTGATTATCTCAATCTCCTCCTCTCCTTACCCATTTCTACTTTATACTGGACTGATGAAGCCACTGTGTGCCGAAACGTTTCTTCAATAAAGATTCCCATATATTTCATAAGTGTCTCAATTCTTCATGACTCAAAATGAATTCTCGAAATTCTGCATGATGAGTGGTGCCCTCATTCAAGAAACTTCAGAGATGCCAGAATAATGAAAATGAATCATTCATCATCCCTTACGATGATGGTGATAACATGTGTAAGAAACTATAGATCTGCCAGAATGATGAAAGCAGGCCTCTCATTATCCCTTATGATGAATGTAATAGGCAAAACCTTTGAAACCATCTGTTTCGCCCTCCAGTGTGTCTGCGATGGTATCCTTGTGCAACAAACTCATAGTTTGCAAGAAAAGCTCAAACCGAACTATCCTTATCCTGATTATAACACCCCACACTTTCAGGATATCTTATCCTGGGCACAAAAAAGGCCTATGGATAAGAAATCTCGAGACCTGTTGGAAACATGTTGGAAGATATTGTAAACAACGTTTTTTTAATGACGATGATTCAAGAAATAAAAGCCACATATACAAATTTTTTTCTTGAGACATCCCTATTTTTAAATAACGTATTTCAAGCTTATTTATTGCAATAAGCTTTACTAGTGCTACTATGAAGGGGCAGTGATGAATTATGAAGGGGGCAGTGGTCTTAAGGGTAACTGAAGGAAATGTATTCATCAGTCCTTGACTTTCATCGCCTCACGGTCAAAGGAGCGAAACGTCTTCAGAAAAGACGTGCCAAGGAAAGGTATTTGTGGTCACTGCCCTTAAATTGTCTCACAGCAGAACTCTACCACAGACAATACCGAAGAAGCTTCGTGCTGGACGAGCCTGAACAACGACAACGTTTCACTCTATTAGCGATCCGAGGAAGCTCTAACAGAGAACAATGTAGTCCCAATAATAGCCTGTTGTTGTCACATCGCGGGCTTGAAGGCTCAACTTTCTTCACCCCTTTATGGGAAAGGAATGAAGAACGACAATGGTACACCACGAAGATTTAAGACATCGTGAAGAGCACCGTAGTCTTGAAGAGTGAAACACAGGTAAGGGTCTTAGATGACGACCCGCAGTTGGAGCTTTTGGTCATCTGACCGAGGCTTCCCGCTGGCTTACTGGTCCACCTCTGGTAGATGATATTTCCCAGTGGAAGTAGGTCACACCCGAGGGACGGGCCAGGAGTAGTTATAAAGGTTGAGGAGACTTCCTCTGAACCAAGATTCCATGATGCTGCAGCGTTTGAACAAGTTGTACCGTCCCTGGGGTATAACCTACTTCAAAACCATTCCACGGGTGGGGATAAAACCCGCGACCAGAGTTATAAAACTCCAGACCGACGCGCTAGCCCGTGATATGGTTTGTTTGCAATCGTGTCATTACGATTTCGTCAATCATGACCTACTTCCACTGGGAAATCCCACCTACCAGCGACAATACCTTCGTCTGCTACCCGTCCCTCACCTGACGCCAGTATATAAGCGCCAGCCTTTTTGCCTGTGCTCCAGACTCTTCATGACTACGGTGGTCTTCAACTCCAAGGCTGAGGGGCTAATTACATCATCTTTTGCATATAGTTCTACTGTCTTTCAATTATGTCCTTGAATTTGCATTGATAAAGCCACAGGATGGCGAAACGTCTACAATAAAGATACCCAAATGTTGCACATGTGTCTAATTTTCATCTTGTCGGTACTGTATACCATTCACATACAACTTCAAGAATGATCTAGATGGAAAGGCAGAAATTTGACGCAGTTTCCAAGGGATGCACAGGGAAACGAGACAGGGTAAATAAAGAGAGGAGATTGAAAAACGGACAGAGGGGGAGCGAAGGAAAACTGAGGGAAAACACAGGGAGGAGTGAAAGCAGAAAACAGAGAAAGGGGGCAAGGGGAAACACTGGGGAGAAAAACTGGGAGGGGGAGAAACACTGGGAGAGGGAAGAGAAACAAACAAAAAAAAAAACACGAGGGAAAGGGAGGGTAGGAAGAAAAGAGTTGAAGTGAGGACACGAGAAAGGGAAGTGAAAGATGAAGTGAAGGAGGGAGTGAAGAAGGAGAAAGGAGGGAAGGAGATGAGAGAAAAAAATTGAACCAGAGAGCTGTTATAAGCTTTATACTTCAAAAATATTTTACACAAATGTATTGTATTTTCAATATAGACGTTGCATCAGTCTACTGTCAGCTCAACAACTGGAAATATTATAGAGTGCCGACAAGTTGATGAACAAGTTGCAAAAAGAGTTAGTGGAACAGTCTACCTAGTAGGGTTATTGAAGATAAAAATTAGGGTAGGTTCAGATTTAGGCTAGATAAATACAAGAGTGAAAGGGGTTGAATTTGAGTGGGACTTACATACGAGTTAATAGGGTTATCAAAGCTTATTCTTTGGGAAGCATTAACCACTGGTTAACACTTATTTTCTGGCCAATAATATTACACCGATTTTAGGGTAAGTTAGTGGTGTTGATTGCTAATATTTCATCGGTTTTGCTTGACTGACTCAAGTTTTTGATAAACTTGGTATCCAGCTGAAGAAAATAGAAAACGTGAAAAATATATTGATCAGGCGGGACTAACTTACAAATCACACAAATTATTTTTTGGATCATACAAAGAAGCAAGAAATTTATCATCTTTAGATCAATACATATGGACATTATGTGCCGATGATAGCAAAGCCTCTGCAAGACCATTTTGATATTTAAGAACATAAGAATGGAGGAACACTGCAGAAGGCCTACTCGCTCATGTGTTGAGTTATCAACTGGAGATGCATATTGGTTACCATTGTGCAATAAGACACATTTCAAGCTTCTAATGAAGCTGTTTATAAACAGCCGCTAATCTCCTGGTCGATATTCAAGTCCCGGTCGAAGAAGTCCACGGATGTTGTATACAAGTTCTTCATCTTTGCTCAAGTAAGGAAAGATTTCATTTTCTCTTGTCTGATAAGTTGTTATTTTAACTCCATGTTGTAGACGGTTCTTTTCTTTTAGTCTGGATGCAAAAAGTTCAGATGTTTACTTTGACAGACTGAAGTTACGTATCAGATCACTGAGTTGATCCTGAGAGAACTGCTGGGCTCTTGAAATGTTTACTTAATGTTCACTTCTATGTTTATCACCTGTGTTATATCAGAGATCCTGAGTTTCTTCAACATCCAGTGTTGTGCAAGAAAGGTATAAAATACAGACAATATGAAGTTAAGACACATGTGCAACATCTGGATATCTTTATTGTAGACGGATATAGTTTTACTGTCTTCTAATTATGTCCTAGAATCTGTATTGATAAAGCCACTGGATGGCGAAACGTCTACAATAAAGATATCCAGATGTTGCACATGTGTTTTAACTTTCAACATCCAGTGTTGTAAACACAGTGTTGTAAACACAGTGTTGTAAACACTGGCTTCGCTGTGTGGCACAGCGAAGCCAGCCAGTGAAGACATCACAACGAAAATCATCTCTACAAAGACCGTCAAGAAAGTCATGAATACCGCCAGTGAAAGTAAGAACATTATTTTACTTGGGAATAGTGACCTTAAGTTTATGGATAGGGCGTTTTGTCTTCTTCAGGTCAAGTACAGCCTTATGGTAAGGGTTGCCCTATGATAAGAGCACGGCGAATCTTTCAACTCCATTTGTGCCATTCCTGGCACTCAGGCTGCAGCCCGAGTGCCAGAACGACTCACATACTCTGGAGAAGTTGATAAATTAGACACATGTGCAACACTTGGATATCTTTAATAAAGATACCCAAGTGTTGCACATGTGTCTAATTTATCAACTTGTCGGTTCTCTGAACCATTCATCTACATTCTGAAGAAGTGTTGAATACTTGACGTCCGCACAGGCATGAAGAGTGTCGCTTATATACTGGCGTCGGGTGAAGGACCTGTAGCAAAGGAAGACACTGTCACCGATAGGTGGGATTCCCCAGTGGAAACAGGTCATACCCAAGGGACAGGCCAGATACCCAGATGTTGCACATGTATCCAATTTTTCATTTTGTACAAGTGAGGTGACATGGTACAAAAATGTTTTGTTATGTACTCGTTGAGTTCCTGTGTGTCTTAATGGTATAAAATACCGAGAACCTGAGTAAGACACATGTGCAACAGTTGGGAATCTTTATTGTTGATACGTTTCCTGCCATCTACAATACTTTCTCCTCTGTATTTGGCTGAAGAAGCCTACCGTGTAGGCGAAACGATTCAGCAACAGAAATACCCAATTGTTGCCCATGTGTCTTATTACATCCTTTCAAGGCTGAGGGATTGACTACCTCAGACTACTACTACTACTACTATTACTACTACTGCTACTACACGTCTACCACTTCTACAGATTCATCAAAGCTGAGGGGACTGATCTCCTCAAACCCGTACGTTCACAGTCTCAGGGTCGGCACTTCTTAAATATACTTAGCAACATCTTTATACACAAAACATTCTTACTCTGAACTCTCAAAATAACCATTTTTTCGTACATAAAAATATGCAGACAAAACATTGAACAAAGAAACTGCTTCCTACGCAAAGTAGAATGCACGTTTTTACCTGGAAAAACAGACACAACTGGTGTATAATGCGATCCTTTATTGACTACGTTTCGCCCACACAGCGGGACTTATCAAGTCACAAACAGATCTATATATCGATCTCCATCTGAGATCCTCTTCAGCTGAAGAGGATCCCAGAAGGGGGTCGAAGTATAGATCTATTTGTAACCTGATAAATCCCACTGTGTGGGCGAAACGTCAGCTATAAAATATCGCACTATAAACTACATTTGTGTATTTTTCAACGTGTCTTCATTTTATACCATTTATCACCAAGTTTTACCTAATGACTCGACTATTAAGAAAAAAACTTAAATAAATTGGCAGGAGTTGTGCCTTTTAATAGAGGCCTTTGGGCTATTAGGAGAGCCATTCATTACAGCCAGTGAAAATGAGGGGATATCTTCATTATGGAAAATCTCCAATTTAGTGGCCTAAATGTAGATGAGTTTGCCACAGCGCTTCTAGAAATTATGTGGACCACAGTGTTTAGGAGATACTGAATTAATTTTTTCGAACCATTGCACGAAGGACCAGAGGGACACTACAGTGGACGAATTTTTTGAGAAATTTTGGCTTGCCGTTTCTGTTTTCGTTATTCTATTTTATCTCGAGGAGGGACACTACAGTGGACGAATTTTTTGAGAAATTTTGGCTTGCCGTTTCTGTTTTCGTTATTCTATCTTATCTCGAGGAATTAGACACATGTTCAACACTCTAGGTATCTTTACTTTACGAAGATCGCAGATTATGAGGTAATCAGTTCCTCAGACAGGCAGAACTAGGTACAGATGACATTGGAAGATGAGGTAATCGGTCCCTCAACCTAGAAGAGCTCTACAATGAAGACAGTGGAAGATGAGGTAATCAGTCCCTTAGCCTGGGGAATCAGGTCGTTTACTACCTTAGTCCATTTTGTGTAGGATGCTATTTTGTTTTATTAAAGGTATACAAAATCAACACGTTAAGTAGATGAATAAGACACTTCGCCGTATCTCGCATCTACTCGACAGTAGGGGTTGCAAGATTCTGTACGAGGCACAAGTACGCTCGCACCTTGAGTATGCTCCACTTTCTTGGTTTGCCTGCCCCCTCCCCCCTCTCATCTGCGACTGCTTGACAGAGTAGAGAACAGAGCAAGACGTCTCATCTCTCGCCTGGACCCATCCTGGATAGATCTGTCATTTCAGCAGAGCCTTCAACACAGGAGGGATGTGGGTGGCCTTACTGTTATGTACAAGGCCAATATTGTCAAAATACCACACTTGGATCCACTTCGAGGACAGCGTGAAACAAGCTTTTATGCCACAAGACGGGCAGAAAGCAGCAACTTCACTCTGGCTGTACTCTTCTCCAGAACATCACTCCATCTGAGATCCTATATACCCAGGATGACTCGAGTCTGGAACACATTCGTACAGCATAATGATGTCAACGAGATAAAGTCAGTTGATCAAATGAAAATGCTGGCCCACAGATGGCTCCAACTTCATCCTGTTCCCTACTTGTATGTCTCATAACAATAAAAATGCTTTCAAATGAGCTAATGTAGGTAACAGCTCTTAGCTTGCCAATAAAGTTAGGAATCCTTAACCTGTAAATAGCTTGTCAATAAAGCTAGGGATCCTTAACCTTGATAAACCCTGTGTAAAAAAAAAAACCTGCATTCATAAACCTTAAAGGCAAAGATTTTCTCAAGGACCCTGTACGACAAGTCAGGTGAATTACGAGCAGAGACCCAACACCTGCAGCCACCACCTGATCGACCACATACACAAACTGGAAAAAGATCAGCATCCTGCTAAGAGACGTGATACCAAGCTAGAGAGAGAATCGTGGTATACAAGATACGGAAATCACAAAATAGGGAAGACTGTTTGATAGGTGGGGGGGGGGGGAGTTATCAGGGATGAAGCTACACAGAAGGAAGTTGAAGATGTCCCTGGGGCTTTAGGGACATCAGGAAATACTTTTCCCAGCATCAGGGATGAACTTAGTCTATCATTCCCTTCCCTGAATGAGCACCGGACACAAGTTCTTTACATAAACGAAGCAGAGCGTCAGATTAGTTAGGAAATTTAATGAGCTAAATTCCAGATGATTATATCCGACAGAGTAGTCTGCGCAAAAGGCTTCTTCAGTTGAATGCAGTCGAATATTGGACAAAGTTGAAGCAGAGGTAATGTTATGGTGATCAGTCCTTCAGCCTTGGAGATAAATGGTATAAAATACAGACACAATGTCAATAATGGGTCGCATTATATTGCATTTGTGCTTATTTTTCCCTCAGCCCTGAGAGGCCAGCTGGCCCAGTGGTTAACGCACCGGCTTGTTAGTTTAAGGACTCGTTTGCCATGAGTTCAAACTCCACCCATTACGTAATATTTTTTAACCTAAAGCAGAGACATGAAGCCAACTCCAAACTGTTTTAATAACATCACATTTCACAAAGCTAGGAATAAATAATACTGGGTGTAACCAGTTGAGAGGCAAGGCCAGGAGCTGAGACTCGACTCCTACAGCGGGTCGAGCACACGCGAGAATACCCAACCGTGGCTATGTATTTTTTCCTCCTGTGTAAGAGGCTTCATAATAAAACAGCTGTGAATTTTGAGTAAAAGTTGTCTGGAGTCGAAAAAAGGTGTACAAGTGAAGAGAGAGATTGTTGTAATTGTTGAAACAGCAGCAGCTGCTGCGTATGTTTAGGAGTTAAAACAGTTATCAACTGCCCAGAAGGGTGAACTGTTCTCCCTGTTGCCCATATTACTGAAATACCCAGGTCTAGTGTCGGGGGAAAATGCAGAGGCAGGAGGAGGAAAGTGACAGTGATAATAACAGATCTCGCATTCAAATATCAAGACTTGGTTATCAGGACTGTGAGGAAAATGATAGGCAGGATAACTAGAACCTTTAAATCAAGAAAAGCCAAGCCATTGAAAATGATAGGCAGGATAACTAGAACCTTCAAAAGAAGAAAAGCACTGAAAATAGGCAGGATAACTAGAACCTTTAAATCAAGAAAAAACATTGAAAATGATAGGCAGGATAACTAGAATCTTTAAAACAAAAGATACCAAGCCAATGATGCTCTTCAAGTCACTTGGTCTCTCCAGCCTGTGAGAAGGGGGTAAGGGAAGAACCACACACACACACACACACACACACACACACACACACACACACACACACACACACACACACACGATGAGATGTTATGGAGGCAGGATCCATACATAGCTTTAAGAAGAGGTATGATAAAGCTCATGAAGCAGAAGTGTGACCCAGCAGCAGCCACTGAAAAGGCGGGACCAGGAGCTGTGAATCGATTCTTGCAACCACAATCAGGTGAGTGCAAAATGATTTTAACTGTTAACTGGTGTCATTCCATAAAGTACATACTGGATTATTACGATTATCATAATGATTATCGGAATTATTATCATAATGAGTATCGTAATTATGATTACTATATTTATATGCAGAAAAACGCAAAACAGTGGGGAACGAGGAGTCATCAGATATGACAGACTGAAGTAGAATGCATACCTAATTCCTTGAATCAAGAGCCCTTCAGAGCCAAGGTAACCAGTACATACTAGAGGACAATGTTTCTGGTAAGATATCGCGAACTGAATAAATGAAATGAAAGATGAAGGACTGATAACAGTGAAGAATGAATATCACAATATTCCGGCTGGAACGATTTACACTAAACCCACAAATCACTGTACCACAGCTGGAACAATGCACAACAAACCAGCGAATTGCAGTACTATGGCTGGAACAATGCGCAATCCACACATCACAGTCCTGTGACTGGAAAAATTCAAAACACACACAAATCAGAAACGAAACTTGCTTAAATGACCCTAAACCATTAGGTTTGCCGCTCATACTGAAAATAGCATATAACAACAAGTTGATAAGACACACGTGCAACAGTTGGGTGACTTTGTTGAAACGTTTCACCTACACAGTAGGCTTCTTCAGTCAAATACAGAGGCAGCAGGTGTAGTAGGGAAATAATGATGTAGTCAGGCTGAGGGACTGACCACCTCAGATATTATTTCTCCAAGGTCCATGGACTGATTACGTCTTCGTTTCACTACCACACCTGCTGCCTCTGTATTTGACTGAAGAAGCCTACTATGTAGGCGAAACGTTTCAACAATAAAGACAACCAACTGTTGCACATTGTTGAACTTATGTCTTAATCATCAGCTTGACCCTAGCAGACCGCACGAGGATTGACCTGATTTTCGCTCGTCTCTGAACAGGCCTATTTGTTTTGTTTTCAACCCACCGATCGGCTCCTACTAAGGCAGTGTGATCCCGAAAAAGAAGAAACACTTTTGCCATTATTCACTCCATCACTATCTTGCCTGAGGCGGATCAGCCGGGCTGTGGCTCGTACGTCGGACTGCGTGAGGCCAGCAGTAACAGCCTAGTTGATCAGGCCCTGATCCATCGGGAGGCCTGGTCATGGACCGGGCCGCGGGGGCGTTGATCCCCGGAATAACAACCAGGTAACCTCCAGGTAACCAGGCGTGCCGATACTACAGTTCAAACTGCAGATATCCCCAGCCCTCCTTCAGAGTGCATGCACTGTACTTACCACCTTCAGGACTCAACCCGCAGGAGCCACACTGCGCTTGGGGGAATTTGATACCAAACTGATTATGAAAAACTACTTAGTAAATCTTGCAAAGAAGGCGGCCAGGAAGCTAATGTGGACTGAACACAACGACTCCAGGCTGAGGGACTGATTTCATCATTCTCCTCGTCTTTCACCACCCTTCTCTGTATTGGACTGAAGAAGCCACTGGCTGGAGAAACCTTTCCTCATTAAAGACTCCCAAATGTTGCACAAGTGTCTCATTCAACTTCTCGGTTTTCTAAACCATGACATCACAGACATATCTCTCATCTCCTCGACAGTACGAGGCACAAGTACGCTCACACCTTGAGTATGCTCCACTTCTTTGAACTGCCTGCTCTTCCCCCTCCCTCCCCATCGTCTCGTCTGCAACTTCTAGACAGAGTACAGAATAAAGCCAAACGACTCATCTCTCGCCTGGACCCAGCCTGGACAGATCTGTCATTTCAGCAGAGCCTTCAACACAGGAGGGATGTGGGTGGCCTTACTGCTATGTACAAGGCCAACATTGTCAGAGTACCACACTTGGCTCCACTCCGAGGCCAAGAAGCAAGCTTCGACACCACAAGACGGGCAGCAAGCAGCAACAACACTCTGGCTGTACCCTTCTCCAGAACATCACTTACTCTGAGATCATTATTCCTAAGTCTGGAACATGTTCGTACAGCAAAATAACATCTGTATAACAAAGTCAGCTGACTAAATTAAATAGCTGGTTCACACATGGCTCCAACTTCATCCAATTTCCGATTTATGTTTCATAACAATAAAAAACACTCTTAAATAACAGCTCTTAGCATGTAAATAAAAGAAGATTCTCTTAATCTAACCCTGTTAAACCCTTGTGTTAACGAGAGAGAGAGAGAGAGAGAGAGAGAGAGAGAGAGAGAGAGAGAGAGGGAGAGAGAGACAATCAACACCAGCAATTTAAAAAGGGTCTGACCTACTGGCAGTCAATTCCACCTGCAACATGCACCTGCAGACACAATCACAGTGTTGACAATTTCAATAAAACCAGGTGTACAGTACGAGACAAATTCAGAAGAGAGGAAGACAAATGAAGAGGACAAGACGTCATGACGCAAGACGACAGTGAAACAAGACGACAGTGACACAAGACGACAGTGACACAAGACGACAGCGTTACAAGACGACAGTGACACAAAAAGACAGTGACACAAAAAGACAGTGACACAAGACGACAGTGACAAGACGACAGTGCCACAAGACGACAATGCCACAAAACGACAGTGACAAAACGACAGTGACAAAATACAGTGACACAAAACGACTGACACAAAACGACAGTGACAAGCCGACAGTGACACAAGCCGACAGTGACACAAGCTGACAGTGACACAAGCCGAAAGTGACAAGCCGACAGTGACACAAGACGACAGTGCCACAAGACGACAGTGTTACAAGACGACAGTGCCACAAGACGACAGTATTACAAGACGACAGTGCCACAAGCCGACAGTGCCACAAGACGACAGTGTTACAAGACGACAGTGCCACAAGACGACAGTGTTACAAGACGACAGTGCCACAAGACGACAGTGTTACAAGACGACAGTGCCACAACACGACAGTGTTACAAGACGACAGTGTTACAATACGACAGTGCCACAACACGACAGTGCCACAAGACGACAGTGTTACAAGACGACAGTGCCACAACACGACAGTGTTACAACACGACAGTGTTACAAGACGACAGTGCCACAACACGACAGTGCCACAAGACGACAGTGTTACAAGACGACAGTGCCACAACACGACAGTGCCACAAGACGACAGTGTTACAAGACGACAGTGCCACAACACGACAGTGTTACAAGACGACAGTGTTACAAGACGACAGTGCCACAACACGACAGTGGTGTTACAAGACGACACTGCCACAAGACGACAGTGACCAAGATTAAAACATTGATAAGTGCCGATGTGGGAAGCTGGGGAGAAGTGAAGTGTACAGAGTTAGCCACTCAGGAGGCACTATCGGTGAGAAAGAAACATTTATCAATGAATGAAGGAAGGAAGAAGTGAAGGAGCTTCCTTAAAACACTTCTTTCACTTGTCAGATTTACTCGAGGTCATTTTTTTTTTAAATCAAGCCACGGAACGGGTGGGGTTTGAACCCATGGCCAGTGGTTAACGCACCGGCCTGGAGTTTGAAGACTCGCTCGCCATGGGTTCGAATACCACCCGTTTCGTGGTTGGCTTGCAGTCGTGTTAGAACCGTTTTTATTGGTAAATATAAATAAATTAAACGTTTACTGGACTGATATGCAGTGCTACCAGCTGGAGTGCTACCAGCTGGAGTGCTACCAGCTGGAGCGCTACCAGCTGGAGTGCTACCAGCTGGAGTGCTACCACCTGCTACCATCTACAGGATGGAAACAAGACACAAAATAAAAAACCTTTCATCTGAAAACTGAATGATAAATTATTAGTATTGAAATACATTAGCATTCTCTCTCTCTCTCTCTCTCTCTCTCTCTCTCTCTCTCTCTCTCTCTCTCCCTGGTAGCCTCTGTTTCCGAAGGCTAAGAGGAATGAGAAACTGTACATCCGCTCGGCCATTTGCAGAGATGAGAGATACTCTGTCTCATCTGACTCTTCCCCATCTCTTCCTCTCCAAACTCGTCATTCGATCAATTCTCCTTTCCTGTTCCCATTCTCTCTTCGTACCTTTTACCATTATCTTTACTTACTCTGTGAATTTCTCTCTCTCTCTTTCTCTGCTTATTTCCCCCTTTCTTCCCTCTGTCCTTGCTTACTCTTTATTAGCCATCTCTTTTTCCTTTTACTTTCCCCTCCCTTATTCCCTCCTTCATCTCTTCTCCTACCTCACTTTCTCTTCCTTCCTCTCTTTCTCTTCTTCATGCGGATACGTCTTGTGTTTGAAACATACGCGAATACCTTCGGATACCGTGGATATCCATGGCAGCATCTCGGATATCCACAGATATTTTTAAAACACCTGTGTTTACTAGTTATACATAGTATATAAATCTTGGGATGTTATTTTTCAGTGTATATACAAAATTTACGTATCTTATTGTAGGTATTATAATTATTATTACTATTGTTATATTTAAGAATATCCTTGAGTATCCCTTAAATATCAGTGTATTCCTCCTAGATATCCCTGGAAACCTCTTCAATATTAGCGGATACCTCTCTAGGTATCCTTGGAAACCATTGAATGCCCCCAGGTACCTCTTAAATACCCCTGGGAACTAAATACCTCCTAGTTATCCTTGACAACCCATTATATATCCCTGCAGGATATCCAGGGCGAACCCCTGGATATCCAGAGAGACCTGGATATCCTGGAAAGTGCAAACTGCCTGATTTATACCCAATGAAGTTTAACGAGCCGTGACCTACCATCATGCATCAAATTTTATGGAGTTAATTGGTGTTTGGAAATGAACTTTCCAGGGATCTGGAACTAGGCCAATTTTGGAAATCATTCTGAAAATTTACAGTAATAACTAGGAGAAGAATAATCTTCGAGCTAATAGCGTAACTTTTTTTAACAGGTAAGTGGAATCAGCGCAGAAAATAACTGAGGATTGTGTGTATATATATATATATATATATATATATATATATATATATATATATATATATATATATATATATATATATATATATATATATATAGTGGCTGACTGAAGGTTAGATTAAGTATAATTAAGTTACGATTGCACACCACGGAACGGATGAGAGTTTGAACCCATGGCGAGTGTTGTGATTTCGTGAGTCGTGATGACGGCTTTGAAGGGACTAGAGCTAGAGCACGGCACACCCACGCCATTACATAATATCCGTATCATTCTAAACATATAATAACTAAGCGTTAAACCCACAAGAGTCATACAGCTCTGTCCTTCTGGACACAGATATAGTCATTTAAAAGTCCCCCCAGATACTTGCCAGAAACTTTCCCTTCAGTTTCACTTTCTATCAACCAATAAAATAATTATCCATTAGCAATAGTTCACTTCTTGAGAGAGACAAATGTAAGAAAAAAAACTTCCCAGGTAAAATATATATTGAAAAATAACTGAATTTGGTAAACAAACGAAACTTCTGGCTCAAAGATGCCTCCAACTTCACCCTTATACAGTGCTTGAAATATTTTATTATACTGGATTAAAGCATCAATGAAACCTAAAAAATAATTTGGTCAGAAAAAAAAACACAGGTGAAATATATCTACACAATTTACCTCTCTGAAGAGGGTTATCTTACTTAAAACGAAATATACAGATCTCTCTTCTTTTATCTGCTTAAATGTTTTGTCTAATTGGTTCACATCACTTTTTCATTCATCAATAGTTCCAATTTCCCATTATAAAAATTTTTGTGTCAATTTTGAAACGAGGTAATATTAAAAATCACAAACATTAACTTGTAAAATACTTGGTAATAACATGTTTTATTCCTGTAGAAGACAAAACAGAGTCGAACCCTAGATACAAAATATCTGATCTTGTTTGTTATACACTACCAGGTGGCAACTATTTGAATAATTTGGTTATCATAAACTAGTATGAGAGACTGAACAGATTTTGCTGTTGTACACTGATTACCAGTAGGATAACTGAGGGTGTGACGCCTTAAATTATGTGGAGAACGATGCCTGTGCAGAACAGAACACAAACTACGAGATGGTTCTAACTACAGGAGTGCCAACTTGGGGCGTCCCACGAGTGCAACATCTTGCAGGTGGTATACCCACTATGAATAACACATGCTACGCACTAATCGAACAGAGAGAGAGAGAGAGAGAACTAATCAGAGGGGATACCCACCATGAATGGCGTTGGATGTTATACACACACGCCGCATGGTATATCTACCATGACTATTGTCACCCACCAACAGAACATAAGCTAAACGGTATAACTCCCATGATCACTGCTGGTTGTTATACATCAGCAGAACACACACTAGATGTTATACTCACCCTGAGTTACGCTGGATGTTACATACCAATGGTACACAAGATAGATGTTATACTCACCCTGAGTTACGCTGGATGTTACACACCAATGGTACACAAACTAGATGTTATACTCACCCTGAGTTACGCTGGATGTTACACACCAATGGTACACAAACCAATGGTATACCCACCCTAAATGACCTCGGTTGTCTACCATCATGCAACATACCTGGAAGAGTGAAAAAAACATTATTGAACCTGGAATAATGAACCGGGGAAGGATGTTGTAAATGGTCCAAGTAGAACCGAAACATCGTCGTAAGCTCCTTTCACCCATGTGTGGCTTGTTTATGAATACGACAAATACTGGAAGGAGGGGTGTTAATGTTGCAGTTTTATAACTGTAGTGTAAGCACGCCTCTAACAAGACAGTGATGGAGTGAATGATGAAAGTTTTTCTTTCTCGGGCCACCCTGCCTTGGTGGGAGACGGCCGATACATTTAATAAAAAATAAAAATAAATACTGGCGAGTATTTCACTGTCCCCAGTGCTAGATTCTCCCGTATTTGACTGCAGACTGTGGAGGTGAAACTTTTCGTTAGTAAATATATCCAGTGTTGCACAAGTGGCCCGGTGGCCTGGTGGCTAAAGCTCCCGCTTCACACACGGAGGGCCCGGGTTCGATTCCCGGCGGGTGGAAACATTTCGACACGTTTCCTTACACCTGTTGTCCTGTTCACCTAGCAGCAAATAGGTACCTGGGTGTTAGTCGACTGGTGTGGGTCGCATCCTGGGGGACAAGATTAAGGACCCCAATGGAAATAAGTTAGACAGTCCTCGATGACGCACTGACTTTCTTGGGTTATCCTGGGTGGCTAACCCTCCGGGGTTAAAAATCCGAAAGAAATCTTATCTTATTCATCATTTCACTCGTAAATGCAGTAATCTTCAGAGGTAAGATTATGATAATTATCATTATGGGAAGCGCTAAATCCGTAGGTATTATACAGCATCTGTCGAGGGGAATGGGAATGGAGCACAGATCCAATTCCCAAGATCAAGAGCCTCTCCCAGCATCAAGGAACCTCCTTTGAGAGGCGCAAAGGTAAAAAAAATCTGGAAAGAGCAGGAGATGGTCATTCAGGATGACATTCCACAGCCGCTGATCGAGCACTTCCCCCACGATTGGTAAACGGAGTTTAAAGCCTATCTACTCCACAAGGGTCATTAAGGGTCCATATAACCTGTTCACCACCAGTCAAGAATACTTTTAATCGTTAAAGATTAAACTCTCAGTGTATATACACTGATATTATTGCACCGGGTGATTTATATCACAGTAAACAGGTGATATCACAATTCACGAATATTTACTTAACCGTTAGCATAATACTGGGTTTATATAATCGTGCGTATGTATACGCATACATGTGTACATAGTATAAAATAATACGCGCCGCTTAAAGAACAAAGGCACAATATACAGTAACTGAAACAATAGACAAATAATTCGCATGTAGGAGAGAGATGATCACAATGACGTTTCGGTCCGACCTGGACCATTTACGAAGTCACACTTTGTAAATGATTTTGGAAATGGTCGACGTCAGACCGAAACGTCGTCGTAAGCTCCTATGTGCGGGTATGTGCGTAACGCATCGCTTGGTTAATATATTTATTTATTATTATTATTATTACAATCAAGGGGGAAGCGCTAAACCCGGAGGATTATACAGCGCCTGGGGGGGGGTGATGTGGAAGGCATTCAGGCTTAATTTGGGGAACTGGAGCACAGATCCAATTCCCTAAATCAAGAGCCCCTCACCAACATCAAGGAACCTTCCTTGAGGGTAATATATTTATTAATATATTAAAAAAAAAAAAAAAACACTAAACCTGTTCGGCTAACAGTGTCCCGCACTGAGCTAGATACCATCACATCTTCCGTCCAGTAATACCTGTACCGGTACAAAGGATATTAAAAGGCCGCATATTCCGTTTAAATAGTCTAGAAATTGACAATTACCCTTTCTCATCCTCTAGAAGTAGTGAGACACATCATGCTCGTTGAGAAAATGCATGGGAGTACATGGGAGAGACAGAGGACTTGGATAGCCCACATAAAGGCTATCTAATGAGGACTATCTACTATCGAGATATAGACTATCGGGTATTATCTAAATGTAAGGATCTAGGATAGTAAATTAGATTTAGAATTCAATAAAGCACTTACGATATATTTCCCATTTAGTATGGTTAAACATCGCTAAAAATGTAATCACTAATTTTCACTGTTAAAATCACCTTCGCAGTGCTGGGAGCGCCGGGAAAATGCCTTGTTTAGAAGCCCAGAAATGAACCCGTCTGTGAACCGCTTCGAAGCCTCGTTGAGGGTTCAGTTCGCTCGGATGGTTGGATTGTTAGGAATAACAGTTCGCAGTTTTATATACACCGGCAGGTGTGTATGATTAGGTGTTATATACACCGGGAGGTTTGTACATTTAGGTGTTATATACATCGAGAGGTGGGTGTGTCTCTCACTGTATACATACTGAGTGGTATTTATATATATCGATTATGTAAACACCCAGAGATATCCGTGTATATAAACCTGTGTATATACAGTGTATATACATCTAGAGGTATATGTGTATATAAATTAGTGTATATACATCAATGTATATACACCCAGAGGTATCTGAGTATATACATTGAGAGATGTGTTTCTATGTATATACACATCTTCCCACCCGCACTTCCTCTTGTATTCACAAACGTAAGAAGAAAGGGGCACTGCAGCAGGTCTACTGGCCCATGCGTCCAAATCACCTACCGGCCTAAGCCGCTGGCCCAATCTATTCAGGTCCAAGTCACATCCACTTCTCCTGTACACTCTGACATTGCATTCTTAAATCTACTCCAAACCTTCTCAACGCCCTACTCGTTACCTATACACAAATAGCCCGCACGTATGAGAGGAGCTTACGACTACGTTTCGGTCCGACTTGAACCAGTGTGACTGAAAATGGTCCAAGTCGGACCAAAACGTCGTCGTAAGCTTCTCTCTCCTATGTGCGGGTTGTTTGTGTATTGTTCCAATCTTGGTATCGTCCATTCTTCTTTATTGTACTCTTTCTAGTCCATCTTTCTCCCAACAGTTTGCATTTTCCCTTATCTCCTTTAATTTATCTACTTTCACTTCTCTCTAACCCACAGATAACATTCTCCTTGTACCCCATCTACCTCTTACTCTCACCATAGCTTCCAACTAGACAATGATCTGACATACCTGTCACTCCTCTAGTCTGGAGAAAAAGAAGTTAATTGATGAGCATCATCACTAGCTGAGCATCTCTTGTTTTGAATGTTCTAGTTATCCATGCTGTTCATTGTCCTTACCGTAGAAGTAACATAGTTGTGATCTTTGAATGTGAGATGTTCAGACATCATTACTCCCAAATCTTGCAAATGGAACTTTCACTCTATCGAATGACTCGATTTTGTCCTCTGGTCAGGACAAGTCCTGGCAAACCTACATGAACACGATTTTGTCCTGTCCTCCGTTAGTCTTTTTCTTCCATTCATATTATCTGAGGTCCACTGGAAGACTTGATTTATATCCGCATGAAGATTTCCTGCCTTCAGGGGATGCCACTCTCATAGAGATTCTGGTGTCATCCACAAAAGATGTTACGGTGTTCTGATTTATGGCTTTCTAAATTTCGTATATAAGAATGAGAAAGAGAAGTGGGGTGAGTACTGTGCCTTGAGGAACAAATCTTTTCACTCTCCCTACTACTATCAGAGTTCTATTTGTTATATGTAATGGATTTATATATATATATATATATATATATATATATATATATATATATATATAAATCGAGTTATTAAGTAGGAACACTGCCCAATAAAAATGAAAAAAAATCCTAAATAATAAAAGCGCACATTAAAACTCCATTATGGCCTCATCATTTTAAAACTGGTTCCCAAATATACCGCAGCTTTCATAAATGATTTTAATATCCTCGTTGAACGCGGTTTCATTAAGCCATGAAGTGATATATTGGTTCCAGATGCTTTGTGGGTGCCCGTGTGTGCTGATGTTTGCACCTGTGTTTATATGCATATATATGTCGTGCCGAATAAGTAAAACTTGGGATTTTGTTTTAAATAGCAACGTTCTTCTTGCCGAATAAGGCAAGCTAAAATTTGTGAATGCAATAATTTCGCAAAAATCATTCTGATCCTAACGGGAAAAACACATTTCATTGTATTGGTTTATTAAATTATTGTAAACTTATCTAAAATATATTCAGTTAAATAAGGCTAAATTAAATTGAGCTTGTTATAATAAGGCTAAGTAAGTTTTCTAAGGTTCTTTTGGTAAAAAAATTTATTAATTTTTACATTAACATAAATGAAAAAAATATATATATCTTTCAACGTATAAGACAAAATTTTAGAAAGGACTTAATTTTAAGCGAGTTCTTGCTAATTGACCAGTTTTATCTATTCGGCACGAATATATATATATATATATATATATATATATATATATATATATATATATATATATATATATATATAATATAATATATATATATATATATATATATATATATATATATATATATATATATATATATATATATATATATATATATATATATATATATATATATATATATATATATATATAATAGGAAAATGGACAGAGGTGTTTTGAAAAGTAGGTCGTACACTGTACCATCGGAGGCCCGTGGCCTGGTGGTAAAAGCTCTTGTTTCACACACTGAAGGTCCGAGTTCGATTTCCGACAAGGATAGAAACATTGGGCGTGTTTCCTTACACCTGCTCTCCATGTTCACCCATCAGTAAAATGGGTACCTGGGTGTTAGTGGACTGGTATGGGTCGCATCCTGGGACACTGACCTAATTTGCCCGAAATGCTCAGCATAACAAGCGGCTTTCTATATAGTAGTATGTCACTGATGTCAGCTATGGTACCTTGTACATGTACTGGTAGAAATAAGGATAATAATAATAATAATAATAATAATAATAATAATAATAATAATAATAATAATATCATCATCATCATCATCATCCAGCCATGGTAACTTTCAACACGGAAGGAACTCAACAGTTACTTATGCAATCTTACTGCACCATTCATCCCTAATTGTGAACCTACTTTGGCTACGACCCCCCCTGTCCTTGGCTACGATCCCCCTGTTCGTGGCTACGACCCTAGTGTTCTTGGTTACGACATCCCCTCCTGTTCTTGCCTACGACCCCCCTGTTCTTGGCTACGACCCCCCTGTTCTTGGCTACGACTCCCTGTTCTTGGCTACGACCCCCCTGTTCTTGCCTACGACCCCCTGTTTTTCCTTACGACCCCCCTGTTCTTGGCCACGAGCTCCCTGTTCTTGTCTACGACCCCCCTGTTCTTGCCTACGACCCCCTAGATAAGTTTTCTCCCTTGAAAGCCATATTATCAGTAAATTCAGCTGAACTTAACTGAGAAACTGATAACCTGGAGTTTACCTGGAGAGAGTTCCGGGAGTCAACGCCCCCGCGGCCCGGTCTGTGACCAGGCCTCATGGTGGAACAGGGCCTGATCAACCAGGCTGTTACTGCTGGCTGCACGCATTCCAACGTACGAGCCACAGCCCGGCTGGTCAGGTACCGACTTTAGGTGCCTGTCCAGTGCCTGCTTGAAGACAGCCAGGGGTCTATTGGTAATCCCCTTTATGTATGCTGGGAGACAGTTGAACAGTCTTGGGCCCCTGACACTTATTGTGTTGTCTCTTAGCTTGCTAGTGACACCCCTGCTTTTCATTGGGGGGATGTTGCATCGTCTGCCGAGTCTTTTGCTTTCGGAGAGAGTGATTTTCGTGTGCAAGTTTGGTACTAGTCCCTCTAGGATTTTCCAGGTGTACATAATCATGTATCTCTCCCGCCTGCGTTCCAGGGAGTACAGGTTCAGGAACTTTAAGCGCTCCCAGTAATTGAGGTGTTTTATCTCCGTTATGCGTGCCGTGAAGGTTCTCTGTACATTTCCTAGGTCAGCAATTTCACCTGCCTTGAAAGGTGCTGTTAGTGTGCAGCAATATTCCAGCCTAGATAGTACAAGCGACCTGAAGAGTGTCATCATAGGTTTGGCATCCCTAGTATTGAAGGTTCTCATTATCCATCCTCTTATTTTTCTAGCAGATGCGATTGATACGATGTTATGGTCCTTGAAGGTGAGATCCTCCGACATGATCACTCCCAGGTCTTTGACGTTAGTTTTTCGCTCTACTGTGTGGCTAGAATTTGTTTTATACTCTGATGAAGTTTTAATTTCCTCATGTTTACCATATCGGAGTAATTGAAACAACTGCTGTCTTTATCTTAACCGGTTGTTTGTGGTTTCAAGAGAAACTGTTTGACACGTAATGTCTGATAATGTTATAAGATGTCTGTGTCGTATTCAAAACAGAATATACAGGAGAGGGAAGTCAGGGTCTATGATGGGCCTGGTAAGGTGGTGTCAGGTGAGCTATGTTGGGCCTGGTAAGGTGGTGTCAGGTGAGCTATGTTGGGCCTGGTAAGGTGGTGTCAGGTGAGCTATGTTGGGCCTGGTAAGGTGGTGTCAGGTGAGCTATGTTGGGCCTGGTAAGGTGGTGTCAGGTGAGCTATGTTGGGCCTGGTAAGGTGATGTCAGATATTCGAGTATGCAATATCTGACCCTGTAGCATGTAGTATGTGGCAGATCTGAACCAGCCTGATCTCTCTCTCTCTCTCTCTCTCTCTCTCTCTCTCTCTCTCTCTCTCCCTTCCAGCAAACTTTTCACATTACGCTTATTCAGGAAGGTGTGAGTGCTGGTGCTTAACGCACACACCTTTGTATATGTACACACACAAATACGCACACACTCGATCCCCCGAACGCACACCTCTGAATATACACACTCCACACACAAACTAGGGAAGGCAGGATCCATACATAGCTTTGCAATGAGGTACGATACGGCTCTTGGAGCAGGGAGCGGACCTAGTAGCGACTAGCAAAGAGGGGCCAGGAGCTGTGACTCAACCCCTGCAACCACAAATAGGTGAGATGAGTACACACATAATATTAGATCCATCTTAAGAGGATGCAGAACAAGTGTGGAACCCACACCTGATAAAATATTTAAAAAAATGGAGAAAGTGTAAAGGTACGCAACGAGACTAGTCCCGGAGCAAAGGGTTTATTTACCACTATGGTGAATAGAAGAACTAGGGAAGACAAACTTATGTACAAAGGAATTGACAGGTACACAGAGATAGGTTGTTTGAGAGGCGGAAAACAGGTGCTCAGGGACACAGCTGGACGTTAGAGTCACAGATGAGCTACAGGAATGTCAGGAAGTATTTTTTCAGCCTCAAGATGTTCAGGAAGTGGAATCACCTTGAAGAAGCAGTGGAGGCAGGCTTCAAACAGTTTCAAGAGTAGGTACGATACGATCCACGAGCTATAGATTAAGAGACACGTGCAAAAGTTGGGTATCTTTATTGTTGAAACGTTTCGCCTACACAGTAGACTTCTTCAGTCAAATACAGAGGCAGCAGGTGTAATGAAATAATGATGTAATCAGTCCAACAACCTTGGAGAAAAAATATTTGAGGTGGTCAGTCCCTCAGCCTGGAGAAGAGTTCAGCTCCCTGGAGAAGGGAAGGGCGATGAGATTATTATAATCATGGGGGAGCGCTATACCTGTAGGGGGGTATGGAAGGTATTCAGGCTCAAGGGCGATGAGAGAAGGGAAATGAGAGAAGGGAAGGGAGAGAAGGGAAGGGAAGTGAGGGGGGAGGCAGCTTCGTTAGTATGGTAATTTGAAGCAAGTTTTGGCTGGTATAATATATTTCCTCCTCACGGGCCAGCAGACCAAGTCATGGCCTCAGACCAGCAGACCAAATACTGGTCTAATACCAGCAGACCAAAAACTAGCCTCACAGCAGCAGACCAAATACTGGTCTAATACCAGCAGACCAAATACTGGTCTAATACCAGCAGACCAAAAACTAGCCTCACAGCAGCAGACCAAATACTGATCTAATACCAGCAGACCAAATACTGGTCTAATACCAGCAGACCAAAAACTAGCCTCACAGCAGCAGACCAAATACTGGTCTAATACCAGCAGACCAAATACTGGTCTAATACCAGCAGACCAAAAACTAGCCTCACAGCAGCAGACCAAATACTGGTCTAATACCAGCAGACCAAATACTGGTCTAATACCAGCAGACCAAAAACTAGCCTCACAGCAGCAGACCAAATACTGGTCTAATACCAGCGGACCAAATACTGGTCTAATACCAGCAGACCAAAAACTAGCCTCACAGCAGCAGACCAAATACTGGTCTAATACCAGCAGACCAAATACTGGTCTAATACCAGCAGACCAAATACTGGTCTAATACCAGCAGACCAAAAACTATCCTCACAGCAGCAGACCAAATTATAGCCTAACACCAGAAGACCAATGGAAATAAGTCACTCTGACTTTTTTGGGTTATCCCAGGTTCTCTACACATATGCTGCTATGTATGATAATTCTATGTAACTCTATTTGTGTATACCTGAATAAACTCACTTACTATAATGGTCTGGCACCAGCAGAAGAGTGATAAGGTCTAGCAGACCTGTCGTCAGCAGACTCGTGAGGTCTGAAAGACCATATAATTTAAAAGATTTTGTGAAAAATTGTAGAGGTGAAGTAAGAAGAGAAACAGAAGGAAGAAAAGGAGAGGGGAAATAAGAGAAGGAGAGGGGAAATAAGAGAAACAGAAGGAAGAGAAGGAGAGGGGAAATAAGAGAAACACAAGGAAGAAGGGAAAATATTAAGAAAAAGAACAACAAGAACATGAAAGTGAAAAGAGAACAAATGCAATAACATGGGAAAACAAGAACACGAACGAAACTACAAGAACAAGGGGAAAAATAAGAGCAAGATAAAAGACAATAAAAGTTGAAGCAGTAGCAACAACAGCATCAAAAGCACTAGCAGCAGTGTTACAAAATACATCAACTAGAAGATCAACTTATTAATCCCCTTCTAGCATCTAGAGAGGGATCTAATCCTCCTCCAGCACCTAGAGAGGGATCTGGTTTTGTCAGAGAATATTCTAGTTTAGTTATCCTTTAAAATTAAAAGGTTTCCCACTGGATGAATATTAACTAAATAAAAACTTAGATCTTTAATAACAGTAATAATTATAGTTAATATATTTTTAATTAAGGAGATACGCTCCTACACACATAAATAACAAGAAAAAGGCACAATACCGTGACTGGAACGATACACAAATAACCTGCACATAAAACAGAGGACTTTGTAAATGGTCTCCTAGAAACATCTTATAAGAGAATCATCATGGGTTTAGCATCTCTAGTTTTGAAGGTTCTCATTATCCATCCCATCATTTTCCTAGTAGATATGGTAGGTACATTGTTGTCATCTTTGAATGCGAAATTCTCTGGCCTTATTATCTTTGTACTTATTTATTCTGTACTTGACAAATGGTGCTATAGGCACTTCGGGTAGATGGTACTTTTAATCCTATTAATATGTACCTTCAGGTACGTTGCTGTGAGATTCATTCATTATATATGAAATAAAAGTTAATAACCATATATGTGTGTGAATGTGCTCGGTAATACTCGGTATGACTCAAAAAGATCGACTTAGATTGTGACTGACAACAAGTACATACGTAATTAACATCTCAACCAACAGGACAATCAAACAGCCTGAACAATTTGACGAACCAGTCGCCAAACAGCAATAATGTTCAGAGCAGCACTGCATCAGGCAAGGAACAGAGAGATAAATACCCTAACTAGGGGACCATCAGCAAATCCTCCCTGAAGGTATAAAACCACATTATTACTGATACTAAGTTCAGCACTACCAAATCCCCAACTACGACAGTGCATAGATGCCACAACAATGTAGGTCGAGAGTTTAACTCGGGACCAGAATTACAGTGTCTCACGACACAGCCTCTGAAAACGTCAAATATCTAAATCTAAATAATGCTCTGTGGACGGAGGTGCACAGAGTTACGAGAACTATGTCCCTTCACACCAAAGGCAACATTCTCGACCAAAAACAGTCTAAATGGCACAAGATGATAGAGCAGAAAGACGAGATGTTTCCACCACGAACAACCAGAGAGATGGTGAGGCAGGTAAGTAGGTAGGTATGTTAGGCAACAAGTGTTTCCTGATGAGGGGCTTAGTCACATGATGACCAACAGTGGTGAGGCAAATCCTGCAGCACCAACATCAGGTTACTCATAGCAGTTTGGTCCTGGAAGAACCTAACAATCGAGTAGGCAGTCTGCAAGTGCTGGCAGCCAATCAAAACTCTCCAACAGCGAGCACAATAAGAGGTGTAGTTGTTACATAATATATTAGCTTATGTATGTAGGTATTAAGTCAAATAATATTTATCACACTGGCCGATTCCCACCAAGGCAGGGTGGCCCGAAAAAGAAAAACTTTCACCATCATTCACTCCATCACTGTCTTGCCAGAAGGGTGTTTTACACTACAGTTTTTAAACTGCAACATCAACACCCCTCCTTCAGAGTGCAGGCACTGTACTTCCCATCTCCAGGACTCAAGTCCGGCCTGCCGGTTTCCCTGAACCCCTTCATAAATGTTACTTTGCTCACACTCCAACAGCACGTCAAGTATTAAAAACCACTTGTCTCCATTCACTCCTATCAAACACGCTCACGCATGCCTGCTGGAAGTCCAAGCCCCTCGCACACAAAACCTCCTTTACCCCCTCCCTCCAACCTTTCCTAGGCCGACCCCTACCCCGCCTTCCTTCCACTACAGACTGATACACTCTTGAAGTCACTCTGTTTCGCTCCATTCTCTCTACATGTCCGAACCACCTCAACAACCCTTCCTCAGCCCTCTGGACAACAGTTTTGGTAATCCCGCACCTCCTCCTAACTTCCAAACTACGAATTCTCTGCATTATATTCACACCACACATGCTCTCAGAAATGACATCTCCACTGCCTCCAGCCTTCTCCTCGCTGCAACATTCATCACCCATGCTTCACACCCATATAAGAGCGTTGGTAAAACTATACTCTCATACATTCCCCTCTTTGCCTCCAAGGACAAAGTTCTTTGTCTCCACAGACTCCTATGTGCACCACTCACCCTTTTCCCCTCATCAGTTCTATGATTCACCTCATCTTTCATAGACCCATCCGCTGACACGTCCACTCCCAAATATCTGAATACATTCACCTCCTCCATACTCTCTCCCTCGAATCTGATATCCAATCTTTCATCACCTAATTTTTTTATCCTCATAACCTTACTCTTTCCTGTATTCACTTTCAATTTTCTTCTTTTGCACACCCTACCAAATTCATCCACCAATCTCTGCAACTTCGCTTCAGAATCTCCCAAGAGCACAGTGTCATCAGCAAAGAGCAACTGTGACAACTCCCACTTTATGTGTGATTCTTTATCTTTTAACTCCACGCCTCTTGCCAAGATCCTCGCATTTACTTCTCTTACAACCCCATCTATAAATATATTAAACAACCACGGTGACATCACACATCCTTGTCTAAGGCCTACTTTTACTGGGAAATAATTTCCCTCTTTCCTACATACTCTAACTTGAGCCTCACTATCCTCGTAAAAACTCTTCACTGCTTTCAGTAACCTACCTCCTACACCATACACCTGCAACATCTGCCACATTGCCCCCCTATCCACCCTGTCATACGCCTTTTCCAAATCCATAAATGCCACAAAGACCTCTTTAGCCTTATCTAAATACTGTTCACTTATATGTTTCACTGTAAACACCTGGTCCACACACCCCCTACCTTTCCTAAAGCCTCCTTGTTCATCTGCTATCCTATTCTCCGTCTTACTCTTAATTCTTTCAATAATAACTCTACCATACACTTTACCAGGTATACTCAACAGACTTATTCCCCTATAATTTTTGCACTCTCTTTTGTCCCCTTTGTCTTTATACAAAGGAACTATGCATGCTCTCTGCCAATCCCTAGCACACCTTACCCTCTTCCATACATTTATTAAATAATTGCACCAACCATTCAAAAACTATATCCCCACCTGCTTTTAACATTTCTATCTTTATCACATCAATCCAGGCTGCCTTACCCCCTTTCATTTTACCTACTGCCTCATGAACTTCCCCCACACTCACAACTGGCTCTTCCTCACTCCTACAAGATGTTATTCCTCCTTGCCCTATACACGAAATCACAGCTTCCCTATCTTCATCAACACTTAACAATTCCTCAAAATATTCCCTCCATCTTCCCAATACCTCTAACTCTCCATTTAATAACTCTCCTCTCCTATTTTTAACTGACAAATCCATTTGATCTCTAGGCTTCCTTAACTTGTTAATCTCACTCCTAAACTTTTTCTTATTTTCAACAAAATTTGTTGATAACATCTCACCCACTCTCTCATTTGCTCTCTTTTTTCATTGCTTCACCACTCTCTTAACCTCTCTCTTTTTCTCCATATACTCTTCCCTCCTTGCATCAGTTCTACTTTGTAAAAACTTCTCATATGCTGATTTTTTCTCCCTTACTACTCTCTTTACATCATCATTCCACCAATCGCTCCTCTTTCCTCCCGCACCCACTTTCCTGTAACCACAAACTTCTGCTGAACACTCTAACACTACATTTTTAAACCTACCCCATACCTCTTCGACCCCATTGCCTATGCTCTCATTAGCCCATCTATCCTCCAATAGCTGTTTATATCTTACCCTAACTGCCTCCTCTTTTAGATTATAAACCTTCACCTCTCTCTTCCCTGATGCTTCTATTCTCCTTGTATCCCATCTACCTTTTACTCTCAGTGTAGCTACAACTAGAAAGTGATCTGATATATCTGTGGCCCCTCTATAAACATGTACATCCTGAAGTCTATTCAACAGTCTTTTATCTACCAATACATAATCCAACAAACTACTGTCATATCGCCCTACATCATATCTTGTATACTTATTTATCCTCTTTTTCTTAAAATATGTATTACCTATAACTAAACCCCTTTCTATACAAAGTTCAATCAAAGGGCTCCCATTATCATTTACACCTGGCACCCCAAACTTACCTACCACACCCTCTCTAAAAGTTTCTCCTACTTTAGTATTCAGGTCCCCTACCACAATTACTCTCTCACTTGGTTCAAAGGCTCCTATACATTCACTTAACATCTCCCAAAATCTCTCTCTCTCCTCTGCATTCCTCTCTTCTCCAGGTGCATACACGCTTATTATGACCCACTTTTCGCATCCAACCTTTACTTTAATCCACATAATTCTTGAATTTACACATTCATATTCTCTTTTCTCCTTCCATAACTGATCCTTCAACATTACTGCTACCCCTTCCTTTGCTTAAACTCTCTCAGATACTCCAGATTTAATCCCATTTATTTCCCCCCACCGAAACTCCCCTACCCCCTTCAGCTTTGTTTCGCTTAGGGCCAGGACATCCAACTTCTTTTCGTTCATAACATCAGCAATCATCTGTTTCTTGTCATCCGCACTACATCCACGCACATTCAAGCATCCCAGTTTTATAAAGTTTTTCTTCTTCTCTTTTTTAGTAAATGTCTACAGGAGAAGGGGTTACTAGCCCATTGCTCCCGGCATTTTAGTCGCCTCATACGACACGCATGGCTTACGGAGGAAAGATTCTTCTCCACTTCCCCATGGACAATAGAAGAAATAAAGAAGAACAAGAGCTATTTAGAAAAAGGAGAAAAACCTAGATAATATATATATATATATATATATATATATATATATATATATATATATATATATATATATATATATATATATATATATATATATATATACATATATATGCATGTGCGTGTCTGTGAAGTGTGACCAAAGTGTAAGTTGGAGTAGCAAGATATCCCTGTTATCTAGCGTGTTTATGAGACACAAAAAGACACCAGCAATCTTACCATCATACACAAATAACCCGCACATAAAAGAGAGAAGCTTACGACGACGTTTCGGTCCGACTTGGACCATTGACAAATTCACACTCCACCATCATGCAAAACAGTTACAGGTTTCTGTTTCACAGTCATCTGGAAGGACGGTAGTACTTCCCTGGGTGGTTGCTGTCTACCAACATATATATATATATATATATATATATATATATATATATATATATATATATATATATATATATATATATATATATATATGTTTACTGTGATCTTATTGCATATATATATATATATATATATATATATATATATATATATATATATATATATATATATATATCTATATATATATTCATTGCGCAGCATTAACAGCAGAATTAACAGCAACAACAGCATCAAAAAACATAAGCAGCAGCAACATCAGAAGGTGAAGTAGCAGCAACAACATCAATAGTAACAAGTAGTAGAGTCACAAGCAGAAATAACAGAAAAGTAAAAAATATCAGAAGTAGCTTCAACTACATCATCAAAAATAACAGCAGCAGGTGTACCAACAACAACAGAGGCAGTAGGTGTACCAACAACAACAGAAGCAGCAGGTGTACCAACAACAACAGAGGCAGCAGGTGTACCAACAACAACAGAGGCAGCAGGTGTACCAACAACAACAGAGGCAGCAGGTGTACCAACAACAACAGAGGCAGCAGGTGTACCAACAACAACAGAGGCAGCAGGTGTACCAACAACAACAGAGGCAGCAGGTGTACCAACAACAACAGAGGCAGACACTCAAATAGCAGCAATATCAGTAACACAGAATATATACAACTGCAAAATGCTTTCCAGAGACAAGACATGGCACCCAACACACCTCTACTGACCAAAGAATTTCCATCTCATTGATCTAGTGCAGTGTTGCATAGCTCCTGACGAAGTCTTCCAGCAGTACGAAAGGCCTCAAGCAAATTTTTCCCATCCCCTGTTATATACTAATTACTGGCACAGTATTCCTCTAATTAATGCAATATTAAAACCTTCTCTGTCATTAAAAACATATAAATGATTTCATTTCAAAATTCTTTTATTAATCAACACAGTTTTATTACTAAATACACCGGTATTGTACACAATATTCATTTAAATAAAGACACAACACACATTATTCACAGGGACTTTAATAATTATTCAAGGAACATTGTCAAGTGTAATGAAAAATTAGGCAACTCATTAAAAATAATTACTTGGCAATTACGACATCTCCATTATTTTCGAAGGTAACAAAAGTTGCAAAAAAATATGCCAAGGTACTTATACTGTGTATTTGTATAATGTGTGTGTGTGTGTGTGTGTGTGTGTACTCGCCTAATTGTGGCTCCATGAGCTTTATCATACCTCATCTTAAAGCTATGTATGGTTCCTGCCTCCACTTCCTCACTTACTAGACTATTCCACTTCCTGACTACTCTATGACTGAAAAAATACTTCCTAACATCCCTTTAGTTCATCTGGGTCTTCAACTTCCAATTGTGACCCCTTGCTTCTGTTTCCCCTCTTAGCTCTGCAACTAACCTGGTCGCAAACCTTTGCACTTTCTCTAATTTCTTGACGTGCTTGATCAAGTGTGGGTTCCAAACAGGTGCTGCATACTCCAGTATGGGCCTGACGTACACGGTGTACAGTGTCTTGAACGATTCCTTACTAAGGTATCGGAACGCTGTTCTCAGGTTTGCTAGGCGCCCATATGCTGCAGCAGTTATCTGGTTGTGTGCTTCCGGAGACGTGTTCAGTGTTATGGTCACGCCAAGATCTTTCTCCTTGAGCGAGGTTTGCAGTCTTTGTCCGCCTAGCCTATACTCCGTCTGCGGTCTTCTTTGCCCTTCTCCGATCTTCATGACTTTGCATTTGGCGGGGTTAAATTCGAGAAGCCAGTTGCTGGACCAGGTGTCCAGCCTGTCCAGGTCTCTTTTAAGTCCTACTTCATCCTCATCTGATTTAATTCTCCTCATTAACTTCACATCATCTGCGAACAGGGACACTTCTGAGTGTAACCCTTCCATCATGTCATTCACATATACCAGAAATAGCACTGGTCCTAGGACCGACCCCTGTGGGACCCCGCTCATCATAGGTGCCCACACTTATACCTCTGCGCGTACCATGACTCGTTGTTGCCTCCCTGTCAGGTATTCTCTGATCCAATGCAGTGCCCTTCCTGTTATACGTGTGTGTGTGTGTGTGTGTGTGTGTGTGTGTGTGTGTGTGTGTGTGTGTGTGTGTGTGTGTGTGTGTGAAATATGATTGGAAAAATCACCTCATTCAACTGAAATCTACATCCAAGATTATCATTTCTGTAGTTGAGGTCAAATCTTTTTATACTGTGAGCGAAATCATGGAAGTGTTTGATGAGAAAACATGGCTGAATGGCAGTAACAGCCTACTTGTCCAGTCTTCGAACCTGCCTTGTCAAGACTTGTTTTTGCTCATCATCTTACTCCTTTCAGCCTTCCTTTTCAACTTCCTTTTCAACTCCGCTCCAAACTCCTCCACCAACTTCAGGCACTTGAGAAAAGTACCGCATCATCAGCAAAAGAGTAAATGTGACTCACCACTTTCTATGACTATCACCTTTTAGTCTGATGATTCTGCAAACTCTTCGGTAATCATTGCTTCTACAACCCCAAGTATGACTACATTGCAGGAGTGCAGCAAGATTACATACCCTCACCCTCCAGTAGAGTAATATTACATACAGTCACCCTCCAGTAGAGTAATATTGCGTACCCTCATCCTCCAGTACAGTAATATTACATACCCTCTCCTTCCAGTACAGTAATATTACATACCCTCGCCCTCCAATACAGTAATAATTTGTATCATCACCACCCAGTACAATAACATCACATACAATCACCACCCAGTACAATAACATCACATACCATCATCACCCAGTACAATAACATCACATACCATCACCACCCAGTACAATAACATCACATACCATCACCACCCAGTACAATAACATCACATACCATCACCACCCACTACAATAACATCACATTCCATCACCACCCAGTACAATAACATCACATACCATCACCACCCACTACAATAACATCACATACCATCACCAACCAGTACAATAACATCACATACCATCACCACCCAGTACAATAACATCACATACCATCACCACCCACTACAATATCACATACCATCACCACCCAGTACAATAACATCACATACCATCACCACCCACTACAATATCACATACCATCACCACCCACTACAATAACATCACATACCATCACCACCCAGTACAATAACATCACATACCATCACCACCCACTACAATAACATCACATACCATCACCACCCACTACAATAACATCACATACCATCACCACCCAGTACAATAACATCACATACAATCACCACCCACTGCAATAACATCACATACCATCACCACCCACTACAATAACATCACATACCATCACCACCCACTACAATAACATCACATACCATCACCACCCACTACAATAACATCACATACCATCACCACCCACTACAATAACATCACATACCATCACCACCCACTACAATAACATCAAATACCATCACCACCCAGTACAATATCACATACCATCACCACCCAGTACAATAACATCACATTCCATCACCACCCAGTACAATAACATCACATACCATCACCACCCAGTACAATAACATCACATACCATCACCACCCAGTACAATAACATCACATACCATCACCACCCAGTACAATAACATCACATACCATCACCACCCACTACAATAACATCACATACCATCACCACCCACTACAATAACATCACATACCATCACCACCCACTACAATAACATCACATACCATCACCACTCAGTACAATATCACATACCATCACCACCCACTACAATAACATCACATTCCATCACCACCCAGTACAATAACATCACATACCATCACCACCCACTACAATAACATCACATACCATCACCACCCACTACAATAACATCACATACCATCACCACCCACTGCAATAACATCACATACCATCACCACCCAGTACAATAACATCACATACCATCACCACCCAGTACAATAACATCACATACCATCACCACCCAGTACAATAACATCACATACCATCACCACCCACTACAATAACATCACATACCATCACCACCCACTACAATAACATCACATACCATCACCACCCACTACAATAACATCACATACCATCACCACCCAGTACAATATCACATACCATCACCACCCAGTACAATAACATCACATACCATCACCGCCCAGTACAATAACATCACATACCATCACCACCCAGTACAATAACATCACATACCATCACCACCCAGTACAATAACATCACATACCATCACCACCCAGTACAATAACATCACATACCATCACCACCCAGTACAATAACATCACATACCATCACCACCCAGTACAATAACATCACATACCATCACCACCCAGTACAATAACATCACATACCATCACCACCCAGTACAATAACATCACATACCATCACCACCCAGTACAATAACATCACATACCATCACCACCCAGTACAATAACATCACATACCATCACCACCCAGTACAATAACATCACATACCATCACCACCCAGTACAATAACATCACATACCATCACCACCCAGTACAATAACATCACATACCATCACCACCCACTACAATAACATCACATACCATCACCACCCACTACAATAACATCACATACCATCACCACCCACTACAATATCACATACCATCACCACCCACTACAATAACATCACATACCATCACCACCCAGTACAATAACATCACATACCATCACCACGCAGTACAATAACATCACATACCATCACCACCCAGTACAATAACATCACATACCATCACCACCCAGTACAATAACATCACATACCATCACCACCCAGTACAATATCACATACCATCATCACCCAGTACAATAACATCACATACCATCACCACCCAGTACAATAACATCACATACCATCACCACCCAGTACAATAACATCACATACCATCACCACCCAGTACAATAACATCACATACCATCACCACCCAGTACAATAACATCACATACCACCACCACCCAGTACAATAACATCACATACCATCACCACCCACTACAATAACATCACATACCATCACCACCCAGTACAATAACATCACATACCATCACCACCCAGTACAATAACATCACATACCATCACCACCCACTGCAATATCACATACCATCACCACCCAGTACAATAACATCACATACCATCACCACCCAGTACAATAACATCACATACCATCACCACCCAGTACAATAACATCACATACCATCACCACCCACTACAATAACATCACATACCATCACCACCCAGTACAATAACATCACATACCATCACCACCCAGTACAATAACATCACATACCACCACCACCCAGTACAATAACATCACATACCATCACCACCCACTACAATAACATCACATACCATCACCACCCAGTACAATAACATCACATACCATCACCACCCAGTACAATAACATCACATACCATCACCACCCACTGCAATATCACATACCATCACCACCCAGTACAATAACATCACATACCATCACCACCCAGTACAATAACATCACATACCATCACCACCCAGTACAATAACATCACATACCATCATCACCCAGTACAATAACATCACATACCATCACCACCCACTACAATAACATCACATACCATCACCACCCAGTACAATAACATCACATACCATCACCACCCACTACAATAACATCACATACCATCATCACCCAGTACAATAACATCACATACCATCACCACCCAGTACAATAACATCACATACCATCACCACCCACTACAATAACATCACATACCACCACCACCCAGTACAATAACATCACATACCACCACCACCCAGTACAATAACATCACATTCCATCACCACCCAGTACAATAACATCACATACCATCACCACCCAGTACAATAACATCACATACCATCACCACCCAGTACAATAACATCACATACCATCACCACCCACTACAATAACATCACATACCACCACCACCCACTACAATATCACATACCATCACCACCCAGTACAATAACATCACATACCATCACCACCCACTACAATAACATCACATACCATCACCACCCAGTACAATAACATCACATACCATCACCACCCAGTACAATAACATCACATACCATCACCACCCAGTACAATAACATCACATACCATCACCACCCAGTACAATAACATCACATACCATCACCACCCACTACAATAACATCACATACCATCACCACCCACTACAATAACATCACATACCATCACCACCCACTACAATAACATCACATACCATCACCACCCACTACAATAACATCACATACCATCACCACTCAGTACAATATCACATACCATCACCACCCACTACAATAACATCACATTCCATCACCACCCAGTACAATAACATCACATACCATCACCACCCACTGCAATAACATCACATACCATCACCACCCACTACAATAACATCACATACCATCACCACCCACTGCAATAACATCACATACCATCACCACCCAGTACAATAACATCACATACCATCACCACCCAGTACAATAACATCACATACCATCACCACCCAGTACAATATCACATACCATCACCACCCACTACAATAACATCACATACCATCACCACCCACTACAATAACATCACATACCATCACCACCCAGTACAATAACATCACATACCATCACCACCCAGTACAATATCACATACCATCACCACCCAGTACAATAACATCACATACCATCACCACCCAGTACAATAACATCACATACCATCACCACCCAGTACAATAACATCACATACCATCACCACCCAGTACAATAACATCACATACCATCACCACCCAGTACAATAACATCACATACCATCACCACCCAGTACAATATCACATACCATCACCACCCAGTACAATAACATCACATACCATCACCACCCAGTACAATAACATCACATACCATCACCACCCAGTACAATAACATCACATACCATCACCACCCAGTACAATATCACATACCATCACCACCCACTACAATAACATCACATACCATCACCACCCAGTACAATAACATCACATACCATCACCACCCAGTACAATAACATCACATACCATCACCACCCAGTACAATAACATCACATACCACCACCACCCAGTACAATAACATCACATACCATCACCACCCACTACAATAACATCACATACCATCACCACCCAGTACAATAACATCACATACCATCACCACCCAGTACAATAACATCACATACCATCACCACCCACTGCAATAACATCACATACCATCACCACCCAGTACAATAACATCACATACCATCACCACCCAGTACAATAACATCACATACCATCACCACCCAGTACAATAACATCACATACCATCACCACCCACTACAATAACATCACATACCATCACCACCCAGTACAATAACATCACATACCATCACCACCCACTACAATAACATCACATACCATCACCACCCAGTACAATAACATCACATACCATCACCACCCACTACAATAACATCACATACCATCATCACCCAGTACAATAACATCACATACCATCACCACCCACTACAATAACATCACATACCATCACCACCCAGTACAATAACATCACATACCATCACCACCCACTACAATAACATCACATACCATCATCACCCAGTACAATAACATCACATACCATCACCACCCAGTACAATAACATCACATACCATCACCACCCACTACAATAACATCACATACCACCACCACCCAGTACAATAACATCACATACCACCACCACCCAGTACAATAACATCACATTCCATCACCACCCAGTACAATAACATCACATACCATCACCACCCAGTACAATAACATCACATACCATCACCACCCAGTACAATAACATCACATACCATCACCACCCACTACAATAACATCACATACCACCACCACCCACTACAATAACATCACATACCATCACCACCCAGTACAATAACATCACATACCATCACCACCCACTACAATAACATCACATACCATCACCACCCACTACAATAACATCACATACCATCACCACCCAGTACAATAACATCACATACCATCACCACCCAGTACAATAACATCACATACCATCACCACCCAGTACAATATCACATACCATCACCACCCAGTACAATAACATCACATACCATCACCACCCACTACAATAACATCACATACCATCACTGTTACAGAGGTTCATTTACAAAAAAAACTGACACTGAAATAAAAACAAACTAAGTTAATTATGGCCTTTTAACTCATTAGAGTCAAGCCATTTTGAATAAGTAATTTCGTTCTGTTAATTAAATAACAGATTAAGATAAATCAATATGAAATTTACCTGCTTACTGTGACCTTTTTTTCTGAAGTACGACCCCAATGCTGGTTCATGATCCAGTGTTGGATCATGACCCAGTGCTGGATCATGACCCAGTACTGGATCATGACCCAGTGCTGGATCATGACCCAGTGCTGGATCATGACCTAGTGCTGGATCATGACCCAGTGCTGGATCATGACCCAGTGCTGGATCATGACCCAGTGCTGGATCATGACCCAGTACTGGATCATGACCCAGTGCTGGATCATGACCCAGTACTGGATCATGACCCAGTGCTGGATCATGACCCAGTACTGGATCATGACCCAGTACTGGATCATGACCCAGTACTGGATCATGACCCAGTACTGGATCATGACCCAGTGCTGGATCATGACCCAGTACTGGATCATGACCCAGTACTGGATCATGACCCAGTAATGTTCACCCATCAGTATAGAATAGATTCCTGGATGTTAGTCGACTGGTGTGGGTTGCATCCTGGGACAAAACTGACCTAATTTGCCCAAAATACTCTGTATAACAAGCTGCTTTCTATATAGTAATATGTCACTGATGTCAGCTAGGACTGAATACCTTGTACATGTACTTGTAGAAATAAAGACATTATTACTATTATTAATGTCACTGAGCTAACACCGAGTAGGGTTAGTTAAGGTTCGTCAGGAAACAGGACAAGTGTTTCCCGACGCGGGTCTTAGTCACCACCCAGTACCTTTCATTAAATAACCACAGGGGCCATATACTTCCCTGTTTAAGGCACAATACCGTGAATGAAACAGCACACACACAACCCGCATATGGGAGAAGCTTACGACGACGTTTCGGTCCGCCTTGGACCATTTACAAAGTTTCAATAACAGAAAAGAGTGAGGAAGCCGGTATATACACTTGATCCCTCACTCTTCTGTGTTAGTGTGACTTTGTAAATGGTCCAGGTCGGACCGAAACGTCGTCGTAAGCTCCTCTCTCCTATCTGCGGTTTATGCATGTATTCTCTCTTACTATTCGCACTTCCTGCGGTGTTAAATACCTGCTCATAGGCTGAGGGACTGGTTACCTCGTGACTTGTGTATATTTCTTAAAGTTTTCACATTATGTCCTTGAATTACACTGATAAAGCCACTGAATGGCGAAACATCAACAAGTAAATGATATGTGTGATGATTGGTTTAGAAAACCGAAGGAGTTGCATAAGTGTCTCAATTCTTCAAGTAAATGATACCCAGATGTTGCACGTGTGTCTAATTCTTCACCTTTCTCTAATACTCACTTTCAACAAATGCTCAAGCTTTCAACAGCTACCCAACTCACTTCACATATTTGCAACAACTCACCGCTATCATATGCCTTTTCTTCATCTATGTATTCGATTAACGCCTCATCACTTACTTGTTTGGTTTAAAACAAAAAATAATTTGGACATCCCTTACCCCTTGGGTGCTTGGCTGGCTGGTTAGTTAATTAGTTTAAGGGGGTATCTACTGCACGAGGATCATTAAGGCTGCATGTCTCTGTACGCTACAGTTAAGAATACCTTACTACCCAGTAAAGGGATATATATATATATATATATATATATATATATATATATATATATATATATATATATATATATATATATATATAATTATTGTAATGACGAACGAGTGGTATTTAATTAATAACAACACTGCGACTAGCCGACGACTCGAACCTACATCGTTTTGGCCCACCTCATTGTGAGCGAAAAGACTACTTTCCTTTGAAACGTGCACTACACACACACACACACACACACACACACACACACACACACACACACACACACACACACACACACAATCACAATTATGCACAACTGCCAACAAATCAAGATGTATTTTAGTCAGTATATACGATACACAAAACTCCCCTTTCTTCCATAAACACTTATTATTCCTTTTTATTATATAATAAATTCCGTTTCTATTACCCCCCCCCCCTTTCTTACTCCCCATCACTTTCTATAACAATTCAACCATGCACATTACCCAGCAAAATTTATATCGCATTGAATATTAACACAATACAAGTTTATGTAATTCCTCTTTTAAGCTTTGAAAAAAATTCCATCATAAACTGAACCCAGAAAAAACTTCGAAATGGTAGGTCCAAAAAAATTATCCGAGGGCTAATTAAAATTGAAACAAAACGATTTTTTTTCTCATTGTTTCAAACATTTCATTAATGTTTCCGTATTGAATATCTAAATATTTTTTTCCCAATCTATGAACGGAAATTATGTTGTCATGTGCACATATATGGCAGCAATGTGCACATGTGTGTGCTACTGGTAACAGATAATACTTACAATAATAATAATAATAATAATAATAATAATAATAATAATAACAGTTACAATAATAATAAGTCACGATAATAAGTTAAAAGAATAATTATAACAATAATAATGATAGTTACAATAATAATAATAGACATGGTTATCATCACTAAAAATTTAGAGGGCTCTTCATCAACAAGGCTTCTGCAACAAGCTTATGCAACAAGCTTATGCAATAAGCTTCTGCAACAAGCTTTTGCAACAAGGCTTCTGCAACAAGGCTTCTGCAACAAGGCTTCTGCAACAAGCTTCTGCAACAAGGCTTCTGCAACAAGGCTTCTGCAACAAGGCTTCTGCAACAAGGCTTCTGCAACAAGTTTCTGCAACAAGTTTCTGCAACAAGGCTTCTGCAACAAGGCTTCTGCAACAAGCTTCTGCAACAAGCTTCTGCAACAAGGCTTCTGCAACAAGCTTCTGAAACAAGGCTTCTGCAACAAGCTTCTGCAACAAGGCTTCTGCAACAAGCTTCTGCAACAAGGCTTCTGCAACAAGGCTTCTGCAACAAGGCTTCTGCAACAAGCTTCTGAAACAAGGCTTCTGCAATAAGCTTCTGCAACAAGCTTCTGAAACAAGGCTTCTGCAACAAGCTTCTGCAACAAGCTTCTGCAACAAGCTTCTGCAACAAGGCTTCTGCAACAAGCTTCTGCAACAAGCTTCTGCAACAAGCTTCTGCAACAAGGCTTCTGCAACAAGGCTTCTGCAACAAGGCTTCTGCAACAAGCTTCTGCAACAAGCTTCTGCAACAAGCTTCTGCAACAAGGCTTCTGCAACAAGGCTTCTGCAACAAGCTTCTGCAACAAGGCTTCTGCAACAAGCTTCTGCAACAAATTTCTGCAACAAGGCTTCTGCAAGTTTCTGCAACAAGCTTCTGCAACAAGCTTCTGCAACAAGCTTCTGCAACAAGGCTTCTGCAAGAAGCTTCTGCAACAAGGCTTCTGCAAGAAGCTTCTGCAACAAGCTTCTGAAACAAGGCTTCTGCAATAAGCTTCTGCAACAAGCTTCTGAAACAAGGCTTCTGCAACAAGCTTCTGCAACAAAGCTTCTGCAACAAGCTTCTGCAACAAGGCTTCTGCAACAAGGCTTCTGCAACAAATTTCTGCAACAAGGCTTCTGCAACAAGGCTTCTGCAAGTTTCTGCAACAAGCTTCTGCAACAAGCTTCTGCAACAAGCTTCTGCAACAAGCTTCTGCAACAAGGCTTCTGCAAGAAGCTTCTGCAACAAGGCTTCTGCAAGAAGCTTCTGCAACAAGCTTCTGAAACAAGGCTTCTGCAATAAGCTTCTGCAACAAGCTTCTGAAACAAAGCTTCTGCAACAAGCTTCTGCAACAAGCTTATGCAACAAGCTTCTGCAACAAGGCTTCTGCAAGAAGCTTCTGCAACAAGGCTTCTGCAATAAGCTTCTGCAACAAGCTTCTGAAACAAGGTTTATGCAACAAGCTTCTGCAACAAGCTTCTGCAACAAGCTTCTGCAACAAGGTTTATGCAACAAGCTTCTGCAACAAGGCTTCTGCAATAAGCTTCTGCAACAAGCTTCTGCAACAAGGTTTATGCAACAAGCTTCTGCAACAAGGCTTCTGCAATAAGCTTCTGCAACAAGCTTCTGCAACAAGGCTTCTGTAACAAGCTTCTGCAATAAGCTTCTGCAACAAGCTTCTGCAACAAGGCTTATGCAACAAGCTTCTGCAACAAGCTTCTGCAACAAGGCTTCTGCAACAAGCTTCTGCAACAAGCTTCTGCAACAAGGCTTCTGCAACAAGCTTCTGCAACAAGGCTTCTGCAACAAGGCTTCTGCAACAAGCTTCTGCAACAAGCTTTTGCAACAAGCTTCTGCAACAAGGCTTCTGCAACAAGCTTCTGCAACAAGGTTAGCCCCAGCAGTGGGCTGCTACCCTACTATCTTAGATAGTATGGTAACAGCACACTGCTGGTGTTCCCACTGTGTAACTATCATAAATAGTAGGGTAACAGCACACTGCTGGTGTTCCCACTGTGTAACCATCATAAATAGTAGGGTAACAGCACACTGCTGGTGTTCCCACTGTGTAACCATCATAAATAGTAGGGTAACAGCACACTGCTGGTGTTCCCACTGTGTAACCATCATAAATAGTAGGGTAACAGCACACTGCTGGTGTTCCCACTGTGTAACTATCATAAATAGTAGGGTAACAGCACACTGCTGGTGTTCCCACTGTGTAACTATCACAAATAGTAGGGTAACAGCACACCTCTGGTGTTCCCACTGTGTAACTATCATAAATAGTAGGGTAACAGCACACTGCTGGTGTTCCCACTGTGTAACCATCATAAATAGTAGGGTAACAGCACACTGATGGTGTTCCCACTGTGTAACTATCATAAATAGTAGGGTAACAGCACACTGCTGGTGTTCCCACTGTGTAACTATCATAAATAGTAGGGTAACAGCACATTGCTGGTGTTCCCACTGTGTAACTATCATAAATAGTAGGGTAACAGCACATTGCTGGTGTTCCCACTGTGTAACTATCATAAATAGTAGGGTAACAGCACACTGATGGTGTTCCCACTGTGTAACTATCATAAATAGTAGGGTAACAGCACACTGCTGGTGTTCCCACTGTGTAACTATCATAAATAGTAGGGTAACAGCACACCTCTGGTGTTCCCACTGTGTAACTATCATAAATAGTAGGGTAACAGCACATTGCTGGTGTTCCCACTGTGTAACCATCATAAATAGTAGGGTAACAGCACACTGCTGGTGTTCCCACTGTGTAACCATCATAAATAGTAGGGTAACAGCACACTGCTGGTGTTCCCACTGTGTACTTATCAAGGAGATAAATGATTTACAGTACTAACACGATGACAAAAATACACAAATACAACACACTGCGATCCTCCACTGACAACATCTCGCCCACACAGTGGCCCCCATCAAGTCACAGATCTGTGACTTGATAAAGCTCACTGTATGGGCAAAATGCATTTGTGTATTTTTCCATGTAACTATCATGTAGAATAGGGTGGTAGCAAACTACTGGTGTCCCCAATAAGTATTTCACCTCCATCTTGAGTTTCGTCAGTTTGGTTTTTTTTTTTGTGAGTGCTGGGAACACTCAGAGTCGTAATTAAAATATTAAAATATGAAGAATATAAAATTGTTAATTATTCTAGTTGTGGTTTTTCTCTCGTGGACCGAGGGGAAGAAAGTCCGCAGGAAGGGTAAGGAGTCTAGTTGGACGGACTTGGAGACCCTCCTTGGTGCGCTAAAGAAAGCTGGCTACCCCTCCCTCCTCGTCCTACACCCAGACGAGGAGAATGACGATAGCGGTGAAGGAGCCTGGGTCCGCGACGAAGGGATGGTCGTCACCCGTGAGATGGAAGACCTCCTCCAAGATAAAAAGGATAGTGATGCGTGGTCACAGAAAGATGGCTCTCTCCTCTCTTCTGATGACCTGAGCCAAGATGTGGAGGGAAGCTCCCAAGTGAGAAACCTCCGCAGCCAAGAGTATGAAGAAGCAGTCCTGCTTCTCCCAGACAAATCTTCCGAGGAAGAAGTCTTCTTGCTTCTCCCAGACAAATCTCACGAGGAAGGCGAAATAGGCGTCCTGCTTCCTCCAGACAAATCTCTCGAGGAAGGAGAAGGCATCCTGCTTCTCCCAGACCAATCTCCAGAGGATGGAGAGGAGGCTCTCGGCGTTGACGAAGGTCTTCTTGAACTGTTAAAGGAAAAGGAACGCTGGGAATCAAAAATAAGAGCCTACGAAACGTGGGACAATAAAAGAGCTCCAAAGGATAAAGTGTTCCAGAAGCTAGAAAGGCTCAAGGAAGAAGAGGAGAGCCTCCGGAAGAAAATAGGAGAGTCGTCCGATCTCTTGTCACACACCTATGACAAAAATGCGGAGCTAAAAGCCGATTTCTCCGCCACTGGTCAATGGTTCACTGACAGGGGTATGGATCTAGATACCCTTGGGACTGAGCATAGAAAGTTGTTAAATGATTTAGACCAGCTGGAGAAAAGTGTTCAGCAACAGGACGACGACTTCGTAACTCTCCAACGCAGTCATAATAAACTACGCAGTGACTACACTGACACACACAAAAAATTCAGTTCCCTCCTTTTGCATCCCATGGAGGTTCCAACAAGCTAGACCATCAATTTAGCAGTGTGAGGATTTAAAACCTCAGATCAGATACTGTACCCATGTTCGGCCATGTGAGGAGCATTAGGGTCGCTGGGCGGCATCAGGGACACCCTGTGCTGCTAGGCGGCCTTGACGTTCCTCATACCTTTGAGAAGACCCAATCTGTGGTCCACACGGTGAACCTACCGTGTGATGCCGTTTGGCATCACCATTTTGGTTTACATAATTTATTATATCTGGAATTTCACTGGTATCTTCCCGTGTAAATACCGGTAGGAAATGTGTAAAAATGTACAGAGAACTTTCACGGCGCGCATAACGGAGATAAAACACCTAAATTACTGGGAGCGCTTGAGGTTTCTAAACCTGTATTCCCTGGAACGCAGGAGGGAGAGATACATGATTATATACACCTGGAAAATCCTAGAGGGACTAGTACCGAACTTGCACACGAAAATCACTCACTACGAAAGCAAAAGACTTGGCAGACGATGCACCATCCCCCCAATGAAAAGCAGGGGTGTCACTAGCACGTTAAGAGACCATACAATAAGTGTCAGGGGCCCGAGACTGTTCAACTGCCTCCCAGCACACATAAGGGGGATTACCAACAGACCCCTGGCAGTCTTCAAGCTGGCACTGGACAAGCACCTAAAGTCAGTTCCTGATCAGCCGGGCTGTGGCTCGTACGTTGGTTTGCGTGCAGCCAGCAGCAACAGCCTGGTTGATCAGGGGCTGATCCACCAGGAGGCCTGGTCACAGACCGGGCCGCGGGGGCGTTGACCCCCGAAACTCTCTCCAGGTAAACTCCAGGTACACATTTCTTTATCACTGTCAATGAGCTGGCCTAAGTAACTTCTTAGTGGGTCTATCTTATCTTACATCTATATACCTGAAAGAAACCTTTTGAGTTAATCTTCGAATCCCCTGCGACTTGAACCTCAATCTCTATTTTTCTTATGCCCTTCTTTAATTGAATATACTGATTTCTCAGCTGTCCATCTCTTTTGATTCACCTGTAAATGCCTCTCTTTTGAACTATGGGATGCTTTAACCTATTATTTAACCATTTAGTAAAGTCAATCCAGCTCAACTGAAACACTTATTTGTGATCACTTTTCCCAAACTCATCGTTAAGTTCAAGATTATTAATTGGCGATTCCTTGCTGGCAAGAACTAAGACAAGCAGGTTATTTCCTCTACTAGGTTCTGTCAAAAATTGTTTTAAAAATAACTCCTGAATCATATTAAGAAAGTCGGACTCCTCCAATTTGTCTAAAGCTAATATCTCCCATTAACATAAGATTTTCGTATATAGATGCCTTATGAATTTCGTCCCATAGAAGTTTTCTGCATTCCCTATCAAGGTTTGGAGCCTTTAAATCACACCCAAGATTACTTTTCATGACCCTCGAGAAACTGTAGCCAAACAGATTCTGTGTCCGACTCTTCTAATTTTATATCTTGTCTAATGCAGGCCAATGCGTTAATTACCATTCATGAAAGCCACAACACATGTCGGGAAGAGTAATGAAAGTTTGATCAGAGGAACTAGAGGACGGCTTCTATTCCCTAGATATATAACCCCTCACCACTCAAAAATAAAACAGCAGTGACTGACCTGGGAGTTAGCGTGATGCCAGTGAGCTGCCACGAAGTCTTGGTGAGACACCTGTCTCCCTATGTACCATCCACCATTGCTACCGTCACTCGCTATGTACCATCCACCATTGCTACCGTCACTCGCTATGTACTATCCACCATTGCTACCGTCACTCGCTATGTACCATCCACCATTGCTACCGTCACTCGCTATGTACCATCCACCATTGCTACCGTCACTCGCTATGTACCATCCACCATTGCTACCGTCACTCGCTATGTACCATCCACCATTGCTACCGTCACTCGCTATGTACCATCCACCATTGCTACCGTCACTCGCTATGTACCATCCACCATTGCTACCGTCACTCGCTATGTACCATCCACCATTGCTACCGTCACTCGCTATGTACCATCCACCATTGCTACCGTCACTCGCTATGTACCATCCACCATTGCTACCGTCACTCGCTATGTACCATCCACCATTGCTACCGTCACTCGCTATGTACCATCCACCATTGCTACCGTCACTCGCTATGTACCATCCACCATTGCTACCGTCACTCGCTATGTACCATCCACCATTGCTACCGTCACTCGCAATGTACCATCCACCATTGCTACCGTCACTCGCAATGTACCATCCACCATTGCTACCGTCACTCGCTATGTACCATCCACCATTGCTACCGTCACTCGCTATGTACCATCCACCATTGCTACCGTCACTCGCTATGTACCATCCACCATTGCTACCGTCACTCGCAATGTACCATCCACCATTGCTACCGTCACTCGCTATGTACCATCCACCATTGCTACCGTCACTCGCTATGTACCATCCACCATTGCTACCGTCACTCGCTATGTACCATCCACCATTGCTACCGTCACTCGCTATGTACCATCCACCATTGCTACCGTCACTCGCTATGTACCATCCACCATTGCTACCGTCACTCGCTATGTACCATCCACCATTGCTATCGTCACTCATACATTATCCACAGTTTTCTTTTGCACTTGCTTCTTATAGCGAAAAGATAATTATTTTCTCGACGTGTTATCTGATCAACGATCAAGTTGCGTCACTTTCTGTGTCACGATATTATTCTCTTCTCACTGCCGCTTAAATATAGTCAATTATGTACTTCCTGGGAAATATACTTCTGTTGTTTATACTAGCAACCCGACTACTGGTCCAGCTTCATTATTGGTCCACCCTACATCAAGAACTAACATCAATGGTCCATCCTACCTTAAGCACCAACATCATTGGTCCATCCTACCTTAAGCACCAACATCACTGGTCCATCCTACTTCAAGAACTAACATCACTGGTCCATCATACATTAAGCACTAACATCAATGATCCATCCTACATTAAGCACTAACATCAATGATCCATCCTACATTAAGCACTAACATCAATGACCCATCCTACATTAACAATGTTCTAACACCAGTGACCTACTAGCACAACTATTCCGGAGCTATCACTGTTCTAAGACAAAAAATTAGAAGTCTAGCTTCATAACTGATCCACCACCACCACCACACTGATCCAACACCGACACTACCACTGATCCACCACCACCACATTGATCCAACACCGACACTACCACTGATCCACCACCACCACATTGATAGAACACCTCCACAACCACCACATTGATCCAACACCGACACTACCACTGATCCACCACCACCACATTGATCCAACACCGACACTACCACTGATCCACCACCACCACATTGATCCAACACCGACACTACCACTGATCAACCACCACCACATTGATCCAACACCGACACTACCACTGATCCACCACCACCACAATGATCCAACACCGACACTACCACTGATCCACCACCACCACATTGATCCAACACCGACACCACCACTGATCCACCACCACCACATTGATCCAACACCGACACTACCACTGATCCACCACCACCACATTGATCCAACACCGACACTACCACTGATCCACCACCACCACATTGATCCAACACCGACACCACCACTGATCCACCACCACCACACTGACCCAACACCGACACTACCACTGATCCACCACCACCACACTGATCCAACACCGACACTACCACTGATCCACCACCACCACACTGATCCAACACCGACACTACCACTGATCCACCACCACCACACTGATCCAACACCGACACTACCACTGATCCACCACCACCACCACACTGATCCAACACCGACACTACCACTGATCCACCACCACCACAATGATCCAACACCGACACTACCACTGATCCACCACCACACTGATCCAACACCGACACTACCACTGATCCACCACCACCACCACACTGATCCAACACCGACACTACCACTGATCCACCACCACCACACTGATCCAAAACCGACACTACCACTGATCCACCACCACCACCACACTGATCCAACACCGACACTACCACTGATCCACCACCACCACATTGATCCAACACCGACACCACCACTGATCCACCACCACCACATTGATCCAACACCGACACCACCACTGATCCACCACCACCACACTGATCCAACACCGACACTACCACTGATCCACCACCACCACATTGATCCAACACCGACACCACCACTGATCCACCACCACCACACTGATCCAACACCGACACTACCACTGATCCACCACCACCACACTGATCCAACACCGACACTACCACTGATCCACCACCACCACACTGATCCAACACCGACACTACCACTGATCCACCACCACCACACTGATCCAACACCGACACTACCACTGATCCACCACCACCACACTGATCCAACACCGACACTATCACTGATCCACCACCACCACACTGATCCAACACCGACACTACCACTGATCCACCACCACCACAATGATCCAACACCGACACTACTACTGATCCACCACCACACTGATCCAACACCGACACTACCACTGATCCACCACCACCACCACACTGATCCAACACCGACACTACCACTGATCCACCACCACCACACTGATCCAAAACCGACACTACCACTGATCCACCACCACCACCACACTGATCCAACACCGACACCACCACTGATCCACCACCACCACATTGATCCAACACCGACACCACCACTGATCCACCACCACCACATTGATCCAACACCGACACCACCACTGATCCACCACCACCACACTGATCCAACACCGACACTACCACTGATCCACCACCACCACACTGATCCAACACCGACACTACCACTGATCCACCACCACCACATTGATCCAACACCGACACTACCACTGATCCACCACCACCACATTGATCCAACACCGACACCACCACTGATCCACCACCACCACACTGATCCAACACCGACACTACCACTGATCCACCACCACGATACTGATCCAACACCGACACTACCACTGATCCACCACCACACTGATCCAACACCGACACTACCACTGATCCACCACCACACTGATCCAACACCGACACTACCACTGATCCACCACCACACTGATCCAACACCGACACTACCACTGATCCACCACCACTGATTCTCCAGAACCATTAATGAACCAACACCACCACTAATTCGCTACCACTATTGATCCAGCATCACCATACATTAACCGCTAACACTAAACACCAACAGCGGCTGGCGATGATCGCCGTCGCGGCGCTACTGTAAGCAAGCGAGAATACTGTGTATGTACTGATCTATTTGTGGTAGCAGGAGACGATTAACAGCTCCTGGCCCTGGCGTTTATAGAAGGAAGAAAATAGAAGAAAAGGAAGAGGAGGAGGAGGACACGAAGAAACAGTTGTTAAGCCTTTTTCCCATTTTCTGAATGCCATTTATATTACAATAAAAAGCTGGACCGTTTTAGAAACTTAAATGCCACGATACAACATCCAAATCTTCACTAAAAGTTATATTATTATTTGATATTCTCATTTTTTTCGAATTTATCAAAGATTTTCATTTGATGAACCTGTAAAGGTGTGAGGGTCATTCTGAACGCGAGTTCTGAAGACTCGATACTCCTGCCAGGTAACTGTTACCATGTGTCTGGCTAATCACTGATTTTTTTTTTTTTTGGGGGGGGGGAGGATGGAGGGATTGTGGGGGGTAAGACAATACTTCGAATTGTGGAGAGCTTTTGTCCATTTGTAAAACAAGCTTTTATCTCTCTAGAGCTTTAACGAGAAAGAGAGCTTTAAGCGAGACAACGTTTCGATCTGTTTAGAGGCTTGATAAAGTTCCTGGTAAGCGAAACGTTGCCACAATAAAATGTCACATTAGCTGCACTTGTGTACTTTTACCCAAAATGTTGTGGGTAAATCTACCAACAATATTACAAGTTATACCTGTGTCTTTCTCTCTCTCTCTGTGTCTCTCCTTCACTACTGTCAGCAACATGCATTCACATCCAACCAGCCAGGCTCTTGATTCCCGCTCCAAAATATCGAGAATCTAAATAAGTCACACTTCTCTCTCTCTCTCTCTCTCACACACACACACACACACATAACACACCAGTGTGTGTGACGAGGCGGAGCCAGAAGCTGTTACTCGACCCCTGTAACCACAACTAGGTGAACACACACACACACACACACACACACACACAGGTATTGTGGCCCACTGGGAACGGTATAACACTGTACGTAAATGAACATCAAAATGGTATACAATACCGACAGGTTGTTAGGTAAGACACATATGCAACAGTTAGACAACTTTATTCCGAAACGTTTCGCCTACACAGTAGGCTTCTTCAGTCGAATACAGAAAATAGGCAGGAACAGTAGAGATGTGAAGACGATGTAATCAGTCCATCACCCTTGTAGTCGTAGAATTTGAGGTTGTCAGTCCCTCGGCCTGGAGAAGTTCAGTTCCATAGTCTATGGAACTGAACTTCTCCAGGCCGAGGGACTGACAACCTCAAATTCTACGACTACAAGGGTGATGGACTGATTACATCGTCTTCACATCTCTACTGTTCCTGCCTATTTTCTGTATTCGACTGAAGAAGCCTACTGTGTAGGCGAAACGTTTCGGAATAAAGTTGTCTAACTGTTGCATATGTGTCTTACCTAACAACTGTACGTAAATAAACACTGCATGGTCAGGTTGCAAGAGAGGCGAGGATGCAACATGAGGTGTTGTTTCATGATGCAAGAGTACATGTCACCAGTGCCCAGCAACTCCATGGCCTCACCTCACTATCTCCTCAATAATTTTCGTGAGGAATCTTGGCTATTCTTACAGCTAGTGGATGTGCTCCTCTGTGATACCAGCAATACAGACTGTATATACGCACACCGTGTATATACACAGCTTGTACCTCTCTCAATGGATATATGCTGAGACGTTGCTTATACCATGAGGTGTATTTCTCTCAGATGAGTACCGGGCGCCAAGGTATTGTCCAGTGTGGCTGGGTGGTTAGAGCACTGTGTATCTTGTCCCAAGGTTCGTAGGTTCGAATCTCCCTCTCTTAGGAGAGAGAGAGAGAGAGAGAGAGAGAGAGAGAGAGAGAGAGAGAGAGAGCGAGAGCGAGAGCGAGAGAGAGAGAGAGAGAGAGAGAGAGCGAGAGCGAGAGAGAGAGAGAGAGAGAGAGAATATGTATTTGTGCGCAACTATTTCCAGCTGGTACTGCTGAAACAGTAACTTGAAAAACTACCACAACAAATTCCAATCGACAACAAACAAACAACCTCCCATACGAAGAAAACATAAACAGCAAAACCTCCTCCTCCAACAACAACAACAAATCCTCATGCAAAATAACAAAAACCAAACTACCACAACTACAAACCACCACCACTACCACCAGCACCCCCAGCATCATATTTCCCAGGAAGACATTAACAAAGAAGCACAGAGCCAACAGTAATCCTTCTTCACGACTCTTCTATCCATCTCTGGCTCGTCACAAACAATCATCGTCTTCCTCTTGTCTTCACGAGGAATGGAGCAAATTGTCTTTAACGTCCTGGACGCTAGATGGCTCCTCTTGCTTCCCAACACAAGACTCCAATTGTTGACTTTCACACCACGTAAGATAAATGAATTCTGTCTTATTCTTCTCCTTTCTTTATTCTCTCCTTGTTTCACATTCTCCTCATTCCCTCCTCTTACACCCTCGCATCCTCATATTCCCAAATATTCTCTCTCACCTTCCTTCTTTTCCACCTGACAGACGACATAATTACCAATCCTGCTGGCTATTTTTCTCTGTTCTCTGTGTTCTGTCTGTTTTGTGTGTCATGGGTTACGTACCATCTGTCAAACATAGTTGTTGATAGATACATGGCTCACGTGTGTATAGTCTCCTGTTTGTGGTTGCAGATGGATGTCTCAGCTCCTGGCCCCAGCCTGTGTGTGTGTGTGTGTGTGTGTGTGTGTGTGTGTGTGTGTGTGTGTGTGTGTGTGTGTGTGTGTGTGTGTGTGTGTGTGTGTGTGTGTGTGTGAGAGAGAGAGAGAGAGAGAGAGAGAGAGAGAGAGAGTGTGTTAGTGAGAATTACAAGAACATTCGACAATACTTTTCAGTTTCTTTAGAGTAATTGGAGCCGCTAAGACGAGATGGTCCGAATATGGAAACATTACACAGTTTCCACACTAGGTATGACTGACACTCTGTGCAAGAATTGCCCACAGAATGCCTGAAGTTTCCTCATACGTCTTCAAATGTAGCAAGACACTGCAGAAAAACGTATACAAACAAATCCAAGCAAAACAACCACTGTGGAAAAAATAGTGAATTTCCAAACGCTTTCGTGATTTCTCACATTATCAAGAATCTGTCCTTGATAATGTGAGAAATCACGAAAGCGCCTGGAAACTCACTTTTTCTCACAGTAGTTAATTTGCATATTGTGATATCACCTGTTTACTGTGATCTTGCACTAAACACATCCATGTATCAACACATCCATGTATAAATGAGTAGGAAATACTGAAAATAAGAAAAATGAGATAATGAGAAGAAAAGTGAGAAGAAAAGTGAGAAAAGTGAGAGAAAGAAGAAATCTGTCTTCAGCAGGTTTATTCCACAGAATTATTAGCCTAGAATGACCCAGAGAAAAACATGTAAACACAGAATAGAAAACACTCACAGAACATACTTAATACAAGTGCCACACTCTAGACACACAGTTAATCTTAGAAGCACAGTGTCACATTCCAGGCATCTAGCTAATCTTAGAAGCACAGTGTCACACTCCAGGCATCTAGCTAATCTTAGAAGCACAGTGTCACACTCCAAGCATCTAGCTAATCTTAGAAGCACAGTGTCACACTCCAGGCATCTAATCTTAGAAGCACAGTGTCACACTCCAGACATCTAACTAATCTTAGAAGCACAGTGTCACACTCCAGGCATCTAACTAATCTTAGAAGCACAGTGTCACACTCCAGGCATCTAACTAATCTCAGAAACACAGTGCCACACTCCAGGTACCCAGCTAATCTCAGAAACACAGTGCCACACTCCAGGCACCCAGCTAATCTCAGAAACACAGTGCCACACTCCAGGCACCCAGGTAATCTCAGAAACCCAGTGCCACACTCCAGGCACCCAGCTAATCTCAAAAACACAGTGCCACACTCCAGGCACCCAGCTAATCTCAGAAACAGTGCCACACTCCAGGCACCCAGCTAATCTCAGAAACACAGTGCCACACTCCAGGCACCCAGCTAATCTCAGAAACACAGTGCCACACTCCAGGTACCCAGCTAATCTCAGAAACACAGTGCCACACTCCAGGCACCCAGCTAATCTCAGAAACACAGTGCCACACTCCTAGCTCACCTATTTTCCATAGCAAAGTTGCCCTTTTCCACCTAGGTATTTACAGTGTTAAGACAGTCCCTGTAACTATTCCCAGGAACAGAGTCTTACCTCCCTAATTCATGCCTATTCCCAGGGAATAGTGCCAACCCCCGAGGTAGTGCCTTGTCATAAATTTTTCTCCACCATGCTTAAACTAATTCTCAAGTGAATAGGCAGCTCCTAATTATTTTAATTTTGGAGATTGATGAGAGTGATGAGCAGTGATTGAGAACGTAGTGAATGATGACGATAGAACGACGAGGTGAATGATGGGGATAATTACAACGACGAGGTGAATGATGGGGATAATTACAACGGCGAGGTGAATGATGGGGATAATTACAACGGCGAGGTGAATGATGGGGATAATTACAACGGCGAGGTGAATGATGGGGATAATTACAACGGCGAGGTGAATGATGGGGATAATTACAACGACGAGGTGAATAATGGGGATAATTACAACGACGAGGTGAATGATGGGGATAATTACAACGACGAGGTGAATGATGGGGATAATTACAACGACGAGGTGAATGATGGGGATAATTACAACGGCGAGGTGAATGATGGGGATAATTACAACGACGAGGTGAATGATGGGGATAATTATAACGACGAGGTGAATGATGGGGATAATTACAACGGCGAGGTGAATGATGGGGATAATTACAACGGCGAGGTGAATGATGGGGATAATTACAACGACGAGGTGAATGATGGGGATAATTACAACGACGAGGTGAATGATGGGGATAATTACAACGGCGAGGTGAATGATGGGGATAATTACAACGGCGAGGTGAATGATGGGGATAATTACAACGGCGAGGTGAATGATGGGGATAATTACAACGACGAGGTGAATGATGGGGATAATTACAACGACGAGGTGAATGATGGGGATAATTACAACGACGAGGTGAATGATGGGGATAATTACAACGGCGAGGTGAATGATGGGGATAATTACAACGACGAGGTGAATGATGGGGATAATTACAACGACGAGGTGAATGATGGGGATAATTACAACGGCGAGGTGAATGATGGGGATAATTACAACGGCGAGGTGAATGATGGGGATAATTACAACGACGAGGTGAATGATGGGGGCAATTACAACGGCGAGGTGAATGATGGGGATAATTAGGAGAAAGTGAATGATGAGGATAATTAGTAGTAGGAGATGATGAGGACAATTAGGAAGAGGAGGTGAATGATGAGGATAATTAGGAGGAGGTGGTGAATGAGGATAATTAGGAGGAGGTGGTGAATGATGAGGATAATTAGGAGGTGGTGGTGAACGATGAGGATAATTAGGAGGTGGTGGTGAATGATGAGGATAATTAGGAGGTGGTGGTGAATGGTGAGGTTAATTAGGAGGAGGTGGTGAATGATGAGGATAATTAGGAGGTGGTGGTGAATGATGAGGACAATTAGGAGGAGGTGGTGAATGATGAGGATAATTAGGTGGTGAATGATGAGCATAATTAGGTGGTGGTGGTGAATGAGGAGGATAATTAGGAGATGAATGATGATAATTAGGAGGTGAATGATGAGGATAATTAGAAGGTGAATGATGAGGATAATTAGGAGGTGGTGAATGATGAGGATAATTAGGATGTGAATGATGAGGATAATTAGGAGGAGGAGGGGAATGATGGGGATAATTAGGAGGAGGAGGTGAATGACAGGGATAATTAGTACGACGAGGTGTATGATGAGGATAATTAGGAGGAGGTGAATGATGAGGATAATTAGGAGGAGGTGAATGATGAAGATAATTAGCAGGAGGTGAATGATGAGGATAATTAGGAGGAGGAGGTGAATGATGAGGATAATTAGGAAGAGGAGGAAGTGAATGATGGGGATAATTAGGAGGAGGCGGAGGTGAATGACGGGCATAATTAGAACGACGATGTGAATGAGGATAATTAAGAGGAAGAGAAAGAGGAGGAGGAGGAGGTGAATGATGAGGATAATTAGATCGACAAAGTGAAACGAGGATAATGAGATCGACCAAGTGAATGATGAAGATAATTAAAACGACGAGCTGAATAATTTCTGCATTAAATTATCAACAGCACCTGAAAAGCTGGTGGATATTTTAAAAAGTTTTCTGTCTAGCATTACAGGAAACTTGCAATATACATCCTTAACAAGACTAACACCAGTCCAGTTGAAGGCCTCCCAGTTACATCATTCTACAGGTAAGAGACGTTGAAACTAATGTTTCTAAACTATGGGGAAGAAAACTGGTTAAAATGTCCACCAGCTCTTCAACTACTGTTAAAACTTAGTATAGACATACAAGAATGACTTTTTCATTAGTGCAGAAGTATATACAATACCATGTGGGGGTTGTGACAAAATATATGTGGAGGAAACTGGGAGATATCTGGATATTAGGATCTGGGAGTACAAGAATGCCTGCAACCATGATAAAATAGGATTTGTTCGAATTTTTAACCCGTGAGGGTTAGCCACCCAGAATAACCCAATGAAGTCAGTGCATCATCGAGAACTGTCTTATTTCTATTGTGGTCCTTCAATCTTGTCCCCCAGGATGCGACGCACAACAGTCGACTAACACCTAGGTACCTACTTCATGCTAGGTGAACAGGGACAGAAAGTGTAAGGAAACACGTCCAACGTTTCCACGTGGCCGTGCCGGGAATTGAACCACGGACGCTCAGTGCGTGAGGCGAATGCGTTGCCAACCATAAAAGGTTTGTGTCCAACATATAGACGATGCTAGACACCTTATGAAGTTGAACGAGTCTAGATTACTCGTATAGGAAAATTACGATGACAGAAGTGTATAGAGGCTGAACTAATTGTCATCAGTAACACAGTCCATCAACAATCCTGAAGTTACACTATATCCAAATTGCTGATCAACAAGATATTACCCATTCTGGAGACTTCTGTAACATGCTGACACGTCCTTCTCAAGCCCAACTCGTCTCACAACAGTTGCAATACTACTACTACTATGCTGCTACTACTATTACTAATATTGATACTACTATTACTTCTATTGTTGCTGCTACTACTGCTGCTGTTGCTTGAACTTGCTTCTACTACAACTACTACTACTACTTCTGGTGCTGCTGGTGCTGCTACCTTCTCACAGCTTACCACTTAACTCCTACCACTACATATACTCGTTCTTAGTTATCTCTGCATTCAGAGGCACGAGACAGGCACACGGCGGCACATGGCTTCTTTAGAAAGGGAGAGATCATGATGTTTCAAGGATTCAATCGAGGACTTGGATTTGGACATGGGCGCAATTCTGGTGAAGAAGCTGCGATACCACTCATTCGACTCCCTGGGCTCTTGAGACAGTGAAGCAAGCGAAACCAGCCGGGCCAGTGAGCTAGAGATGGATCAAGAGACGCTAAACTCAAACACAGATATACAGGATGGAAAAGGTTGGCAGGTAGCAGGAGCCCCGAAATCTCAGAGAAGACACAATGTTGCCTCAGATGGGGCAAGCCAAGCCAGCTGCAGGCAACAAATTCAGAGTGATAAGCAAAGGACATCAGGACACCTCGTATTCTGCTATAATTAACCTAGAGAAGAAATAGGGCCTGAAGATATCAGTGTATCCCTAACCTGAATGGGGAGTTTATTCTCACTCCCCGAAACGTGGATTTCTACGAGGTACTGAAGGTGAACTACTTCTAGCAGAACTAAAATCCCTCCTCCTCTCCTTTTTGTTAGTGTGACTTTGTAAATGGTCCAAGTCGGACCGAAACGTCGTCCTAAGCTCCTCTTTCCTATGTGCGGGTTATCTGTGTAAAATCCATGGGGAAGGGGTCACAAAAGGCGTACTAATGTGTTGTCTACTAGACATGCTTTTCGATGCAATCCATAGTAACAAAAACATCCTGAAAGAAGAACGGCGACGTATCTACGATGCAGGTCTTGAGCCAACATAGAGGACCAAGGACTGCTTCGATAAACTGAAGAAAGGTTAAGCTACGGAACCTTGATGTCCGACCTGCGGCAAGAAGCACCATGTCTGGAACCTGCAATGCCCTGAGAGGCTCCGCCGTGTCAAGGCAGCACAGAAAACTCAGGTTGTCCAGCCTCCAACACCAAATAGAGCCTTCATCACTAAGCAGCAGCCTCGTCCAGAAGAGGGTACAGCATAATGGAATCCAGTGCCACTTCCCCGGCCAAAGCGACGAAGGAAGCCGAGGAAACACCAGCGACGGGCTCGCGCACTTGCTCAGCCAATTTACAATACTTCTGCTCCAACTCCCTCTCGACAACGGCAGCCAACGGCAGCACTACGCTGCAAGGAAAGACTACAACCTATGCATCAACCCTGGCACCACAACAATCACCAGTTAGGAACACTGAAGTCTAAGAGAGCAGACCAGGACATCCCCCATTACCTCTGAGCCATCAAATGATGTCAACGATCACGCGACATCATATGCGACCTAATAGATTCAAAGGAAAACAAAGACATTCAGAACTAATATGAAGATCTTCGTGAACATATGCACGTTGGACAAAAAAAAAGAAACCATGCGATGTTTATTTGCAAATTTACCCGACCACCTAACACAGGGCCCCGAGACGCTGGCGGGACTCCTGATGGTCTCAGCCTCCTTTAGTACATAAAATATTTTGCTGTGGAACACACAGGAACTACAGCAAGACCATGATCACGGCCACATAACACTGAATTAGATCGACATCTCCTTCGAGATCCTTAAGACGGGTCATCTTAGGATTAAGACCCGTGTCAGGACGCGCTTCCTGACAAATCAATCAATATCTATACTAGGACTGAAGAAACCACTAGCTAGTGGCGAAATGTTTACTTAAATAAACGTCCTGAACCGTACACAACTGTCTCTTTCCACATTATCATTCTTATACACCCAAGCATCGCTATCCAATACTCCTCCAGCATCGCTATCCAATACTCCTCCAGCATCGCTATCCAATACTCCTCCAGCATCGCTATCCAATACTCCTCCAGCATCCAGTACCTGTATTACTCCCCTCCAACATATACTAACATTATTAAAACTGTGTCAGAGGTAATCGTGTGTCAGATGGCCGCTGATGATTTATAGGATCGTCGTTCTGATAGAGTAATCCGGGTGAATCCATTGGTTACTGGATTCATTAGTGCGTTCGCATAATTTAATTTTGAAAACAGATTACGAACAGCCCAGTTGCCCATAGTTTAATTAACACAGTACAAGCTTAGCAAGGTGTGTTAACCGGGGTGTGTGTGTCTTCTGTGCGAGAGGGAGGGAGGGAGGAGGGGGGGAAGGATAATGGAGGGAAGAGAGGAATGGAGAAGGGAAGGAGGAGAGGGAGGGAGGAGAGGAAAAGGAAGAGAAGAAGAGAGGGAGGAGGAGAGGAAAGGAGAAGGGAGGGAAGAGGAGAGGAAAGAGCTGAGGAGAAAACGTGAAAAGGGAGGAAGGAGGAGAGGAAGGAAGGAAGGGGGAGAGAAAGTGAGAAGGAAGGCGGGAGGAGTGAATTTCATGAAGAAGGAATGGAATAAGAATCGAGGGAAGAAGAATTAGAAAAATTAAGGGAGGGAAAGAGAAGAAATATCAGTGTTAGTGAAGGAGGGAGGGAGAGAAGGGAGATAAGGAGGGAGAGAAGGGAAGGAGGGAGGAGCTAGGGAGGGAGAGAGGGCATGAAAGAGCGAAAGAGGGCAAAATAAGTAGATGGAAACGAAGAAATAAAGGAATGGGTTGATGGAAATTTAAGGTAAGATAGAAGGAAAACAGGGATGGAAGAAGAAGGAAATATATCATTCTCACCCTAGGCCTCCGGACACTAGTATCATTCTCACCCTAGGCCTCCAGACACTAGTATCATTCTCACCCTAGGCCTCCAGACACTAGTATCATTCTCACCCTAGGCCTCCAGACACTAGTATCATTCTCACCCTAGGCCTCCAGACACTCGTATCATTCTCACCCTAGGCCTCCAGACACTCGTATCATTCTCACCTTAGGCCTCCAGACACTAGTATCATTCTCACCCTAGGCCTCCAGACACCAGTATCATTCTCACCCTAGGCCTCCAGACACTAGTATCATTCTCACCCTAGGCCTCCAGACACTAGTATCATTCTCACCCTAGGCCTCCAGACACTCATATCATTCTCACCTTAGGCCTCCAGACACTAGTATCATTCTCACCCTAGGCCTCCAGACACTAGTATCATTCTCACCTTAGGCCTCCAGACACTCGTATCATTCTCACCCTAGGCCTCCAGACACTAGTATCATTCTCACCCTAGGCCTCCAGACACTAGTATCATTCTCACCCTAGGCCTCCAGACACTCGTATCATTCTCACCCTAGGCCTCCAGACACTTGTATCATTCTCACCCTAGGCCTCCAGACACTCGTATCATTCTCACCTTAGGCCTCCAGACACTAGTATCATTCTCACCCTAGGCCTCCAGACACTCGTATCATTCTCACCCTAGGCCTCCAGACACTAGTATCATTCTCACCCTAGGCCTCCAGACACTAGTATCATTCTCACCCTAGGCCTCCAGACACTCGTATCATTCTCACCCTAGGCCTCCAGACACTAGTATCCTTCTCACCCTAGGCCTCCAGACACTAGTATCATTCTCACCCTAGGCCTCCAGACACTAGTATCATTCTCACCCTAGGCCTCCAGACACTCGTATCATTCTCACCCTAGGCCTCCAGACACTAGTATCATTCTCACCCTAGGCCTCCAGACACTCATATCATTCTCACCCTAGGCCTCCAGACACTCGTATCATTCTCACCCTAGGCCTCCAGACACTAGTATCCTTATCACCCTAGGCCTCCAGACACTAGTATCATTCTCACCCTAGGCCTCCAGACACTAGTATCATTCTCACCCTAGGCCTCCAGACACTAGTATCATTCTCACCCTAGGCCTCCAGACACTAGTATCATTCTCACCCTAGGCCTCCAGACACTCGTATCATTCTCACCCTAGGCCTCCAGACACTTGTATCATTCTCACCCTAGGCCTCCAGACACTCGTATCATTCTCACCTTAGGCCTCCAGACACTAGTATCATTCTCACCCTAGGCCTCCAGACACTCGTACCATTCTCACCCTAGGCCTCCAGACACTAGTATCATTCTCACCCTAGGCCTCCAGACACTCGTATCATTCTCACCCTAGGCCTCCAGACACTCGTATCATTCTCACCCTAGGCCTCCAGACACTAGTATCCTTCTCACCCTAGGCCTCCAGACACTAGTATCATTCTCACCCTAGGCCTCCAGACACTAGTATCATTCTCACCCTAGGCCTCCAGACACTCGTATCATTCTCACCCTAGGCCTCCAGACACTAGTATCATTCTCACCCTAGGCCTCCAGACACTCATATCATTCTCACCCTAGGCCTCCAGACACTCGTATCATTCTCACCCTAGGCCTCCAGACACTAGTATCCTTATCACCCTAGGCCTCCAGACACTAGTATCATTCTCACCCTAGGCTTCCAGACACTAGTATCATTCTCACCCTAGGCCTCCAGACACTAGTATCATTCTCACCCTAGGCCTCCAGACACTAGTATCATTCTCACCCTAGGCCTCCAGACACTAGTATCATTCTCACCCTAGGCCTCCAGACACTAGTATCATTCTCACCCTAGGCCTCCATAAAATAATTCAGAGCTAAAAAAAAAATCTATAACTCAACCAAAAGCTTTAAAAGCTGCTATTGTTATGTTGGCAATAAACAGCAATAACAACAGCAGTGTTACACAACAGATTACACAATCACCAAACAGCACTTGTGAGCTGCTGAAGTAACTGAACAATATTTCTATTAGTGGAATTTCCCGGTACAAGTGTGTGACGCAAGGTGCGATAGTGTGACGCAAGGTGCGATAGTGTGACGAAAGGTACGACAGTACACATGTACCTGTGTCACCAGTACACATCTATCTGGGTGTCACCCAGTACACATGTACCTGTGTGTCACCCAGTACACATGTACCTGTGTGTCACCCAGTACACATGTACCTGTGTGTCACCCAGTACACATCTATCTGGGTGTCACCCAGTACACATGTACCTGTGTGTCACCCAGTACACATGTACCTGTGTGTCACCCAGTACACATGTACCTGTGTGTCACCCGGTACACATCTATCTGGGTGTCACCCAGTACACATGTACCGTGTGTCACCCAGTACACATGTACCTGTGTGTCACCCAGTACACATCTGATTACCTATTTACCCGTGAAAACAAACATTTTAAACCCATTAAGACAAATATTTAAACCCATTAAAACATTTAATTTAAACCCATTACAAACATTTAAACCCATTAAAACATTAAAGCACATTTACACGTATTGAAGAGCATTTAAACTCATTAAACCAAAATTAAAATATATTTAAACTCATTAAAACAAACATTTACACACATTAAAACATTTAAACTGAAAAAAATCCCCCAAAAAATCTATCGAAAAAAAAATTCAGAAATTTTTCGTGAGATGGTACACGAAATATCGAATTTTTTTTTTCTTCGTGAAAGAGAAATCGTATAATTCTTTCATAAATACGTGTGAATGCTGCCTTCATTACTGGCTTGAATCACAATAGAGGGAGACTTCTTTGGGACGAAATTGTTAGGGCTTCTAGACACAATAACATAGTCATAGTAGGGGACTTTAATTTTTGTCAAATTGACTGGAATTCTTTGACAGGTAATCTAGAGTCCAGTGACTTTATGGAAACAGTTCAGGACTGTTTTCTGAAGCAGTGCGTAACAGAGCCTACCAGGGGTAATAATTTGCTAGACCTAGTCTTGTCAAATAAGGAAACACTCGTAAATAATCTGGAGATCACTGAAGAGCTTGGCGCAAGTGATCACAAATCCATCACTTTTAGCATTAACTGGGAATGCAAGAATAATGATAATACAGTAAAAATCCCTGATTTCCGTTCTGCCGATTATAATGGACTTAAAAAACATCTGTCTAATCTTGATTGGGGTTATCTAGCTAATGATTTTATTGACGATGATCATACTTATGATTATGAAGGGATCTGCTTTTATGATTTTTTTCTTAATAATGTACACCGTGCCCAGAGTATATACATTCCCCAGAGAGAAATTAGGTCTAATAATAATAATCCCAAATGGGTTAACAGGAGGCTAAAGCATCTATTAGGGGAGAAAAGGGGAATTTATAGGCGCATCAGAAGAGGAGAGGTTAACCTGACCAATATGTCCAGCTTAAAAGAGAAGTTAAAAAGGGGATTAGAAAGGCTAAACGTGACTATGAAATTAGAGTTGCTAATGAATGAAAGACTAATCCAAAGGGTTTCTTTCAAGTGTATAGGACGAAGGTGAAGGAAAAAGTAGGACCTCTGAAAATTGGGAATGGACAGCTGACGGATAATGAACTGGAAATGTGTTCCTTATTTAATGACTATTTTTTGTCAGTGTTTACACAGGAAGATGTAAATTAGATTCCAGTAATTAACAATTATTTAGTTCCTGATGAATTTAAATTAACTAATATTACTGTCACGAGGGACCTGGTTATTAAACAGATAGACAAACTGAAGCAAAATAAGTCCCCGGGACCCGATGAGCTGTTTTCCAGGGTACTTAAGGAATGCAAGATGGAGCTTAGTCAGCCATTAACGAGTGTGTTTAATGCGTCCATCCTTACTGGTATTGTGCCAGAGTTGTGGAAGATGGCTAATGTGGTTCCTATATTCAAATCAGGGGATAAGTCCGTTCCTTCAAATTACCGTCCAATAAGCCTGACATCTATAGTGGGCAAGTTATTAGAATCAATTATAGATGACATTATTAGAAATCACCTTGAAGAGCATAACTTGATAAATGAATCTCAGCATGGATTCAAGAGAGGTCGTTCCTGCCTTACAAACTTACTGACGTTCTTCAATAGAACATTTGAGGCAGTTGACAGTGATAAGGAATATGATATTGTTTATTTGGATTTTAGTAAAGCCTTTGATAGAGTACCTCACAAGAGACTCTTAAGAAAAGTGGCAGCTCATGGTATAGGAGGTAAAGTTCTAGCATGGATAGAGGCATGGCTTACCAATAGAAAGCAGAGAGTTACCATTAATGGAGTGAAATCTGAATGGGGATTAGTCACTAGTGGCGTTCCACAAGGATCAGTTTTAGGCCCTCTCTTGTTCATAATTTACATTAATGACCTTGATGAAGGGATTACGAGTGACATGAGTAAGTTTGCTGATGATACAAAGATAGGCCGTATAATTCACTCTGAGGAGGATATCAATGAACTCCAGGACGATTTGGACAAATTAATGTCTTGGTCTGAAAAATGGCAGATGAAGTTCAATGTGAGTAAGTGTAAAGTACTAGCCCTTGGTAATGAAAATAACCCTCGAAGCTATAATCTAGGTGAAGTAGAGCTTGATCATACAGAATGTGAAAAAGACTTGGGAGTCATGGTAAGCAGAAATCTAAAGCCAAGACAGCAGTGCCTTAGTGTGCGCAACAAGGCCAACAGATTACTTGGATTTATCTCAAGAAGTATAAGTAACAGAAGTCCAAAAGTTATTTTACACCTCTATACATCACTAGTGAGGCCTCATTTAAATTATGCTGCTCAGTTTTGGTCCCCTTACTACAGGATGGACATAGACTCATTATAGAACATACAGAGAAGAATGACTAAAATGATTTACTGTGTAAGGAACCTCCCGTATGAAGATAGACTTAAAGCCTTAAATCTCCACTCTCTGGAGAGGCGTAGAGTGAGGGGAGATATCATTGAAGTGTATAAGTGGATGACGGGCATAAACAAGGGAGATATTAATAAAGTACTGAGGGTGTCGAACCAGGTAAGAACCAGAAATAATGGATTTAAGTTGGATAAATTTAGATTTAGAAAGGACATAGGTAAGTACTGGTTTTCTAGCAGAGTTGTAGATGCGTGGAACAGTCTTCCCAGTGGGGTGATAGAGGCTAGGACCTTGGGTAGCTTTAAGAAGAGACTGGACGGGTATATGAGTGGGAGGGGCTGGGTTTGATTGGTGTCATTGGGTACGGGAGTTGTTTCTTGGGTGGCTTGGGGTAGAGGTCGTTTTGATAAGGACCTGCCTTGCATGAGCCAGTGGGCCTTCTGCAGTGTTCCTCCATTCTTATGCTCTTATTCCCGTGATAGTTCTTTCATTACCTCGTGTGAATGCTGCCTTCATTCCCGTGATAGTTCTTTCATTACCTCGTGTGAATGCTGCCTTCCTTCCCGTGATAGTTCTTTCATTACCTCGTGTGAATGCTGCCTTCCTTCCCGTGATAGTTCTTTCATTACTGCGTGTGAATGCTGCCTTCATTCCCGTGATAGTTCTTTCATTACTGCGTGTGAATGCTGCCTTCATTCCCGTGATAGTTCTTTCATTACCTCGTGTGAATGCTGCCTTCATTCCCGTGATAGTTCTTTCATTACCTCGTGTGAATGCTGCCTTCATTCCCGTGATAGTTCTTTCATTACCTCGTGTGAATGCTGCCTTCATTCCCGTGATAGTTCTTTCATTACCTCGTGTGAATGCTGCCTTCATTCCCGTGATAGTTCTTTCATTACCCCGTGTGAATGCTGCCTTCCTTCCCGTGATAGTTCTTTCATTACCTCGTGTGAATGCTGCCTTCATTCCCGTGATAGTTCTTTCATTACCTCGTGTGAATGCTGCCTTCATTCCCGTGATAGTTCTTTCATTACCTCGTGTGAATGCTGCCTTCATTCCCGTGATAGTTCTTTCATTACCTCGTGTGAATGCTGCCTTCATTCCCGTGATAGTTCTTTCATTACTGCGTGTGAATGCTGCCTTCATTCCCGTGATAGTTCTTTCATTACCTCGTGTGAATGCTGCCTTCATTCCCGTGATAGTTCTTTCATTACTGCGTGTGAATGCTGCCTTCATTCCCGTGATAGTTCTTTCATTACCTCGTGTGAATGCTGCCTTCATTCCCGTGATAGTTCTTTCATTACCTCGTGTGAATGCTGCCTTCATTCCCGTGATAGTTCTTTCATTACCTCGTGTGAATGCTGCCTTCCTTCCCGTGATAGTTCTTTCATTACTGCGTGTGAATGCTGCCTTCATTCCCGTGATAGTTCTTTCATTACTGCGTGTGAATGCTGCCTTCCTTCCCGTGATAGTTCTTTCATTACTGCGTGTGAATGCTGCCTTCATTCCCGTGATAGTTCTTTCATTACCTCGTGTGAATGCTGCCTTCATTCCCGTGATAGTTCTTTCATTACCTAGTGTGAATGCTGCCTTCATTCCCGTGATAGTTCTTTCATTACCTCGTGTGAATGCTGCCTTCATTCCCGTGATAGTTCTTTCATTACTGCGTGTGAATGCTGCCTTCCTTCCCGTGATAGTTCTTTCATTACCTCGTGTGAATGCTGCCTTCATTCCCGTGATAGTTCTTTCATTACCTCGTGTGAATGCTGCCTTCATTCCCGTGATAGTTCTTTCATTACTGCGTGTGAATGCTGCCTTCCTTCCCGTGATAGTTCTTTCATTACCTCGTGTGAATGCTGCCTTCATTCCCGTGATAGTTCTTTCATTACCTCGTGTGAATGCTGCCTTCATTCCCGTGATAGTTCTTTCATTACCTCGTGTGAATGCTGCCTTCATTCCCGTGATAGTTCTTTCATTACCTCGTGTGAATGCTGCCTTCATTCCCGTGATAGTTCTTTCATTACCTCGTGTGAATGCTGCCTTCATTCCCGTGATAGTTCTTTCATTACTGCGTGTGAATGCTGCCTTCCTTCCCGTGATAGTTCTTTCATTACCTCGTGTGAATGCTGCCTTCATTCCCGTGATAGTTCTTTCATTACCTCGTGTGAATGCTGCCTTCCTTCCCGTGATAGTTCTTTCATTACTGCGTGTGAATGCTGCCTTCATTCCCGTGATAGTTCTTTCATTACCTCGTGTGAATGCTGCCTTCATTCCCGTGATAGTTCTTTCATTACCTCGTGTGAATGCTGCCTTCATTCCCGTGATAGTTCTTTCATTACCTCGTGTGAATGCTGCCTTCATTCCCGTGATAGTTCTTTCATTACTGCGTGTGAATGCTGCCTTCCTTCCCGTGATAGTTCTTTCATTACCTCGTGTGAATGCTGCCTTCATTCCCGTGATAGTTCTTTCATTACCTCGTGTGAATGCTGCCTTCCTTCCCGTGATAGTTCTTTCATTACTGCGTGTGAATGCTGCCTTCATTCCCGTGATAGTTCTTTCATTACTGCGTGTGAATGCTGCCTTCCTTCCCGTGATAGTTCTTTCATTACTGCGTGTGAATGCTGCCTTCATTCCCGTGATAGTTCTTTCATTACCTCGTGTGAATGCTGCCTTCATTCCCGTGATAGTTCTTTCATTACCTCGTGTGAATGCTGCCTTCATTCCCGTGATAGTTCTTTCATTACCTCGTGTGAATGCTGCCTTCATTCCCGTGATAGTTCTTTCATTACTGCGTGTGAATGCTGCCTTCCTTCCCGTGATAGTTCTTTCATTACCTCGTGTGAATGCTGCCTTCATTCCCGTGATAGTTCTTTCATTACCTCGTGTGAATGCTGCCTTCATTCCCGTGATAGTTCTTTCATTACTGCGTGTGAATGCTGCCTTCCTTCCCGTGATAGTTCTTTCATTACCTCGTGTGAATGCTGCCTTCATTCCCGTGATAGTTCTTTCATTACCTCGTGTGAATGCTGCCTTCATTCCCGTGATAGTTCTTTCATTACCTCGTGTGAATGCTGCCTTCATTCCCGTGATAGTTCTTTCATTACCTCGTGTGAATGCTGCCTTCATTCCCGTGATAGTTCTTTCATTACCTCGTGTGAATGCTGCCTTCATTCCCGTGATAGTTCTTTCATTACTGCGTGTGAATGCTGCCTTCCTTCCCGTGATAGTTCTTTCATTACCTCGTGTGAATGCTGCCTTCATTCCCGTGATAGTTCTTTCATTACCTCGTGTGAATGCTGCCTTCATTCCCGTGATAGTTCTTTCATTACTGCGTGTGAATGCTGCCTTCCTTCCCGTGATAGTTCTTTCATTACCTCGTGTGAATGCTGCCTTCATTCCCGTGATAGTTCTTTCATTACTGCGTGTGAATGCTGCCTTCATTCCCGTGATAGTTCTTTCATTACCTCGTGTGAATGCTGCCTTCATTCCCGTGATAGTTCTTTCATTACCTCGTGTGAATGCTGCCTTCATTCCCGTGATAGTTCTTTCATTACCTCGTGTGAATGCTGCCTTCATTCCCGTGATAGTTCTTTCATTACTTCGTGTGAATGCTGCCTTCATTCCCGTGATAGTTCTTTCATTACTGCGTGTGAATGCTGCCTTCATTCCTGAGACAAACACTCGTTAGCTGATCAAATAAATTATCTCAGAAAATTTGCTCTATTTTCTCTTTGCAACAAAGTTTGACATTCTCTTTTTTTTTTGTTTCTTACGAGGCTTTTGTTGTTGTTCTTAGTGGTTTTTTTTCTTACGAGGCTTTTGTTGTTGTTCTTAGTGTTTTTTTTTTGTTTCTTACGAGGCTTTTGTTGTTGTTCTTAGTGTTTTTTTTTGTTTCTTACGAGGCTTTTGTTGTTCTTAGTGTTTTTTTTTTGTTTCTAACGAGGCTTTTGTTGTTGTTCTTAGTGTTTTTTTTTGTTTCTTACGAGGCTTTTGTTGTTGTTCTTAGTGTTTTTTTTTTTGTTTCTTACGAGGCTTTTGTTGTTGTTCTTAGTGTTTTTTTTTTGTTTCTTACGAGGCTTTTGTTGTTGTTCTTAGTGTTTTTTTTTGTTTCTTACGAGGCTTTTGTTGTTGTTCTTAGTGTTTTTTTTTTGTTTCTTACGAGGCTTTTGTTGTTGTTCTTAGTGTTTTTTTTTTTTTGTTTCTTACGAGGCTTTTGTTGTTGTTCTTAGTGTTTTTTTTTGTTTGTTTTTTTAAAACGAATATACGTAAGCCTGGTTTATGTTTGCTTTTGCTTTTGATGATCTTGTTTCGGTGGTGTATTTGTTGTTGTTGTTGTTTTGCCGCTGCTGCTGTTGTTGCTGCTGCTGCTGCTGTATTTGTTGCTTTTGTTCTTGCTGCTGCTGCTGTTCTACTCGATGTTGCTGCTATTACTGCAGCTGTTGAATCTGTTACTGCAGCTGCTGTTGATTCTTCTGTTGCTGCTGTTGATACTACTGCTGCTGTTGATTTTGCTGTTGTTGCTGTTGATTCTGTTCCTGCAGCTGTTGATATTACTAAGTCCTGTTGATATTACTGCTGTAGCTGTTGATCCTGCTGTTGCTGCTGTTAATACCGCTGCTGTAGCTCTTGATTCTGGTGGGTTTTTCCTGATGATACTGATTCTGCTGATGCAGCTGTTGGTAGTAGTAGTAGTAGTGGTGGTAGTAGTAGTAGTAGTGGTAGTAGTAGCAGTAGTAGTAGTAGTAGTAGTAGAAGTGGTGGTAGTAGTAGTAGTAGTAGTAGTAGTAGTGGTAGTAGTAGTAGTAGTAGTGGTGGTAGGAGTAGTGGTGGTAGTAGTGGTGGTGGTGGTAATGGTGGTGGTGGTGGAAGTAGTGCTGGTGGTGGTAGTGGTGGTGGTGGTAGTGGTGGTGGTGGTAGTGGTGGTGGTGGTAGTGGTGGTGGTAGTAGTGGTGGTGGTAGTAGTGGTGGTGGTAGTAGTGGTGGTGGTAGTAGTGGTGGTGGTAGTGGTGGTGGTAGTAGTGGTGGTGGTAGTAGTGGTGGTAGTAGTGGTGGTGGTAGTAGTGGTGGTGGTAGTAGTGGTGGTAGTAGTGGTGGTGGTAGTAGTGGTGGTGGTAGTAGTGGTGGTGGTAGTAGTGGTGGTGGTAGTAGTAGTTGTGGTAGTAGTAGTAGTGGTGGTGGTCGTAGTGATAATGAGGATACTAGTAGCCCTATTCCTGTGAGTTATTCAACGAGTAGTGAATGTAGGCTTGATCCTCCATCCACAGAGCCAGCAACACTACGCCAGCAGCGAGGTTTCGCTCCCTGGGAGAGACGAGGGACGGGGTAGTGTGTGTGCTGCCCAGGTATTATTCTTTCAACATGAAAAGATCCATTCAAATTTTTGTAAAACCTTGTTCATTATTTCTGCAACTGCTGCCATTGACTGAGAGAGAGAGAGAGAGAGAGAGAGAGAGAGAGAGAGAGAGAGAGAGAGAGAGAGAGAGAGAGAGAGAGAGAGAGAGAGAGAGAGAGAGAGAGAGAGAGAAAGAGAAAGTGAAAGAGGAGAGAAATATATTTTATTAATACATCGGCCGTCTCCCACCAAGGCAGGGTAGCCCGAAAAAGAAAAACTTTCACCATCATTCACTCCATCACTGTCTTGCCAGAGGTGCGGTTATACTACAGTTATAAAACTGCAACATTAACACCCCTCCTTCAGAGTGCAGGCACTGTACTTCCCATCTCCAGGACTCAAGTCTGGCCTGCCGGCTTCTCTGAATCCCTTCATAAATGTCACCCTGCTCACACACTCCAACAGCACGTCAAGTCCTAAAAACCATTTGCCTCCATTCGCTCCTATCTAACACGCTCACGCATGCTTGCTGGAAGTCCAAGCCCCTCTCACACAAAACCTCCTTTACCACCGCCCTACAGCCTTTTCTAGGCCAATCCCTACCCCGCCTTTCCTCCACTACAGATTTATACATTCTCGAAGTCACTATTTTGTTCCATCCTCTCTACATGTCTGAACCACCTCAACAACCCCTGCTCAGTTTTAGTAATCCTGCACGTCCTCCTAATTTCCAAACTACGAATTCTGTGCATTATAATCACACCACACATTGCCCTCATATATGACATCTCCACTCCCTCCAGCCTTCTCCTTATTGCAACATTTACCACCCATGCTTCACACCCCTATATGAGCTTTGGTATAACTATACATACTCTCATACATTCTCCTCTTTGCTTCCATGGATAAAGTTCTTTGTCTCCACAGACTCCTAACTGCACCACTCACCTTTTTCCCCTCATCAATTCTATTATTCACCTCATCTTTCATAGACTCATCCGCTGACACGTCCACTCCTAAATATCTGAATACATTCACCTCCTCCATACTCTCTCCCTCCAATCTGACAGCCACTCTTTCGTTTTCTAAATTTTTTATCCTCGTCACCTTACTCTTTCCTATATTCACTTTCAATTTTCTTCTTTTACATACTCTACCAAACTCATCCACCAACCTCTGCAACTTCTCTTCAGAATCTCCCAAAAGCACAGTGTCATCAGCAAAGAGCAACTGTGACAACTCCCACTTTGTGTTAGATACTTCATCTTTGAACCCACACCTTTTGCCAATACCCGAGCATTCACCTCTCTTACAGCCCCATCTATAAATATATTGAACAACCACGGTGAAATCAAACATCCTTGTCCAAGGCTTACTTCTACTGGGAATAATCTCCCTCTCTCCTTGAGCATCACTATCCTCGTAAAAACTCTTCAC
>NC_091378.1:6652599-6667599 GCF_038502225.1 Cherax quadricarinatus
ATATATATATATATATGTCGTGCCGAATAGGCAGAACTTGCAATCTTGGCTTAAATAGCAACGTTCATCTTGCCATATAGGACAAGTGAAAATTTGTGTATGCAATAATTTCGCCAAAATCATTCTGAACCTAACGAAAAAAAATATATTTCACTGTGTTTGTTTAGTATTAAATTACTGTAAACAAATCTAAAATATATTTAGTTGGGTTAGGCTAAAATAAATTGTTCTTGTTATAATAAGGTTAGGTAAGTTTTCTAAGATTCTTTTGGTGCAAAATTAAAAGTTTTTACATTAACATTAATGAAAAAATATATCTTTAAACGTATAAAAGAAAATTTCAGAAAAGACTTAATTTTAAATGAGTTCTTGCTAATTCACCAGTTTTACATATTCGGCACGACATTATATATATATATATATATATATATATATATATATATATATATATATATATATATATATATATATATATATATATATATATCAAATTATACTGTGTTTTTTTCTGTGGCACTTTCCCCTTTCTCACCCATCTCCCCTCACCCACTCTTCCATTCCTTTCACCTCCCCTTCCGTCCTGCTAATCCTGACGAACAGCAGGTGAGGGAGAGCAGAAATAATCGCCGGTGGAGATTACCGCTGGATACCTTCTCTATCACTCGCCAGATTTATCTCTCAACATTAATCGCTGGAAATTTCTGTTCTTGAATGGACGTACAGACGCACAGACGCATGTATACACGCAGTTACATAGGTGACACGATCACAACTCGCATGCATACACGATGCATCTATGTATATACAGGCATCTATGTATACATTAGCACCTTTAAATATATACACAGGCTCTTATGTGTGCATACGAATGTCTATATATACATAGGTACGTGTTTTTATATACCCAAGCTTTTGCCTGTGTATTCACAGACAACTATGCATGAATATGCATACATGTGTATGCATATGCACTAGTTCACATACACAGGAACTGTACTAGGGGCCAGGAGCTGTGAATCGACCCTTGCAACCACAACTAGGTGAGTACAGAGCGTGCCTCTGGTACACAAAAGGTACCAATGTACATAGAGGATGTCTATGTACACCGCTTTACACACGGTACCTCCCCACGTACACCTGTACAGTTCTCTTGCAACTTATGTACACTCAAGTAGTATATCCTTTTAACGAGACTCTCCCCTTTAATTCTCCCTCTCTCATAATCATCTCCTCCTCTCTTCTTTCTATCCCACCCACTATACAGCTGACTGTCTCTCAATCCCTCTTCCTTCATTACACACACACACACACACACACACACACACACACACACACACACACACACACACACAGAAGTAAGACACGAGAGAGAGGGGTGGGTAGATTGCGTTTTCCTAGACTGCAGGAAGGCCTTTGACACAGTTCCCCACAAGAGATTAGTGCAGAAGCTGGAGGATCAGGCGCACGTAAAAGGGAGGGCACTGCAATGGATAAGGGAATACCTGACAGGGAGGCAGCAACGAGTCATGGTACGTGAAGAGGTATCACAGTGGGCGCCTGTTACGAGCAGGGTCCCACAGGGGTCAGTTCTAGGACCAGTGCTATTTTTGATATATGTGAACGACATGATGGAAGGAATAGACTCTGAAGTGTCCCTGTTCGCAGATGACGTGAAGTTGATGAGAAGAATTAAATCGGACGAGGATGAGGCAGGACTGCAAAGAGACCTGGACAGGCTGGACATGTGGTCCAGCAACTGGCTTCTCGAATTCAATCCAGCCAAATGCAAAGTCATGAAGATTGGGGAGGGGCAAAGAAGACCGCAGACAGAGTATAGGCTAGGTGGACAAAGACTACAGACCTCACTCAGGGAGAAAGACCTTGGGGTGACCATAACACCGAGCACATCACCGGAGGCACACATCAACCAAATAACCGCTGCAGCATACGGGCGCCTGGCAAACCTGAGAATAGCGTTCCGATACCTTAATAAGGAATCGTTCAAGACACTGTACACTGTGTATGTTAGGCCCATACTGGAGTATGCAGCACCAGTCTGGAACCCACACCTGGTCAAGCACGTCAAGAAGTTAGAGAAAGTACAAAGGTTTGCAACAAGGCTAGTCCCAGAGCTCAAGGGAATGTCGTACGAGGAAAGGTTAAGGGAAATCGGACTGACGACACTGGAGGACAGAAGGGTCAGGGGAGACATGATAACGACATACAAGATACTGCGGGGAATAGACAAGGTGGACAGAGATAGGATGTTCCAGAGAGGGGACACAGGGACAAGGGGTCACAACTGGAAGCTGAAGATTCAGACGAGTCACAGGGAAGTTAGGAAGTATTTCTTCAGTCACAGAGTTGTCAGCAAGTGGAATAGCCTAGCAAGTGAAGTAGTGGAGGCAGGAACCATACATAGTTTTAAGAAGAGGTATGACAAAGCTCAGGAAGCAGAGAGAGAGAGGACCCAGTAACGATCAGTGAAGAGCCGGGGCCAGGAACTGAGTCTCGACCCCTGCAACCACAATTAGGTGAGTACACACACACACACACACACACACACACACACACACACACACACACACACACACACACAAACACACACAAACACACACAAACGCACACAAACACACACACATATATATATATATATATATATATATATATATATATATATATATATATATATATATATATATATATTTAATATTCACAAATGTGTAATATAATTTGCTCTATAAAAATAATTTTATGAATTAAGTGAATGGTATTGGTGGTAAATTACAAGCCTGGCTTCGGGACTTGCTTAAAAATAGGGACTAAGGTGATTAGTGTTCACAGAGAGGCATTAGAAGGAGTTTAGTGGTGGGTTTACCGAGACATGAGTCGTCTTGGGTATTTTGGTGTCATCCAAGGAAGGACAAGGTAATGCCAATTCCTTGAATCAAGAGCAATTCACCAACAATGAAACTCTCTCTCTCTCTCTCTCTCTCCTTGAAAATCCCTTGTGTGGAAAATTTCCGAAGTAGAAGGATGAAACATCTCATACCCAACAACTTCGTCAAAGACAAGATAAGATAAGATAAGATAAGATTTCGTTCGGATTTTTAACCCCGGAGGGTTAGCCACCCAGGATAACCCAAGAAAGTCAGTGCGTCATCGAGGACTGTCTAACTTATTTCCATTGGGGTCCTTAATCTTGTCCCCCAGGATGCGACCCACACCAGTCGACTAACACCCAGGTACCTATTTGCTGCTAGGTGAACAGGACAACAGGTGTAAGGAAACGTGTCGAAATGTTTCCACCCGCCGGGAATCGAACCCGGGCCCTCCGTGTGTGAAGCGGGAGCTTTAGCCACCAGGCCACCGGGCCACCTCAGGAATAAAAGCTTTTACTGTGACGATGTTTGACTCTTGTGTTTCGGCTTTATCAACCTTAATAAAGATCTACTCAAAGCAAAACATTTCACAAATAAAAACTTGTGTAATATCAGTCTCAAGCTTTATTTTCAGCAAGAACGTTCCTTACGTTTTCAAACTGAACGTAAGCTTCATTTTTCAAACACATTGATACCTTACAATGTTATAAATTATAGAGATGCATATTGCTTTCAATGCAAATTGTGTGTTTTCAATATTTTTAAGTAAAAGTAAGCATTAAACAGGGAAATGGAATGTTATAATTGTTGATGTTTTTAAAAATGGGGTCGTAAAAAAGAATGAAGTTGTTATTTGCTGATGGCTCAGTACGTTTTGGAGATCCCAGAGAGATTTTGCTAACGTTGGTGGAGGAATTTCGGAGTGTGTACAAAGAAGTTAAAAGTGGAAAAGAAGAGGAGTACAGAATAAATAGGCACACCACCGTGACTGGAACAATGCTCAAATAACCCGTACTTGGAGGACAGAAACTTGTGGCGACGTTTCAGTCCGGCTTGGACCATTAACTAATTAGATAGAGAAGTAGAAGATGATGTGCAGGTAATGAAAGAGGTAACGTCAGATTAATGAGAATGAATAAAACAAACTCGGATAATCGGGAGAGGATGTGTCGGGAGATGAATCTATGAAAGACGAGATGAAGCACACGAGGGAAGAAAAAACGCAGCTTCCGTAATGACGAGTCTGTGGGAAAAAATATCTAAATATGTTACTGCATGCCAGATGAATGTAATGGCGTATAATGGGGCCAAAACTTCCAAATGGGCGTTTGGCAAGATTTTTATGAGTTACAGCGAGGATGCTTGAGGCAGTGAAGTACTGGAAACCAGGTTTGGTTGCAGATATTATGCAGAGACTAAGTAGCTAAGAAATTAGAATACGGTGTGAGTTGGACCTGACTAGCTTGTGTTACAAGGTCGGATGCCGTGCTCCTCCCTTGAGTGACATGTCTGACCTCACTAGGTCAAGGCATTGGCTTAAGCCGGTGGGAGCATTGGACCTGCCTCGCATAGGCCAGTAGGCCTGTTGTAGTGTTTCTTCTTGCTTATGTTATGTTTAGGAGGGGGTTAACCTAGATTATTTAGTCGTTTATAAAGGATGGGGCAGGATAGATTGATCCAGAAAGCCCATAATTCTGGGCTGGATGGTGGGAGATACTTGGGACATCTACGTAAGGGCTTGTAAGATAAGGTAGTATTGAGTTGAGAGTCCGCAGGTTTCGATCCTCCAGGGGCAGGTGTTAGCGGGTTAAACTCTAGCACTCTGGAAGTTAGACGTGATCTTGCGCTTGCTCGATTATCTTCACTTTCTGAAGACGCTAAAAAAAGTGTTCACTCCTTGAAGACGTAAAAAGAAGTTTGACTAGAGAGAGGGAGAGGGAGGGGGAGAGGAAGAGGGAGGGGGAGAGGAAGGGGGAGAGAGAGAGAGAGAAAGAGAGAGAGATGAGGATAATGTAAACATCTGAGAGAAGATTTGAGAGAAAAGTGCTAACATGACCAACAGAAGACTATATTTGTAGACACATTGAAGCAGAGCTGGATTTAAACACGGATTGAATCAAAGACGGATTCAAAGCCGGACTGAAACAAAGCCGGATTTAAACATGGAAAACTACAGAAGCGCTTTATGGCAGTTAACAGAGAATAAATCTATATGAAAACTGAACTTCGCAAAAATGCCAGAAAAATGCATAACAAACCTGTAAGAAAGTTAGTCCATCTGGTACGACATTTTTAACACACTCCAGACTGAGGGACTGATTACCTCAAACTCCTTCTAATCTTCCAGTGTTCTTCTCTGTACTGGACTAAAGAAGCCACTGGTTGGCGAAACGTTTCCTCAATAAAGATTCCCAAATGTTGCACAAATGTCTCATTCTTCGACATTTATGATTGCTAATAATAATAATTATTTCTACAAGTATATGATACAACTTATACAGACCATAGCTGACACCAATGACATACTATATTGAAAGATTCTGGTTATGCAGTACATTTCAGGGTAAATTAGGTTAATTTTGTCCCCAGGATGCGACCCACACCAGTCGGCTAACACCCAGGTACCTACTTACTGCTAGGTGAACAGGGACAGCAGGTGTCCTAAGGAAATACACCCAGTGTGTACACCCGTACCGGGGATCGAACCATGAACACCCAGTGCGTGAGCTGAGTGCGCTACCAACCGAGAAGTGTATCAGGTGTGGATTGAAAGCTGGATTTAGGTACAAGCAAATAAAAAATCAATAGCCCCGGTCTGCCTACAAGGGCTTAAATTGTGACTCTTTTAGGAGCTGCTTCGAATGGGCCAGCAGGCCTCCTGCAGTGCTCCTCCGTTATGTTCAAGTTTTAAATCCGGCCCTGGATGAAACGTTTCGCCGGCTATATAGGCGAAACGTCTCACGTGGTTTATCAGTGAGTTTCAGCCAGGGTATTGTGGGTTATCCCAGAATTGTTCCAACCACAGTATTGTAAATTTGAGAATTTTTCTAGTTACGATATTGTAAATTACTTATAAAGTGTTCCAGCCACGGTACCGGGGATTATTTGTGAATTGTTCCAGCCACGGTATCGGGGGTTATTTGTCAATTGTTCCAGCCACGGTATCGGGGGTTATTTGTGAATTGTTCCAGCCACGGTATCGGGGGTTATTTGTGAATTGTTCCAGCCACGGTATCGGGGGTTATTTGTGAATTGTTCCAGCCACGGTATCGGGGGTTATTTGTTCCAGCCACGGTATCGGGGGTTATTTCTAAATTGTTCCAGCCACGGTATCGGGGGTTATTTCTGAATTGTTCCAGCCACGGTATCGGGGGTTATTTGTGAATTGTTCCAGCCACGGTATCGGGGGACTGATGAAAACATGTGGCGAAATAAGACAAAATTTTCACAAGGATGGATTTACACAGACTTTGCAAAAGCATTTGACAAATGCGATCATGGCGTAATAGCCCATAAAATACGTGCTAAAGGAATAACTGGGAAAGTGGGGAGATGGATCTTCAACTTCCTAACAAATCGAACACAAAGAGTAGTGGTCAACAGAGTTAAATCGGAGGCTGCCATAGTGAAGAGCTCTGTTCCACAAGGCACAGTACTCGCCCCCATCTTATTCCTTATCCTCATATCAGACATAAACAGAGATATACACCACAGCACCGTATCATCCTTTGCGGATGATACTAGGATCTGCATGAGGCTGTCATCTGCTGAGGACGCGGTTAACCTCCAAGAAGATATAAACAAAGTTTTCCAGTGGGCAACGGTAAACAATATGATGTTCAATGAGGACAAATTCCAACTACTCCGTTATGGAAAACTGGAGGAGATAATAACTAGAACAGAGTATACTACTGACTCCGGCCATACAATAGAGCGGAAAAATAATGTAAGGGACCTGGGAGTAGTAATGTCTGAGGATCTCACTTTCAAGGATCACAACAATGCCACGATCGCACGTGCAAAGAAAATGATAGGATGGATAATGAGAACTTTCAAAACGAGAGATGCCAAGCCCATGATGATCCTTTTCAAATCACTTGTTCTCTCTAGGCTGGAATACTGCTGTACATTAACATCTCCATACAAAGCAGGTGAAATCGCAGATCTAGAGAGTGTACAGAGATCCTTTACTGCACGTATAAGTTCTGTCAAGCACCTTTACTGGGAACGCTTGGAAGCACTTGACTTGTACTCGTTGGAACGCAGGAGGGAGAGATATATCATAATCTACACTTGGAAAATCTTGGAAGGAATGGTCCCAAATCTGCACACAGAAATCACTCCCTACGAAAGTAAAAGACTGGGCAGACGATGCAAAATGCCGCCAATAAAAAGTAGGGGCGCCATTGGTACACTAAGAGAAAACACTATAAGTGTCCGGGGCCCAAAACTGTTCAACAGCCTCCCATCAAGCATTAGGGGAATTGCCAATAAACCCCTGGCTGCCTTCAAGAGAGAGCTGGACAGATACCTAAAGTCAGTGCCGGATCAGCCGGGCTGTGGCTCGTACGTCGGACTGCGTGCGGCCAGCAGTAACAGCCTAGTTGATCAGGCCCTGATCCATCGGGAGGCCTGGTCGTGGACCGGGCCGCGGGGGCGTTGATCCCCGGAATAACCTCCAGGTAACCAGGTAACCGCATAAAAAACGATGCAAGATGCAGATGTGGAGAGAGAGAGAGAGAGAGAGAGAGAGAGAGAGAGAGAGAGAGAGAGAGAGAGAGAGAGAGAGAGAGAGAGAGAGAGAGAGAGAGAGAGAGAGAGATTAAAAACGTTGAATGAGAGCAAAAAAGTAAACGAAAGCAGAGGTAAGGCAGTAACAGTAAATTTCGTACAAAATACAGAATCTTTAAGAAAGATGGACACACTGAGAAAAGCAAGAAAGAGAATATATATTAAAAGGTAAAGATGCAAGAAGTTGGATAAAGAGGCGGAGGTGTTAGAGAGATGGAGAGACTTATGAGAAATAGCAGAATGTAGACGGTGTAACAGAGCAATAAATTTCGCGGTTGAGACAAGAAGAAACAGATTAGAGTGAGTCAAGAGGGGGAATGAGAAAGCAGGAAACGAGTGAGGGAGAAAGCATGTAGAGGCAGAATAACAACAAACATGGATGATATGAACATTAAAATGGTATAAAATACCGACAGATTGTTAGGTAAGACACATATGCAACAGTTAGGTATCTTTATTTCGAAACGTTTCGCCTACACAGTAGGCTTCTTCAGTCGAGTACAGAAAAGTTGATAGATGATATGACTGACATATTGAGGTCTGACAAGTCCATGAGTAGGTGACGGTGGGTGTGAGTTGGACCTGACTAGCTTGTGCTACTAGGACAGATGCCGTGCTCCTTCCTTAAGTGAATGTGACCTGACCTAACTAGGTTAGAGCATTGGCTTAAGCCGGTGGGAGACTTGGACCTGCCTCGCATGGATCAGTAGGCCTGTTGCACTGTTTCTTCATGTTCTTATGTGGGTGGGTGTGAGATGGACCTGCCTACCATGGACCAGTAGACCTACTGCAGTTATCCCTTTTTCTGAGGGATGACGTGCCGAAATGATTAGTAAATTTGTGTGTGTGAGTGGCTGAGAGCACAAGAAGTTTCGCCCCACTGGGCGAACTGTGCGAGTGATAGTTCACATCGTTTCACCCACTGGATGAAACATCTAATATCCAACATTTGTGGTCAGCGCTCGATAGTTTGTGGGAACCTGCACCACGATCTTTCACCATAAATGGCCTCGTCAGAGTGAGTTGTGTGGGAGGCAGCCAGACTGCAACAGTCTCTACACCATTACATGAGGCATCTAACATACTTATTTTGACTCATTGCTCAACATAATTTTCTTTTCGTAGCTGTGTTTTTCTCAATAAACCAAAATATACCTCTCACTTTCACTTACAATTACAAACAATGAAAGGCCTAAGGCGATATTATATATATATATATATATATATATATATATATATATATATATATATATATATATATATATATATATATATATATATATATATATATATATATATGTCGTGCCGAATATGTAAAACTGGTCAATTAGCAAGAACTCATTTAAAATTAAGTCCTTTCTGAAATTTTCTCTTTTACGTTTAAAGATATATTTTTTTCATTAATGTTAATGTAAAAATTTTTAATTTTGCACCAGAAGAATCTTAGAAAACTTACCTAACCTTATTATAACAAGAACAATTTATTTTAGGTTAACCCAACTAAATATATTTTAGATTTGTTTATAGTAATTTAATACTAAACAAACACAGTGAAATATATTTTTTTCGTTATGTTCAAAATGATTTTTGGCGAAATTATTGCATACACAAATTTTCACTTGTCCTATATGGCAAGATGAGCGTTGCTATTTAAGCTAAGATCGCAAGTTCTGCCTATTCGGCACGACATATATATATATATATATATATATATATATATATATATATATATATATATATATATATACTTGAGCAAGATTTCCTATACACATCAGAATGCTGGGAAAATAGAGCACACTTCCCCAGGGACATTAAGAATGACTTAAGGTATCATTTACCATTATTCCTCCCCTAGCGGCAGTGGTCTCAGTGTCGAGGGAGCCGACTATGGTGTAAAATATTACAATACAAGCTATTTATGGTGCAGAAAATGCAAGACATTAAATCTACGGAACGCGCAAGAGGAAGTTAATTTAGTGTAGTCTTGGCAGATTTACTGCGTTTGTGTGTAATATATATATATATATATATATATATATATATATATATATATATATATATATATATATATATATATATATATATATATATATATATTAACTAAATTGACTTCTATGCAATAACTGCGGAGTGAACTAATAGTTTAACAAAACTGACAAGTTGATAATTGAGACACACCTGGGTATCTTTATTCTGGAAAGATACCCAGGTGTTGAAAGATACCCAGGTGTTGAAAGATACCCAGGTTTTGAAAGATACCCAGGTGTTGCCAGATACACAAATGTTGCCATATACGCAAATGTTGCCAGATACACAAATGTTGCCATATACGCAAATGTTGCCAGATACGCAAATGTTGCCAGATACGCAAATGTTGCACAAGTGTCATTTATCAAGTTAAGAAGACGCCTGACCAGAAGTCAGTCAGTGTCAACCTTGACTAAATCTACATAATGTTAATTTATGCGTACATAACATCAGTGTCCCCAAGACCATTGCAGGAAAAAAATGTGTAGTGATTACCCAAAATTTAAAGAAAACTTAATTACTTACATTACTTAATTACTTAAACGTTAAGTGGCTGTCAGTCTTAAAGAAAACTTTGGGCCGAATGCACTGAGTCCCAGGTTGCCTCTTTTTAAACGAAAGAAAGTGGGTATATGTAATTCCTGAGTGTTTTTCCTGATTGGCTTCACCTTCAACGCTGATAACTTGATAACGCGACTTCCGAGAGGCTTCAAACTTAGTCTGCATGAGTCGTCGAACAGCTGTTACCACACAAATTCACGTCTGTGTCCACGAGCCATTTCAGCTTCCAGATACGTTTCTGTTCGGTAAATCAGCTATTATATACTGAATGTTCATAGTTTGATCCTCAGTACAGGTGGAAACGTTAAGTATGTTTCCTTTCACCTTCTGTATCTGTGCATCTAGCAGTAAGTAGGTACCTGGGTATTAGTTACTTTACACCTGCTACCCCTATTCACCTAGCAGTAGGTAGGTACATGGGAGCTGGTCAACCTACACCAGTTACCCCTGTTTATCTGGCAGTAAGTAGGTACCTGGGTGTTAGTCACCTTACAATTGCTGCTCTTGTTCACTTAACACTAAATAGGTACCTGACACAATAAGTGTCAGGGGCCCAGGACGGTTCGACTGCCTCCCAGCATACATAAGGGGGATTACCAATAGACTCCTGGCTGTCTTCAAGAGGGAGCTGGACAGATACTCAAAGTCAGTACCTGACCACCCGGGTTGTGGTTCATACGTTGGTTTACGTGCGGCCAGCAGTAACACCCTGGTTGATCAGGCCCTGACCCACCACGAGGCCTGGTCACGGACCGGGCCGCGGGGGCGTTGACCCCTCAACACCCATCAGGTAGACTCCAGGTGTTAGTTACCTTATACCTGCTGCTCCTGTTCACCTAGCAGTAAGTAGGTACCCGGGTGCTTGTTGACTGGTGTGGGGTGGCATCCTGGGGGGGTACTATACCTTAGATAGGGCGGGAAGTTGAAATAAGACCGTAAAACATATTGAAAAACCCAGCAAAAACTCCACAAAATTACTAGAATTTAAATTTGCCAAAAAAAAATTACAATACGCCAGGTGGAACACACAAATAACCCGCACTTAGACAAACCTGTTGTTTCTTTGTACTGCAGCATCAACACTGTACTGCAGCATCAACGTAGCTTGCACAGGTCTTGCGTTCTTCTCCATATCTTCACTGTTTAATTCCTCTAGGCTACCCTTTACAAATATCAAAGTATCGCACTTTATTTTGGTACTTTGTTTACGTATAAGAAATTAGGATTGATCTCAGTACAGATGATAATAATGATGATGATAATAATAATAATAATAATAACAATATTCTTTATTTCTACCAGTATATGTACAAGGTATACTGGCCTAGCTGACATCAATGACATACTACTATACTGAAAGGCCCTTTTCGGGCAAATTAGGTCAATTTTGTCCCTAAGATGTGACCCGCACCACTCGGCTAACACCCAGGTTCCTATTTTACTGCTAGGTGAACAGGGACAGCAGGTGTCTTAAGGCAGCGCTTACCACCTGTGACCGCTGCTATTCCTTTCTGGTCATCACTGTCTCTTTCCCCACACAGGTATTCTGTGCTGTAATAACTTTTCCATAGTTCCCATCTGCTATTCTAATTTATTTTTATTTGGAACAACAGCGTGGTGCAGCATCAAACGCACTCAGGCAGTCCTGAAATATACACCTCACCCACACACATCTTCCGTGTTTAGTCTTTTCTTTTATTCTGTACCAGTTTAAATAATCCAAACTACTGCTGTCTCTGTTTTTGCTTACCTTTCTCCTCAAACTATTACCAAGGGGCCAACTCGCGACTAAGCCACGACCCTCGGGATATATATATATATATATATATATATATATATATATATATATATATATATATATATATATATATATATATATATATATATATATACATGTATATGTATAACTCACGAAATCGTAATGACACGATTGCAAACAAACCATACCACGGGCGGGTATAGAACCCGCGATCAGAGTGTCTCAAAACTCCAGACCGTCGCGTTAGCCACTGGACCAGCTAGCCACAATAAGATTCGTCCAACTAGGTATATTTCTACACCATAGGAAGGTTAGCATAGGCACCACTGTGACCACAAATGTAAAAACTTGCATTTGTGGTCACAGTGGTGCCTATGCTAACCTTCCTATGGTGTAGAAATATACTTAGTTGGACGAATCTTATTGTGGCTAGCTGGTCCAGTGGCTAACGCGACGGTCTGGAGTTTTGAGACTCTCTGACCGCGGGTTCTATCCCCGCCCCTGGTAAAGTATATATATATATATATATATATATATATATATATATATATATATATATATATATATATATATATATATATATATATATATATATATTCAACAAGTCGGCCGTCTCCCACCGAAGCAGGGTGACTCAAAAAAGAAAGAAAATCCCCAAAAAGAAAACACTTTCATTATTATTCAACACTTTCACATCACTCACACATAATCACTGTTTTTGCAGAGGTGCTCAGAACACAACAGTTTAGAAGCATACACATATAAAGATACACAACATATCCCTCCAAACTGCTAATATCCCGAAACCCCTCCTTTAAAGTGCAGGCATTGTACTTCCCATTTCCAGGACTCAAGTCCGGCTATATAAAAATAACCGGTTTCCCTGAATCCCTTCACTAAATATTACCCTGCTCACACTCCAACAGATCGTCAGGTCCCAAATACCATTCGTCTCCATTCACTCCTATCGAACACGCTCATGCACGCCTGCTGGAAGTCCAAGCCCCTTGCCCATAAAACCTCCCTTACCCCTTCCTACCAACCTTTTCGAGGACGACCCCTACCCCGCCTTCCTTCTCCTACCGATTTAAATGCTCTCCATGTCATTCTACTTTGATCCATTCTCTCTAAATGACCAAACCACCTCAACAACCCCTCTTCAGCCCTCTCACTAATACTTTTATTAACTCCACACCTTCTCCTAATTTCCACACTCCGAATTTTCTGCATAATATTTACACCACACATTGCCCTTAGACAGGACATCTCCACTGCCTCCAACCGTATCCTCGCTGCTGCATTCACAACCAAAGCTTCCCACCCATATAAGAGTGTTGGTACTACTATACTTTCATACATTCCCTTCTTTGCCTCCATAGATAACGTTTTTTGACTCCACATATACCTCAACGCACCACTCACCTTTTTTCCCTCATCAATTCTATGATTAACCTCATCCTTCATAAATCCATCCGCCGACACGTCAACTCCCAAGTATCTGAAAACATTCACTTCTTCCATACTCCTCCTTCCCAATTTGACATCCAATTTTTCTTTATCTAAATCATTTGATACCCTCATCACCTTACTCTTTTCTACGTTCACTTTCAACTTTCTACCTTTACACACACTCCCAAACTCATCCACTAACCTTTGCAATTTTTCTTTAGAATCTCCCATAAGCACAGTATCATCAGCAAAAAGTAACTGTGTCAATTCCCATTTTGTATTTGATTCCCCATAATTTAATTCCACCCCTCTCCCGAACACCCTAGCATTTACTTCTTTTACAACCCCATCTATAAATATATTAAACAACCATGATGACATTACACATCCCTGTCTAAGACCTACTTTTACTGGGAAGTAGTCTCCCTCTCTTCTACACACCCTAACCTGAGCCTCACTATCCTCATAAAAACTCTTTACAGCATTTAATAACTTACCACCTATTCCATATACTTGCAACATCTGCCACATTGCTCCCCTATCCACTCTATCATATGCCTTTTCTAAATCCATAAATGCAATAAAAACTTCCCTACCCTTATCTAAATACTGTTCACATATATGCTTCAATGTAAACACTTGATCTACACATCCCCTACCCACTCTGAAACCTCCTTGCTCATCCGCAATCCTACATTCTGTCATACCTCTAATTCTTTCAATTATAACCCTACCGTACATTTTCCTGGTATACTCGGTAAACTTATTCCTCTATAATTTTTACAATCTCTTTTGTCCCCCTTCCCTTTATATAAAGGGACTATACATGCTCTCCGCCAATCCCTAGGTACCTTCCCCTCTTTCATACATTTATTAAACAAAAGTACCAACCACTCCAACACTATATCCCCCCCCTGCTTTTAACATTTCTGTCATGATCCCATCAGTTCCAGCTGCTTTACCCCCTTTCATTCTACGTAATGCCTCACGTACCTCCCCCACACTTACATTCTGCTCTTCTTCACTCCTAAAAGATGGTATGCCTCCCTGACCAGTGCATGAAATTACCGCCTCCCTTTCCTCCTCAACATTTAAAAGTTCCTCAAAATATTCTCGCCATCTACCTAATACCTCCCTCTCCCATCTACTAACTCCCCTACTCTGTTTTTAACTGACAAATCCATACTTTCCCTAGGCTTTCTTAACTTGTTTAACTCACTCCAAAATTTTTTCTTTTCATTAAAATTTCTTGACAGTGCCTCTCCCACTCTATCATCTGCTCTCCTTTTGCACTCTCTCACCACTTTCTTCACCTTTCTTTTACTTTCCATATACTCTGCTCTTCTTATAACACTTCTGCTTTGTAAAAACCTCTCATAAGCTACCTTTTTCTCTTTTATCACACCCTTTACTTCATCATTCCACCAATCACTCCTCTTTCCTCCTGCCCCCACCTTCCTATAACCACAAACTTCTGCCCCACATTCTAATACTGCATTTTTAAAACTATTCCAACCCTCTTCAACCCCC
>NC_091378.1:6675099-6677599 GCF_038502225.1 Cherax quadricarinatus
TTAGGTTAGGTTAGGTTAGGTTAGGTTAGGTTAGGTTAAGTTGGTCAGGTTAGTTTAGGTTAGGTTAGGTTAGGTTAAGTTGGTCAGGTTAGTTTAGGTTAGGTTAGGTTAGGTTAGGTTAGGTTAAGTTGGTCAGGTTAGTTTAGGTTAGGTTAGGTTAGGTTAGGTTAGGTTAGGTTAGGTTAGGCTAGGTCAGGTCAGGTTAAGTTAGGTTAGGTTAGGTTAGGTTAGGCTAGGTCAGGTCAGGTTAAGTTAGGTTAGGTTAGGTTTGGTAAGGTTTGGTTCGGTTAGGTTAGGTTAGGTTAGGTTAGGTTAGGTTAGGTTAGGTTAGGTTAGGTTAGGTCAGGTTAAGTTAGGTTTGGTTAGGTCAGGTCAGGTTAAGTTAGGTTAGGTTAGGTTAGGTCATTTCAGGTTAAGTTAGGTTAGGTTAGGTTAGGTTAGGCTAGGTCAGGTCACGTTAAGTTAGGTTAGGTTAGGTTAGGTTAGGTCAGGTCAGGTTAAGTTAGGTTAGGTTAGGTTAGGTTAGGTTAGGTTAGGTTAGGTTAGGTTAGGCTAGGTCAGGTCAGGTTAAGTTAGGTTAGGTTAGGTTTGGTAAGGTTTGTCAGGAAACTGGACAAGTGTTTCCTGACGCGGGGTCTTAGTCATATGATGACCCACAGCTTTAGCTTTTGGTCATCTGACCGAGGCCTTCCACTGGCTTACCCCTCCACCCCTTTAAAAAAATTTTAAGAGAGAAGAGTAGGAAGAAGAAAGTCACTGTTAGGCAATGGCTTCTTCAGTCCAATGTAGAGAAAAGTGGAAGATGAGGAGGAGATTCAGGTAATCAGTCCCTCAGCCTGGAAACTGTGTGTTCAGTTAAACATGACAGCAAGACGGGGTGAACATGACAGCAGGATGGGGTGAACATGACAGCAGGATGGGGTGAACATGACAGCAGGATGGGGTGAACATGACAGCAGGATGGGGTGAACATGACAGCAGGATGGGGTGAACATGACAGCAGGACGGGATGAACATGACAGCAGGACGGGGTGAACATGACAGCAGGATGGGATGAACATGACAGCAGGATGGGGTGAACATGACAGCAGGATGGGGTGAACATGACAGCAGGATGGGGTGAACATGACAGCAGGATGGGGTGAACATGACAGCAGGATGGGGTGAACATGACAGCAGGATGGGGTGAACATGACAGCAGGACGGGGTGAACATAGCAGGACGGGATGAACATGAGAGAAGGACGGGGTGAACATAACAGCAGGACGGGGTGAACATGACAGCAGGACGGGGTGAACATAACAGCAGGACGGGATAAACATGACAGCAGGACGGGATGAACATGACAGCAGGACGGGGTGAACATGACATCAGGACGGGATGAACATGACAGCAGGACGGGGTGAACATGACAGCAGGACGGGATGAACATGACAGCAGGACGGGGTGAACATGACAGCAGGACGGGATGAACATGACAGCAGGACGGGGTGAACATGACAGCAGGACGGGGTGAACATGACAGCAGGACGGGGTGAACATGACAGCAGGACGGGATGAACATGACAGCAGGACGGGGTGAACATGACAGCAGGACGGGGTGAACATGACAGCAGGACGGGGTGAACATGACAGCAGGACGGGGTGAACATGACAGCAGGACGGGATGAACATGACAGCAGGACGGGGTGAACATGACAGCAGGACGGGGTGAACATGACAGCAGGACGGAATGAACATGACAGCAGGACGGGGTGAATATGACAGCAGGACGGAATGAACATGACAGCAGGACGGGATGAACATGACAGCAGGACGGAATGAACATGACAGCAGGACGGGATGAACATGACAGCAGGACGGGATGAACATGACAGCAGGATGGGGTGAACATGACAGCAGGACGGGGTGAACATGACAGCAGGACGGAATGAACATGACAGCAGGACGGGGTGAATATGACAGCAGGACGGAATGAACATGACAGCAGGACGGGATGAACATGACAGCAGGACGGAATGAACATGACAGCAGGACGGGATGAACATGACAGCAGGATGGGGTGAACATAACAGCAGGACGGGATGAACATAACAGCAGGACGGGATGAACATGACAGCAGGACGGGGTGAACATGACAGGACGGGATGAACATGACAGCAGGACGGGGTGAACATAGCAGGACGGGATGAACATGATTGCAGGACGGGGTGAACATGACAGCAGGACGGGATGAACATGACAGCAGGACGGGGTGAACATGACAGCAGGACGGGGTGAACATGACAGCAGGACGGGGTGAACATGACAGCAGGACGGGATGAACATGACAGCAGGACGGGGTGAACATGACAGCAGGACGGGGTGAACATGACAGCAGGACGGGGTGAACATGACAGCAGGACGGGATGAACATGACAGCAGGACGGGGTGAACATGACAGCAGGACGGGGTGAACATGACAGCAGGACGGAATGAACATGACAGCAGGACGGGGTGA
>NC_091378.1:6682599-6687599 GCF_038502225.1 Cherax quadricarinatus
AGAACATGCAGTTCCTTTGTATAAAGAAAAAGTGGACAAAATATAGAATAATTATATGGAAATAAGCCTGTTGAGTATACCAGGTAAAGTGTATGGTAGAGTTATTATTTAAAGAATTAATGGCAAGACTGAGAGCAGGATCGCAGATGACTAAGATTTTGTGAAGTGTAGGGGACGTGCAGACCAAGTGTACAGTATAAGTGAACAGTATTTGGATAAGGGTACGAGAGATTTCACTGTATTTATGGATTTAGAAAAGGCAAATGATAGGGTGGATAGGGAAGCAACGTGGTAAATGTTGCAAATGAATGGAATAGGTGGTAGGTTAAAGCAGTCAAGAGTTTTTGAGGATAATAAGACTCAGGTTAGGGTGTGTAGGAGAGAGGGAGATTATTTTCCAATGAAAGTAGGCCATAGAGAGGGATGTGTGATGTCACCATGGTTGTTTAACATATTCATAGATGACGTTGTAAATGAGGTGAATGCTAGGGTGTTGGGGAGACGTGTGGGATTAAAATGTAATCCAATACAAAGTGGGAAATGTCTCAGTTGCTTTTTGCTGATGACACTGTGCTTTAGGAGGAGACTGAAAAGAGGTTGCAAAGGTCGGTGGACAAATATATGTAACAGAAGGAAATTAAAAGCGAACATAATAAAGAGTAAGTTGATGAGAGTAATAAAATATTTAGCTAATGAAAAATTGGATATCAGATTGAGAGAGTATGGAGGAAGTGAATATGTTCAGATATTTGGGAGTAGACTTATCGGTGGATGGGTCTATGAGAGACGAGGTGAATCATAGAATTGGTGAGGAGGAAAAAGGTGGATAGTACACTGATGCACCTGTGGAACAAAAACAATAAAAAACGTTATCCATGGAAGCAAAATGGGGAATGCATGAGAGTATAGTGGTACCAACGCTCTTACATGGGCTGTGAATGTTGCAGCGAGGAGGTAGGAGACAGTGGAGATTTCGTGTTTAAGGGCAATGTGCAGTGTGAATACTTTGCAGAGAATCCGTAGTTTGAGATTTTAAGGTGCAGGAGTATTAAAGGAATTATCCAATGGACTGAGGAGGAGTTAAGGAGGTTTGGTCATGTAAAGAGGATGGAGCAAAATAGGATGACTTGGAGGGTGTATAAATCTATAGTAGAGGGAAGGCGAGGTAGAGGTCGTCTTTGGACGACCTCTACCTCGCAATCAGCGAAGAGGCGGGGCTAGGAGCTATGGCTCGACCCCTGCAACCACAAATAGGTGAGTACACACACACACACACACACACACACACCAGGACAGTGTCGAAAGCTGACAAAACACTTGCCATGGATAGGTTGCCGTTGTTCCTGTGTGGCTGCTCCTCTGAACGACGGTACTCCTCTGGGTGACATAGAAGACGTACAGGTTTTCTCTGAATTGCAGCAAGAGCTCTGGTAGAGGGGAAGTGTTCCCACGCGTGAGAGCAATACTTCGGACAAGGGTGCAAAAAGTTAGATCCAAATTTCGCCCCTGGCAACAATAGTGAAGACAAGACACGCGAACCAGGCCAACGTTATTTTGCGACAACGTTTCGCTCTGTGTAGAAATGTACTACTATATCGACAGTATAAAAGCTCATTCTGTATTCACTGGAGAAAGATACATCAGTGAAGGATATGACGTAAAATACTTTTCTGACCAAAAGTGAATTCTAACTGAATTTATTGAAAGTATGGAAATACAAATATCTGATGTTGTAGAAAACTAAACTGGCGTTTAATAACTTAGCTAAAAAAAAGAAAATCAGGAATTTAAAGTATAGCTGACAATCTGCATACTTTTGATCTAATGAAACAAGTACGAATTGAATATTAATACAAATTAATCTGGGTAAATTGCAGGAGCCTCAAAGAGAAACAGAATCAAAATCAGACGCAAGAGAATCAGACGACAAAGTATCAGATTCACCGACAGCTGCAAAATTTAAACCATGTAAGTCTCTCTAAATCTCATAAAATGAATAGTCGTCTGAGCACCCTTTCAAAGAGTTATATTTCCCCTGTATTCCACAGAAGCAGCCTGCTGTGCAGGCGATACCCTGTGGCAATGAAGATACCCAGACGTATCTTTCTCATCCACCCCTCCAATGACTTATTACTAAAGAACAAAAAGTCACAATACCGTGGCTGGAACAATACACAAATAACTCGCAAATAGGAGAGAGAAGCTTACGACGACGTTTCGGTCCAATTTGGATTATTCACAAGTCACACTGACAGAAGAGAACAAGCCAGTATATATAGGAGAGGGTAACAGCGACGGGAGAAAGAGAGGAAGAAAAAGCAGCAGCAGCAGCAGCAGCAGAATAGTAGTAGTAAAAGTAGAATAGTAGTAGTAGTAGTAGTAGTAGTAGTAGTAGGAATGGTGGGAATAATTTTTTTTTGTCAGAAGAGATACTGTCTCTTGTACACTAGTATTGCAATGATACTATCAACACCGTAGTAACAAGACAAATGACTGACAACCTGAGGATCACTTCCCTACGACTTCACGGTCACTGGACCTCGATCATAACATGAGGTGACTCGAAGTGTTCTAACTGAATGCATGCGAGTCAGTTTCACACGACCAACAGTACCGTCACCATGCTTAGACGCCGGACGCGAGTTTCATTTCATAAATCACAATGACCAGGTAGGTGAGTACTATTAGGTAAGATGTCTGCCTCTCACGGGTGGACGGAGGATCAAGCTCACAGTGTAACTTGCAATGAAATACCCACAAGGCATTAACGCTGTCTTGAATGCCCTAGTGTTTACGATTTTTTTTTTTTTAACAATCAAGACGTATGAGCACCGGTAGCATTAGTCACACAATTTAGAGAGAGAAAGAGAGAGAGAGAGAGAGAGAGAGAGAGAGAGAGAGAGAGAGAGAGAGAGAGAGAGAGAGAGAGAGAGAGAGAGAGAGAGAGAGAGAGAAATAAGGAAGTTGGGTGAAGAGAAAGAGACAGTAACTCTCTTAACCGAAAACTGTAAAAACCTCTGTGTAAAGTGTGTGTGTGTGTGAGAGAGAGAGAGAGAGAGAGAGAGAGAGAGAGAGAGAGAGAGAGAGAGAGAGAGAGAGAGAGAGAGAGAGAGAGAGAGAGAGAGAGAGAGAGAGAAACCTTGTCTCGACAAAGCTTTCCATTCAATCATGGTGCCTTATCACCAAGTGGTCGTTTGCACTACAAGACACATATGCAACACCTATCTTTATTACCATCAACAAAGATAGCCAAGTATCTTATTAACTTTCTGATTCCCATTCGATTAATAACCAGCATTACGGAAAAAACATGAATACAGTCTGAACAAAGAAATTTGTCGAAGAAAAAACAAAACGCGCGTCAGCTTACAGAACAGAGAAAGGAATCGACAACAAAGTCAAAGGAATCTGCCTGAGCATTTTCAGTCCTTGACAGCAGGAGTCACGGAAGTTCGAGTCCTTGACAGCAGGAAGGAGTCACGGAAGTTCGAGTCCTTGACAGAAAGAAGGAGCCACGGATGTTTGAGTCCTTAACAACAGGAAGGAGCCACGGAAAAATACACAGTGAAGCCATGACTAATTCTCTTATCTCAAGCCTCAGCGACGGGAACTTTTTTGTAGCTTAATTTGAATTGCGAGTAAGTGTAGGTGTGTGTGTGTGTGTGTGTGTGTGTGTGTGTGTGTGTGTGTGTGTGTGTGTGTGTGTGTGTGTGTGTGTGTGTGTGTGTGTGTGCGTGTGTGACGCAACTCTTGCACGTGTGTCTTAATCTTCACATTGCAGCATTCCAGGTATAATGGATATACCTAGCATGGAGCTCTCGCTATATTCCAGGTATACTGGATGTATCTGGAATGGAACATTAGCTGCATTCCAGGTATACTGAATATACGTGGAATGAAGCTCTGGCTATATTCCAAGTATACTGGATATACCTGGAACGGAGAATTGGCTACATTACAGGTATACCCGAAATACCTGGGCAAAACCCTTCAGTCTGATACTTATCCTAGACTTCAAAAGGTCGGAACAAAACGATATTGTACAATCCAAAATATACATTTGGAAACCGTGTAATATAGAGTCTGGTATATTATATTTACTCTCAAAATACAAAAACAAAAACAGTATGACACAAAAACTTATAATTGCTGCATCAGGTACACTTTAAAAACAAAAATATATTTTTTTAAGTTGGGTTGTTTTTAGCTGTTGACTGAAGCTTTTTACATACGGTATTGTCAATTGAAGGGAACGAGGTGCCTTGACGCAGTTGAAGGGGGCTCTTGATCCAGGAACTTGGACCTATCCTCCCTTTCAAGAAGTAGAAATAATAACTTAGACATGTGCAACACTTGGGTATCTTTAATGAGGAAACGTTTCGCCACACAGTAGCTTCATCAGTCCAATACAAAGAATGGTAAAGTTCAGAAAGAGTTTGAGGTAATCAGTCCCTTAATCTTGATGATCGAAGGACTGATTACCTCAAACTCCTTCTGATCTTCACCAGTCTTCTTTATATAGGACTGATGAAGCCACTGTGTAGCGAAACGTTTTGGCTGAGGGAGCAAAGAATGAGGAGAGAGCCCTCTTTTTTTTGCGCGCGCGTAAGATTCATGGGGGATTTTCCCTACGCAAGATAGTTTTAATTTATGGTTTATATAGTGTTTGTCGTTTTAATTTGTGGTTTATATAGTGTTTATCCTTTAAAATTGTGACTTTTCAAGTCTCAGCAAATTTTAACACATAAATAGCCATTGTCAGTAGCTTTAATTTGTCTCTCTTTAAGTGATAGTAGCCTTAATTTGTCTCTCTTTAAGTGATAGTAGCCTTAATTTGTCTCTCTTTAAGTGATAGTAGCCTTAATTTGTCTCTCTTTAAGTGATAGTAGCCTTAATTTGTCTCTCTTTAAGTGATAGTAGCCTTAATTTGTCTCTCTTTAAGTGATAGTAGCCTTAATTTGTGTTTTTCTGTAGTGCACAGAGTAAACATTTATTCACTA
>NC_091378.1:6690099-6700099 GCF_038502225.1 Cherax quadricarinatus
GACACGCTGACACAGAGTCAGAGGTACTGGACAGGTTATTTGTCAAATAACTGTACCGCATTGTCCACCCACTGTTGCCAGGAACGACCTCTGTTGTGTGCCTGCAACGGGAATGTATGTGCCACAAACAGAAACTTGTCACGCCTAGAACGAAAACTTGCCATTCTTGAAAAAATTATGTTAGGTAAGGTTAGTTTAGGTTATGTTAGGTTAGGTTAGGATAGGATAGGATAGGTTAGGGTAGGTAAAGTTAGGTAAGGTTAGGCTAGGTAAGGTCACGTAAAGCCACGTAAGGTTACGTTAGGTTAGGTTAGCCAAGTAAGGTAAGGTGAGGTTAGGTTACGTAAGGTTTGGTTAGGTAAGACTCGTCAGGAAACAGGACAAGTGATTCCTGATGCGAGTCTTAGTTATATGACGACCCGCAGCTTTTGCTCGGGAGAAAAGAGAATTTGACTGTGTCTGAAATAGGGCTTTTGTTCTATGAAGGGAAAATTGAAACAAGGAGACCTGCGGAACACCAAGAAAACATTAAATTTCCGACAGAAACTTTTAGATGGGTTCCACAATGAAGGTCGCTCCTTGAATACATTTAGATATGTTTAAAAGATAATTGAAGTGAGACTGGAAACGGGGGGACAGGTAAATCATATATTTATGGACACACGTACATGTACATGTACACGTACACACATACAAACACACAAGTCAAGAAATTAGAGAAAGTTTACCTGGAGTGAGTTCCGGGAGTCAACGCCCCCGATCAACCAGGCTGTAACTGCTGGCTGCACGCAATCCAACTTGCGAATCACAGCCCGCCTGGTCAGATACAGACTTTAGGTGTTTGTCCAGTGACTGCTTGAAGACAGCCAGGGATCTATTGGTTATCCCTCTTATGTATGCTGGGAGGCAGTTGAACAGTCTCGGGCCCCTGACACTTATTTTGATGTCTCTTAACGTGCTAGTGACACCCCTGCTTTTCATTGGGGGATGTTGCATCGTCTGCCGAGTCTTTTGCTTTCGTAGGGAGTGATTTTTGTGTGCAAGTTTGATACTAGTCCCTCTAGGATTTTCCAGGTGTATATAATCACGTATCTCTCCCGCCTATGTTCCAGGGAGTACAGGTTGAGAACTTCAAGCGTTCCCAGTAATTGAGATGTTTTATCTCAGTTATGCGCGCCGTGAAGGTTCTCTGTACATTTTCCAGGTCAGCAATTTTACCTGCCTTGAAAGGTGCTGTTAGTGTGCAGCAATATTCCAGCCTAGATAGAACAAGCGACCTGAAGAGTGTCATGAGCTTGCCATCCCTAGTATTGAAGGTTCTCATTATCCATCCTGTCATTTTTCTAGAAGATGCGATTGATACGATGTTACGGTCCTTGAAGGTGAGATCCTCCGACATGATCACTTCCAGGTGTTTGACGTTAGTTTGTCGCTCTATTGTGTGGCTGGAATTTGTTTTATATTCTGAAGTTTTAATTTCCTCACGTTTACCATATCGGAGTAATTGAAATTTCTCATCGTTGAACTTCATATTGTTTTCTGCAGCCCATTGAAAGATTTGGTTGATGTCCTCAACAAGACTAGTTCCGGAGGAATGGGGTATGACCTATGAGGAGAGGTTAAGGGAAATAGAGGACACTGGAGGACAAGAGGGTTAGGGGAGACATGATAATGACAAAATACTGAGAGGAGCAGACAAGGTGGACAGAGACAGGATGTTTCAGAGATGTGATACAGCAACAAGGGGTGACAACTGGAAGTTGAAGACTCAGATGAGTCACAGGGATGTTAGGAAGAATTTCTCCAGTCATAGAGTTGTCAGGAAGTGGAACAATCTGGAGAGTGCAGTAGTGGAGGCAGGATCCATACACAGCTTTAAGAAAAGGTATGATAAATCTCATGGAGTAGGGAGTGAGTGGACCTAGTAGCGATCAGTGAACAGGCGGGACAAGGAGCTGTGAATCGACTACTGCAACCACAAATAGGCGAGTACAAATAAGCGGGTACACACACACACACACAAACACACACACACACACACACAAACACACATACACACACAAACACACACAAACACACACACACACACACACGCACAAACACACACACAAACACACACACACACACACACACAAATACACACACACACACACACAAACACACACACACACACACACACACACAAACACACACAAACACACATACACACACACGCACAAACACACACACACACACACACGCACAAACACACACACACACACACACAAACCAGGTACTTCCTCCAAACACCAATAAAACAACCTTTAAATATTTCTTACATATAAACACAACTAAATCTGCCATTGAATAATTTAATAAATAATCCAGTAAAACTGAACACACAATTTCCAATACGATTTTTTTAATCCGTTCGTTTGACAACTTTGTTGTATGAAAACAACATCAACTCTCATTATACATTACAAAATTAATGCATTCAGTATTATACACTAATCTATAGAATTTAGGAGTTTTATTCTAAATCCAAAAATGGCATAACAACAGAAGCATAAATCCTAATGATTGTAGTTTAATTATGTAAAGGATGATGATGTAAATTATGATGATGGTAACGAGCTTGGTTGTAATAATGATGATAATGAAGGTGATTATTAATGGTATAAAATAACGTGTTAATTAGACACATGTACAAGAGTTAGGTGTCTATTCCGAAACGTTTCGCCTACACAGTAGGCATCTTCAGTCGAGTAGAGTGAGCAGTAGTGATGTCTGATGATAATGTTGATAAGATGGTGCTAATGATGGTGACGAAGCTTGATTACAATGATAATGAGATTAGTAATGATGATAGTGATATTAAATAATAAATGATTTATAAAGGGCTCTCTCAGTCTTAACATCATATACAACCCATCACCAAACAGGAGACCCGGAGAGAAACACGACACGAACTTGATTTAAATCACGTAAAGGGCCCAACCCGTGTATAGCAACCCCAAAAACGTGAAGGCTCGATCCTACGTTTACTCAGCACAGTACTGTGGTTTAAACACAACAGTGACGACCAGAAATAAATATAATCCCCTTACCGAAAAACAAAACAAAACAGAAAAAAAAACCTCACAATATATAATTGAATTAGACAGCAAGAAGAGGGGAATGAAAAATACACGAAATAGATAATACAGTTCACTCTAAAACTTCGTGAAATATAGATCACCCACGAGAGTGTTTACACACATTTTCTGGTTGAAATATATTTCAAGCGTTGATATAGACTTCAAACACACACACATTATATATATATATATATATATATATATATATATATATATATATATATATATATATATATATATATATATATATATATATATATATATATAAATATATATATATATATATATATATATATATATATATATATATATATATATATATATATATATATATATATATATATATAAATAATATATATATATATATATATATATATATAAATAATATATATATATATATATATATATATATATAAATAATATATATATATATATATATATATATATATAAATAATATATATATATATATATAAATATATATATATATATATATATAAATAATATATATATATATATATATATATATATATATATATATATATATATATATATATATATATATATATATATATATATATATGCAATAAGATCACAGTAAACAGGTGATACCAAATATGCAAAACAACCACTGTGAAAGAATAGTGAAATTCCAAGCGTTTTGCTTTCGTGACTTCTCACATTATAAGGAACTATACATGTGTGTGTGTGTGTGTGTGTGTGTGTGTGTGTGTATGTGTGTGTGTGTGTGACTTATGAGTGTGTTTAGGTCAACAAAAATTTTAATCCTGCCCTGGACTCAAATGGTGTTTTATGAAAGGTCACATGAAGTATATCGAGGTCAGGAAGGTCAAGGGTCACCACGACAATGTTGTCGTGTTGATACAGTTAAGGGAAGGGGGGGAGGAAGACAACACCACGATCTCCTGAGACCCTTAACAGAAGTCTCGAGGAGAGAAAGAAAGGAGAGAGAGAAGAGAAAGTAAGAGGGTTAGAGAGTACTCCTACCAGTCAAGGGAAAGTAAGAGCACCTACCAGTCAAGGGAAAGTAAGAGCACCCTACCAGTCGAGGGAAAGTAAGAGCACCCTACCAGTCAAGGGAAAGTAAGAGCACCCTACCAGTCGAGGGAAAGTAAGAGCACCCTACCAGTCAAGGGAAAGTAAGAGCACCCTACCAGTCGAGGGAAAGTAAGAGCACCCTACCAGTCAAGGGAAAGTAAGAGCACCCTACCAGTCAAGGGAAAGTAAGAGCACCCTACCAGTCGAGGGGAAAGTAAGAGCACCCTACCAGTCAAGGGAAAGTAAGAGCACCCTACCAGTCGAGGGAAAGTAAGAGCACCCTACCAGTCGAGGGGAAAGTAAGAGCACCCTACCAGTCGAGGGGAAAGTAAGAGCACCCTACCAGTCGAGGGGAAAGTAAGAGCACCCTACCAGTCGAGGGAAAGTAAGAGCACCCATCATCCTTGACCTACTGCATCGCTGATGAGGACCTCATTGGGAGGCTGAACTATAACAGCAAACACTTTCTTAGTATTTGTCTACACCAGGGCACCTACCTTTTGTAGACACGCCCTGTTTTTGTCTACACGAGGTCACCTATCTCTTGTAGACAGATCCTGTTTTCTGTCTACACGAGGGTATCTGCCTCTCGTAGAGAAGTCTTCCAGCCTACAGGAGTGTACCTACCCCTCGTAGACAGGTCCTGTTTCTATTTACAGGGTACCTACCTCTCGTGGACAGGTCCTGTTTCTGTCTACAGGAAGGTACCTACCTCTTGTAGACAGGTCCTGTTTCTGTCTACACGAGGGTATCTGCCTCTCGTAGAGAAGTCTTCCAGTCTACAGGAGTGTACCTACCCCTCGTAGACAGGTCCTGTTTCTGTTTACAGGGTACCTACCTCTCGTGGACAGGCCCTGTTTCTGTCTACAGGAGGGTACCTACCTCTTGTAGACAGGTCCTGTTTCTGTCTACACGAGGGTAACTACTTCTCGTAGACAAGTCTTCCTGTCTACAGGAGGGTACCTGCCTCTCGTAGACTGATCCTGTTTCTGTCTACTAGACACCTACCTCTCGTTGACAGGTGGTCTATTATACGCCTCTTAGGAACAGTGGTACCTACTACACACTGTCTTACCTCTATTCTCTTGCTCTGTAAGAAGTACGGTGCAGCCGGGCTGTGGTTCGTATGTTGGACTACGTGCGGCCAGTAGTAACAGCCTGGTTGAACAGGCCCTGATCCACCAGGAGGCCTGGTCAAGGGCTGAACTACGGGGGCGTTGACCCCCCGGAACTCCCTCCACAAGTAGAGTATGATTCACAGTCGACGAGGTATATTTATATACCATAGGGAGGTTAGCATGGGCCACTACTGTGACGACAAATGGAAGATTTTTACAGATGAATGTTCCGTGGTTGTGGCGAGCTCTAGCTCTGGTCCCCTTAGGGCAGTTGCTTACGCACTGGTGTCAACTGCCGTCCACGACAGATGTGTCAACACACTTTACTGGATGACACTGCATGACACCGGCACCGTGTCATGCAGTATTATCCAGATTCAGTCATCCTGTGACATCTTTGCAATTTTGTGTCATCCTGCGTCAACCAGTGTTATTCAGTGTCATCCTGCGTCATCCAGTGTAATCCTGTGTCATCCAGTGTCATCCTGCGCCATCCAGTGTCATCCTGCGTCATCCTGTGTCATCCAGTGTCATCCAGCATCATCCAGTGTCATCCTGTATCATCCAGTATAATGCAGTGTCATGCAGTGTCATGCAGAGTCATGCAGTGTCATGCAGTGTCATGCAGTGTCATGCAGAGTCATGCAGTGTCATGCAGTGTCATGCAGTGTCATGCAGTGTCATGCAGTGTCATGCAGAGTCATGCAGTGTCATGCAGTGTCATGCAGTGTCATGCAGTGTCATGCAGAGTCATGCAGTGTCATGCAGTGTCATGCAGTGTCATGCAGTGTCATGCAGTGTCATGCAGAGTCATGCAGTGTCATGCAGAGTCATGCAGTGTCATGCAGTGTCATGCAGAGTCATGCAGTGTCATGCAGTGTCATGCAGTGTCATGCAGTGTCATGCAGTGTCATGCAGTGTCATGCAGTGTCATGCAGTGTCACACCATGTAGTTGATAATCTAGGAGCACTCAGAGCAAGACTGTCACAAGACACAAAATGCAGTTTAGAATTTCCACCAGAAGAGAAAAAATTCATAACGAGAAAAGTTTTTCAGTCGTTTAGATTGCTTAGGAAGGAAGGAAGGAGAGAAGGAAGGAAGGAAGGAAGGAAGGAGGGAAGGAAGGAAGGAAGGAAGGAAGGAGGGAAGGAAGGAAGGAAGGAGGGAAGGAAGGAAGGAAGGAAGGAAGGAAGGAAGGAAGGAAGGAAGGAGAGAAGGAAGGAAGGAAGGAAGGAAGGAGGGAAGGAAGGAAGGAAGGAAGGAAGGAAGGAAGGAGGGAAGGAAGGAAGGAGGGAAGGAAGGAAGGAGGGAAGGAAGGAAGGAAGGAAGGAGGGAAGGAAGGAAGGAAGGAGGGAAGGAAGGAAGGAGGGAAGGAAGGAAGGAAGGAAGGAAGGAAGGAAGGAAGGAAGGAGGGAAGGAAGGAAGGAAGGAGGGAAGGAAGGAAGGAAGGAAGGAGGGAAGGAAGGAAGGAAGGAAGGAGGGAAGGAAGGAGGGAAGGAAGGAGGGAGGGAAGGAGGGAGGGAAGGAGGGAGGGAAGGAAGGAGAGAGGGAAGGAGGAAAGGAAGGAGAGAGGGAAGGAGGGAGGGAAGGAAGGAGAGAGGGAAGGAGGGAGGGAGGGAAGGAGGAAAGGAAGGAGAGAGGGAAGGAAGGAAGGAGGGAGGGAAGGAAGGAGGGAGGTAAGGAAGAAGGGAGGTAAGGAAGGAGGTAAGGAAGGAGGGAGGGAGGGAAGGAAGGAAAGAGGGAAGGAAGGAGGGAGGGAAGGAGGTAAGGAAGGAGGGAAGGAAGGTGGGAGGGAAGGAGGGAAGGAAGAAAGGAGGGAGGGAAGTAAGGAAGGAGGGAGGTAAGGAAGGAGGGAGGTAAGGAAGAAGGGAGGTAAGGAAGGAGGGAGGTAAGGAAGAAGGGAGGTAAGGAAGGAGGGAGGTAAGGAAGGAGGGAAGGAAGGAGGGAGGGAGGGAGGGAAGGAGGGAGGGAAGGAAGTAGGGGGGGAGGGAATGAAGAAGGGAGGGAGGGAAGGAAGGAAAGAAGGAGGGATAGAGGGAAGGAAGGAATGAGGGAGGGAGGGAGGGAAGGAAGTAGGGAGGGAGGGAAGGAGAGAGGGAAGGAAAGAAGGAAGGAAGGAAGGAAGGAAGGAAGGAAGGAGGGAAGGAAGGAAGGAGGGAAGGAAGGAAGGAAGGAGGGAGGTAAGGAGGGAAGGAAGGAGGGAAGGAAGGAGGGAGGGAAGGAAGGAGGGACGTACGGAAGGAGGGAAGGAAGGAAGGAGGGAAGGAAGGAAGGAATTAAGGAGGGAAGGAAGGAAGGAGGGAAAGAAGGAGGGAGAGAAGGAAGGGAGGGAAGGAAGGAATGAAGGAAGGAGGGAGGGAAGGAAGGAGGAAGGGAAGGAGGGATGGAGGGATGGAAGGATGGAGGGAGGGAAGGATAGAGGGAAGGAAGGAGGGAGGGAATGAAGGAGGGAAGGAGGAAAGGATGGAATGAGGGAGGGAATGAAGGAGGGAGGGGAGAAGGGAGGGAAGGAAGGAGGGAGGGAGGGATAGAGGTAAGGAAGAGGGAGGGAGGGAGGGAGGGAGGGAAAGAGGGAGGGAGGGAGGGAAGGAAGGAAGGAAGGAAGGAAGGTGGGAGGGAGGGAGGGAGGGAAGGAAGGAATGAGGGAGGGAAGGAAGGAATGAGGGAGGAAATGAAGGAGGGAGGGAGGGAGGGAGGGAGGGAGGGAGGGAGGAAGAAAGAAGGAAGGAGGGGGAAAAAAGAAGGAGTGAAGAAAGGACGGGGTAAGGAATGATTGAGGGAGAGAAGGAGGGAGAGAGGAGAAAGGCAGAAAAGGGGAGAGAGAGAGAGAGAGAGAGGAAAGGCAGAAAAGGGGAGGGAGGGAGAGAGAGAGAGAGAGAAAGAGAGAGAGAGAGAGAGGTATCATCTACACATCTAGAAGCAACACAACATATAGGCGCCAGCAACACAACATACAGGCGCCAGCAATACAACATACAGGCGCCAGCAATACAACATACAGGCGCCAGCAACACAACATACAGGCGCCAGCAACACAACATACAGGCGCCAGCAACACAACATACAGGCGCCAGCAACACAACATACAGGCGCCAGCAACACAACATACAGGCGCCAGCAACACAACATACAGGCGCCAGCAACACAACATACAGGCGCCAGCAACACAACATACAGGCGCCAGCAACACAACATACAGGCGCCAGCAACACAACATACAGGCGCCAGCAACACAACATACAGGCGCCAGCAACACAACATACAGGCGCCAGCAACACAACATACAGGCGCCAGCAACACAAGTCTAGAGTCAACATCTAGTGTTACTATTGCTCCTGGTGCTCAGAACTAGAAATTTATAGTTTTTAAATTTTTTTTGTACCCCCCGTGTTAACTGACCCCCAAATATAAATTATCACTATCGGTCAAGACAGCGTTTGCATGAATGATGGTTAATGATTCCTTCTTTTTTGATAATACTCATGTGAGAGACAGCATCTCGGATACACTGTCCAGTTTTGGTCTGAAATTAAATAATAATAATAATAATAATAATAATAATAAAAACAAAAATTATATATATATATATATATATATATATATATATATATATATATATATATATATATATATATATGTATATATATATGTCGTGCCGAATATGTAAAACTGGTCAATTAGCAAGAACTCATATAAAATTAAGTCCTTTCTAAAATTTTCTCTTATACGTTTAAAGATATATTTTTTCATTAATGTTAATGTAAAAATTTTTAATTTTGCACCAAAAGAATCTTAGAAAACTTACCTAACCTTATTATAACAAGAACAATTTATTTTAGCCTAACCCAACTAAATATATTTTATATTTGTTTATAATAATTTAATACTAAACAAACACAGTGAAATATATTTTTTTCGTTAGGTTCAGAATGATTTTGGCGAAATTATTGCATACGCAAATTTTCACTTGTCCTATATGGCAAGATGATCGTTGCTCTTTAAGCCAAGATCGCAATTTCTGCCTATTCCGCACGACATATATATATATATATATATATATATATATATATATATATATATATATATATATATATATATATATACATATTTATATACATTCTCCATGGGGAAGTGGAACAGAATTCTTCCTCCGTAAGCCATGCGTGTCGTAAGAGGCGACTAAAATGCCGAGAGCAAGGGGCTAGTAACCCCTTCTCCTGTATACACTAAATTTGAAAGGAGAAACTTTCGTTTTTCCTTTTGGGCCACCCTGCCTTGGTGGGATACGGCTGGTACGTTGAAAGAAGATAGATAATGTTGTGCTTGCCGTTTTGCTAAGAGGCCCTGGTGCCACACCCGGTCGAAAGCACCAGCAATGTCCAGTTCTACCACACGGCTGACTTTGGATTCATCCAGTGACTGGTGCCACTTAGTGGAGAGGTTTAACAGCAGATCAGCAGCAGAGTAACCTTTCCTGAAGCCATACTGACGATCACAAAGTAGTGAATGGTAGTCAAAAAACTCTGCCATTTGTCTTGAGATTATTGTCTCAAGGATCGTACCAGTGATTGACAGGAGTGACACTGGTCTGTAGTTGCTGATTTCTGCTCTGCTCTTCTTTTTGTGAACAGGGACTACATTAGCCTCTTTCCACAGCGAGGGCCATTTACACTGTACTAGGCAGTGCTGAAAGATGCGAGTTAGA
>NC_091378.1:6702599-6760099 GCF_038502225.1 Cherax quadricarinatus
TCTTACAACAACAACAATAATAATAATAATAATAATAATAATAATAATAATAATAATAATAATAATAACACTGAATTTGGTAGGGTGTGCAAAAGAAGAAAATTGAAAGTGAATACAGGAAAGAGTAAGGTTATGATGATAACAAAAAGATTAGGTGATGAAAGATTGGATATCAGATTGGAGGGAGAGAGTATGGAGGAGGTGAATGTATTCAGATATTTGGGAGTGGACGTGTCAGCGGATGGGTCTATGAAAGATGAGGTGAATCATAGAATTGATGAGGGGAAAAGGGTGAGTGGTGCACTTAGGAGTCTGTGGAGACAAAGAACTTTGTCCTTGGAGGCAAAGAGGGGAATGTATGAGAGTATAGTTTTACCAACGCTCTTATATGGGTGTGAAGCGTGGGTGATGAATGTTGCAGCGAGGAGAAGGCTGGAGGCAGTGGAGATGTCATGTCTGAGAGCAATGTGTGGTGTGAATATAATGCAGAGAATTCGTAGTTTGGAAGTTAGGAGGAGGTGCGGGATTACCAAAACTGTTGTCCAGAGGGCTGAGGAAGGGTTGTTGAGGTGGTTCGGACATGTGGAGAGAATGAAGCGAAACAGAATAACTTCAAGAGTGTATCAGTCTGTAGTGGAAGGAAGGCGGGGTAGGGGTCGGCCTAGGAAAGGTTGGAGGGGGGGGGGTAAAGGAGGTTTTGTGTGCGAGGGGCTTGGACTTCCAGCAGGCATGCGTGAGCGTGTTTGATAGGAGTGAATGGAGACAAATGGTTTTTAATACTTGACGTGCTGTTGGAGTGTGAGCAAAGTAACATTTATGAAGGGGTTCACTGAAACCGGCAGGCCGGACTTGAGTCCTGGAGATGGGAAGTACAGTGCCTGCACTCTGAAGGAGGGGTGTTAATGTTGCAGTTTAAAAACTGTAGTGTAAAGCACCCTTCTGGCAAGACAGTGATGGAGCGAATGATGGTGAAAGTTTTTCTTTTTCGGGCCACCCTGCCTTGGTGGGAATCGGCCAGTGTGATAATAATAAAAAAAATAATAATAACACTACATATAGTCTACAAGTACATGTACAACGTACACAGGCCTAGCTGACATCAGTGACATACTACTTTATAGAAAGCCCCTTGTTATACCTGGAGAGGATTTCGGGGGTCAACGCCGCCGGGGCTCGGTCTGTGACCAGAGCATTTCGAGCAAATTAGGTCAGTTTTGTCCAAGGATGCTTCCCACATCAGTCCGCTAACACCCAGGTACCTGATTTACAGATCGATGAATAGGGACAATAGATGTCTTAAGAAAACACGTTATAATGTTTCCACCCGTACCGGGGATCGAACCACGGGCCTCAGTGTGTGAGCTGAGTGTGGTACCAACCGAGCCCCTTCTGGGAGAAAGAGAGATTGGGAGAAGGAATGAAAGGAGACTTCAGGAGACTAAGCAGAGAGGGAAGATGAGGTACAGTGTTAAACCGAAATAAAAACCACTGTAACATCACCAGTGGAGAGCACCACCATTTGTGGTTTAGCATCACCAGGGCAAAGCACCACCATCTGTGGTTTAGCATCATCAGTGCAAAGCACCACCATCTGTGGTTTAGCATCACCAGGGCAAAGCACCACCATCTGTGGTTTAGCATCACCAGGGCAAAGCACCACCATCTGTGGTTTAGCATCATCAGTGCAAAGCACCACCATCTGTGGTTTAGCATCACCAGTGCAAAGCACCACCATCTGTGGTTTAGCATCACCAGTGCAAAGCACCACCATCTGTAGTTTAGGATCACTAGTGCAAAGCACCACCATCTGTGGTTTAGCATCACCAGTGCAAAGCACCACCATTAATATGCACTGTACAAAGTACAGCAGCACCACCAGAGTACAGCAGCACCACCAGAGTACAGCAGCACCACCAGAGTACAGTAGCACTTCCCGTGAACAGCAGCACCACCAGATTACTGCACCCCCCTCACCAACAGACAAGTGCACCATCACCACCACCAGAGTGGTGGTGCAGTAATCCCAAGTCCAAAGTAACAAGGCAAGGATTAGGTAAAGGAAGGCGAGAAATGGAGAGAAAGAAATGAGGGAAGGGAAGGAAGGGGATAAGAAGGGGATGGGAAAAACCAAGATCTCTGAAACTCCTCACGGACGAAGCATGAAGCGAAATAAAAAGAACGTAAAGTTCGGGCAAAACAGTTCTACTCATATCTGACCTTTCTGGGTCCTGATTCTCGTAAAAGGTTCTCACTCGAGGGAATTATAGCCACCACCTTCTTTCCTGCACCAGACCTGATTACCTCCCATTTCCCAAGCCCTATAAGACTCCTACAAGCTTAGTGCGTTCCTCTGAATACATTCATATTAATATCCGTCTCTGAATAAGTAAGCTGGAGAACTGCAGAATACAAGAGAAATAAATTGTATTTACTGGCAAATGTGAATATCCATATGATCTTGATATCAAGGAGAACATGGAAACGATCAAATATTATAGACAAGTGAATGTCGAGGCGACTCCATAAGGGGCATTAGATTCCACAAAAAAGGATCTCAATAACCTGAGCCCCCTTTACACACACACATAAAAACACAAGAATGGAGGAACACTGCAGCAGGCCTACTGGCCCATTCAAGGCAGGTCCTTCTCAAAACCAACCATTCGCACCCTCCAGATCTTGTCCTGATGGGAAATCCTGTGTACGAGGTGAAATTACACTTGTGGATCCATATAGCACAGGTTTGCATTTTTTCGATTTTCCCACTGAGGGAGTTGGTTAATTGTGCACCTCTTATCCATCCTGTGGACGGTAACGCAAGAGCCTATGGATACACTAACGGCAGTTGGTTTAGAAAACGTTTCGGTCCTGGGACCTTGATCACTTCTAACATACAGAGGTAGAAAGACATTATATATAGGCGGAGAGTGAGATGTGACGCACGTGACCTGAGGAATGTCATAAGAACAAAAGAATGGAAGAACACTGTAGAAGGCCTACTGGCCCATGCGAGGCAGGTCCTTATCAAAACAACCTCTGCCTATGATGAGGATGGGTAGACGATGAAATCATGCGACTCCTGTGTTGTTGGGTTGGTGCTGCTTAAGTATCATGTATGCCAATGTTTTTGAAATTTTGTAGTTTCCAGTGTTGCGTTCTATAGTGTCGGTGACGGCGATTAGTGAGGCTTCTAGGCACCGTCGGCGTCTGAGGTCTGGTTCGGTGAGAACGAGTTGTGCCTCGTTCCAATTCATCAAATGCCCCGTGGAGTCTCTGTGGAGGACACAGGCGTACCTTACATCGTCTCTGTTAGAGGCATTTCGATGCTCATTCAGGCGGACTGCAAGATCTCTGCCTGTCTCGCCTACATATTTCTTGGGACAGAACCCACAGGGGATAGTGTAGACGCTTGCTGTAGAAGTTAGAGGTGTGGGGCTGCGTTTCGAAGTGAGGTCTTTGATAGAGGATGTGTTTTTGGTGGAAACGTTGATGTTACACATCTTCCATCAAAGACCTCACTACGAAACGCAGCCCCACACCTCTAACTTCTACAGCAAGCGTCTACACTATCCCCTGTGGGTTCTGTCCCAAGAAATATGTAGGCGAGACAGGCAGAGATCTTGCAGTCCGCCTGAATGAGCATCGAAATGCCTCTAACAGAGACGATGTAAGGTACGCATGTGTCCTCCACAGAGACTCCACGGGGCATTTGATGAACTGGAACGAGGCACAACTCGTTCTCACCGAACCAGACCTCAGACGCCGACGGTGCCTAGAAGCCTCACTAATCGCCGTCACCGACACTATAGAACGCAACACTGGAAACTACAAAATTTCAAAAACATTGGCATACATGATACTTAAGCAGCACCAACCCAACAACACAGGAGTCACATGATTTCATCGTCTACCCGTCCTCATCATAGGCAGAGGTTGTTTTGATAAGGACCTGCCTCGCATGGGCCAGTAGGCCTTCTACAGTGTTCTTCCATTCTTTTGTTCTTATGACATTCCTCAGGTCACGTGCGTCACATCTCACTCTCCGCCTATTTATATAATGTCTTTCTACCTCTGTATGTTAGAAGTGATCAAGGTCCCAGGACCGAAACGTTTTCTAATATGTTATAATGTTTGCTTACGTGTCTTTCTAAACCAACTTGTCGGTATTTATTACCAAGGTTTATACCACTAACGGCAGTGCCCACAACAGTGGAGAAACTACACGTTACAGTGCTAACTTATACTAGTGTAACGTTACGGTCCGGGTAGAACTCTACACAGAACGAAATGCTGGTCTTCCCAAAAACTTGTGTCATTTCGTAACTGATCTTCATAGACTATTTTAGATAATACTAAAATTGAGTGAATCCGATGGATGTCAGCTGGCATTCGAAAATTAGGCGAGACTAAATCTAGCAAATTTATTCTAGTAAGTGTGTCAGTAGTCTATGAGGGTGTTAGATCCCTTTGATGGCTAGCCGGTCGATATGTTTAATTGTAAATTTGTTTTATGGGTTAAATTTACTAGCATATGCTAGAAGAGTGACAACCACAACTACCACCACTATCATCACAACCACAACTACCACCACCACCACCACTGGGATCATCAGGCTAAAATTACCAACCCCACAACCAACCCACCACATTAATTAAAATCACTAACACCACTACGCTAAAATGAGCAACAACCTCACAACCACAACTACCACCACCATCACCACAACCACAACTACCATCACCACAACTACCACCACCTTCACCACAACCACCACCACCATCACCACAACCACAACTACCACCATCACCACAACTACCACCACCATCACCACAACCACCACCACCATCACCACAACCACAACTACCATGTTAAAAATAAGCAACAACCTCACAACCACAACTACCATCACCACAACCACACCTACCACCATCCTCACCACAACCACAACTACCATGTTAAAAATGAGCAACAACCTCACAACTACCACCTCAACCACCAACACCATCTCTACCACACGCGTCCTCTCTCCTCTGCTGACATTTCTCCATCTCAGTGTTCCATCCATCAACTGAACACCATCGCCTACCTCCATTGCAACCCCACCTAATTCTACCTAAGATTCATTGGCATCAATGAAGATGGAAGATCGACTGGCAGGAAGAGAGACGGTATAGAACCGCTCCTCTATACTCCTATTCACCACTAATCACTGCTAACACTGTTCACTGAAATTCGGCAATATCACTGTCTCCTGCTATTCAGTCCTGTTAATGACCTGACGAGGTATTATTACCCGATAGATTACTGGCAGGTAATCAGCTTCGATCCTGGAAAAGGAGGATAGCGACAGTTCATGAGATCAAGACACCTTCCTTAAAGGATTGAATCCTCTTATTTGGAAGGGGGAGAGGAAAAACTTGGTTGGGTTAGGTTTAAAGCCTATCGGCTTCACGAAGCTAATTAAGACCGCGTTTTGCCTGTACACAGTCGTCCTACTTTTTACATCAACTCTCTTTCCCTAACTTCGGCAGATGGATATTTAATTTCCTAGCAACACACTGCAACACAAGGGTATCTTGGTACAGACCTGCAATCAACTTCGACAACTTCCACTAGTGAGAGGGGCTGGATTTGAGAGGGACCTGACTTCTCAACATCTGAGTTCTTACCTCTCCTAGTGGCCTACGTCTCACCTCTTGGCGCTATAAAAAGCTCCATCCTGTCACTTCTTCTCCATATTGTTTCATACTATGGAACAATGCTCTTCTCCAGACTGAGGGACTGACCACCTCAAAACTTTAAGGGTGATGGACTGATTACATCGTCTTCAAGTATCTTCTGCTTCTATCAACTTTTCTGTACTTGACTGAAGAAGCCTACTGTGTAGGCGAAACGTTTCACAATAAAGATACCTAACTGTTGCATATGTGTCTTACCTAACAACCTGTCGGTATTTTATACCATTTTAATGTTCAATTTCCTAGCTAATAGAACCCAAAAAGTTAAACATCAAAATGGTATACAATACCGACAGGTTGGTAGGTAAGACACATAGGCAACAGTTAGGCAACTTTATTCCGAAACGTTTCGCCTACACAGTAGGCTTCTTCAGTCGAATACAGAAAGTAGGCAGGAACAGTAGAGAAGACGATGTAATCAGTCCATCACCCTTAAAGTCGTAGAATTTGAGGTTGTCAGTCCCTCGGCCTGGAGAAGTTCAGTTCCATAGTCAGGAACTATCTGAAGATCAAGCGACAGTGCGGAGACTGACAACCTCAAATTCTACGACTTTAAGGGTGATGGACTGATTACATCGTCTTCTCTACTGTTCCTGCCTACTTTCTGTATTCGACTGAAGAAGCCTACTGTGTAGGCGAAACGTTTCGGAATAAAGTTGCCTAACTGTTGCCTATGTGTCTTACCTACCAACCTGTCGGTATTGTATACCATTTTGATGTTCATCTTGTCAGACACTGCAACACATAGCATCTTGATACAGAAAACACCTTGGACAAACTTTTCAAGTGAGAATTGTTGGATCTGAGAGGGACCTGACCTTTCAGGGGTTACATTCTCACTACTACTACTACTACTCTGCACCTCTCCTTCCGACAGTATTTAAGTCTCCGCACTGTCGCTTGATCTTCAGATAGTTCCTGACTATGGAACTGAACTTCTCCAGGCCGAGGGACTGACAACCTCAAATTCTACGACTTTAAGGGTGATGGACTGATTACATCGTCTTCTCTACTGTTCCTGCCTACTTTCTGTATTCGACTGAAGAAGCCTACTGTGTAGGCGAAACGTTTCGGAATAAAGTTGCCTAACTGTTGCCTATGTGTCTTACCTACCAACCCAAAAAGTTATAGAAAACGGTGAAATCAGGGGAGGAGAGGTGCTAGAGTGAAGAGCTCTCTTCCCCAAGGCTAAGTTCCTGCCCCACTTTTCTCATTCTCATATCTGACAAAGAGAGAGGAATACATGAGGCAGTGTATTATCCTTTGCAAACGATACTAGAATCTATATCTGACAAACAAGGGATTATAGAAGCATTAAATCATACTTTCTAGACGATACTAGAATCTATATGACAATGGCATCCATAGAAGAAATAAAAGCAAGACTGGAATACAAGACAAACTCAAATCACTTAACAGAGCGGGAGTGTAATATGAAAGACCTGGGAGTGATAATATCAGATCTCTCGTTAAAGGAGAAAAAGTGCCAGTATCGCAACAAGGAAAACTAAAGTTTGGATAACTAGAACTTACAAAACAAGGAATGCTGGAATACTGCTCTATACTACAGCCCCCCTGCTCCAGACACGTGCAACTGCAGAACTGGAAAATAAACAAAGGCCCTTCACAGCTTGTATGAACTTAAGCATTTAAATTACCGAAAGTTCAAGTCCTTTGAACTGTACTCCTTAGAACGAAGGCGAGAAAGATACATCATAATCTACACCTGGAACATAATGGAGGGATTGGTTACAAAACTTCACACCGAAATCATTACTTGCAAACACAAGAGAATTGGCAGACGGTGCAAGATACATTCAGTGAAAAGCAGGGGAGCGACGAGTACACTGAGAAAGCTCAGTAAGTGCAAAGGGGCCACGACTCTTCAACACCCTTCATGCATAAGGGGGATTACCAATAAACTAGCTGTATTCAAGGGAAAACTCGACACATTCCTCAATTCAGTTCCTGATCAATCAGGCTGTGGTGCATACGCTGGACTGCGGGTAGTGGGAACCAACAGCTTGATAGATCAGGTCAGGAACCAGGAGGCCTGGTCTGGGACTAGGCCGCGGGGGCGCTGATCCCCTGAAGAGGCTACAGGTAACCTTCCCTACTTCCCACCCATTCCCTACCACCCACCCACCCATTCCTTTCGTACCACCAATTCCCTATCTCCTACCCATTCCCAACCTCGCACTCATTTCCTGCCATACACCCATTTCCTAACTCCTACCCATTTCCTCCCTCACGCCCATTCCCTTACCAAACACCCATTCCCTACCCCACTCATTTCTTATACCAACTCCCTGCCACTCATTTCCTACATCCCGCAAATTCTCTATCTCCCCCCCCCATTCCCTACCTCACCAAAATTCCCTACCTCAACACCATTCCCTACCTCACCAAAATTCCCTACCTCAACACCATTCCCTACCTCACCACCATTCCCTACCTCACCACCATTCCCTACCTCACCACCATTCCCTACCTCACCACCATTCCCTATTCACTACCATTCCCAGCCTCACCTCCCTTTCATCTTCCACTATTCCCGTGCCTGTCGGCGACAGTTCTGATATACATTTACTGTTCCTGTCTCTGCCAAGGTCATTCCCATTTCCGGTGGTTGATATTCCAACTTTTCGGTGGCGTGCGCTCCCACAACATTCCTCTTCCATTCCCATTCCAGGAATTCCTATTCTAAATATTCTCATGCCAAGCATTCCCAATCCAAGCACTTCCAATCCACACATTTACAATAGAAACATTCCCAATCCAAGCACTTCCAATCCACACATTCCCAATACAAACATTCCCAATTCAAGGACTTCCGATCCACACATTCCCAATACAAAAATTCCCAATCCAAGCATTTCCCAATCTAAGCATTTCTAATCCACAAATTCCCCAACCAAATATTCGCAATACAACCATCCCTATTCCAATAATTCTCAATCCAAGCATTCCCATTCCAGGCGTAGCTTATTCAATCCCACTATTATCACTCGAGATCCAGTTCCTTGGATCAGAGCTGACTGCCTCCTAATTCCTTCGCCGCCTCCTCCTCCTCCTCCCCCCCGGAAGCTACATAGCCCCTACGGGTTTAGTGATTGTTAATCGAAAGTAATAATAATAATAATAATAATATTATTATTATTATTATTATTATTATTATTATTATTATCTCTAACATTATCTTTTATGTATGTAACTTACACAGTCTTAAGCAGTGTTTTATAAACATCTAAGAAAATATCGCTATCTCGATGTTTACTTCGATTTGCGCATTGTGTGTTTGTTGTGGAGAACCTCGGACGATGGGAATTCGTGGGTAAGCGCTAAACACGCATGTGTCACGCATCGCCTGGGGAATGGGAGGTAATGAGACGTGATTAATGGGATAACATCCCATTAATCACTGCAAAAAGTCACTGCCAGTGATCAGTGATCAGCCGGGCTGTGGCTCGTACGTTGGTTTGCGTGCAGCCAGCAGCAACAGCCTGGTTGATCAGGCTCTGATCCACCAGGAGGCCTGGTCACAGACCGGGCCGCGGGGGCGTTGACCCCCGGAACTCTCTCCAGGTAAACTCCAGGTAAAACCTTGGATTAGGTGGGCAGTCTTGAGAGTCCATTGTACTAGCGTTGTACTGACATTTTTATGATGATGTAGGTATGTTTACCTGGAGAGAGTACACCTGGAGAGAGTACACCTGGAGAGAGTACACCTGGAGAGAGTACACCTGGAGAGAGTACACCTGGAGAGAGTACACCTGGAGAGAGTACACCTGGAGAGTACACCTGGAGAGAGTACACCTGGAGAGAGTACACCTGGAGAGAGTTCCGGAGGTCAACGCCCCCGCGGCCCGGTCTGTGACCAGGCCTCATATAGTTAATGACGGTCACAGCTTATATTCTACCCAAGAATATTATAACAATAATAATCATTACAATAATAATAACCATGATAATATGATGAAGAAGAAAGAAGAAGCCAGGTAATTGAAAAACCATCTAAATTCATCAGTGTTAATATTGAACAAATACAGGTAAGACCTGAGAGACTACCCACACAGATAATATTCTCTCCTGTGGGACTCCTGCCTCTCCATAACGGCCGGAAAAGCATCGCTTCTGCCAATTAATCTCAGGGAAGGTATTGTGGCAGGTAAATAATACGAGACCCCAAAGTCGAAGCTGATCTGATGGAGCGGTACACACACGCACGCACGCACACACACACACACACACACACACACACACACACACACACACACACACAATTATGATTTTATAAGCAAAAACGTTTGTTCTCTGTATTTATGAGAGAGAGAGGGAGAAAGGGAGAAAGAGGGAGGGGGAGAGAGGGAGGGAAAGATGAAGAGTGAAAGGGAGACAGCAGGAATAGAGGGAGGGTATCGAGTTATATGAAAGGATAAAGTGAGCGGGACGGAATAGGAAGAGGTCGAGAAACGTAGGAACACGAAGGTCTACGAAGAGAAGAGTTAGAAAAGGAGAAAATTGGAAAGAGGATTATGGAAAAGTAAAGGGAGTTTGCAGAGAAGGGAAAAATAGAAAAGAGAGGAGAATGGTTACAGAGATTCATAAATAAAAGGGGCAGGGACTCTTTGAGAGAGGAATGGAAAAAGGGACAGAATAACAGAAAGGTGAAAAGCATAGGGAGATGGTGAGTAAAGGAGGTGGGAGGGTGAAGAAGGTGAAAGATGGAATGGAAGGAGAGTTAAGGAAGATGGAAGGGTAAAAAGAATGGAGGAGAGGGAAAGAAATGGGAAGGGAGAGAGGACAGAGGGTGGGAGGGGTAGGAGCTCATCAATAGCCGAGGCAGCTGATGCGTGCTTACACAATAATTAATTCATCAGCCCGTCTGTTTATAAATAAACACGACTTCATACTGGGCTGGATTATCTAGCGGAATGTAAAGCCAAACACACACACACACACACACACACACACACACACACACACACACACACACAGTACCTGGTTACCTGGAGGTTATTCCGGGGATCAACGCCCCCGCGGCCAGGCCCACAACCAGGCCTCCCGATGGATCAGGGCCTGATCAACTAGGCTGTTACTGCTGGCCGCACGCAGTCCAACGTACGAGCCACAGCCCGGCTGATCCGGCACTGACTTTAGGTATCTGCAGCTCTCTCTTGAAGGCAGCCAGGGGTTTATTGGCAATTCACCTAATGCTTGATGGGAGGCTGTTGAACAGTCTTGGGCCCCGGACACTTATGGTGTTTTCCCTTAGTGTACCAATGGCGCCCCTACTTTTTATTGGGGGCATTTTGCATCGCCTGCCCAGTCTTTTACTTTCGTAGGGAGTGATTTCTGTGTGCAGATTTGGGACCATTCCTTCCAGGATTTTCCAAGTGTAGATTATGATATCTCTCTCCCTCCTGCGTTCCAACGAGTACAAGTCAAGTGCTTCCAAGCGTTCCCAGTAGTTAAGGTGCTTGACAGAACTTACACGTTCAGTAAAGGATCTCTGTACACTCTCTAGATCTGCGATTTCACCTGCTTTGAATGGAGATGTTAATGTACAGCAGTATTCCAGCCTAGAGAGAACAAGTTATTTGAAAAGGATCATCATTGGCTTGGCATCTCTCGTTTTGAACGTTCTCATTATCCATCCTATTATTTTCTTTGCACGTGCGATCGTGGCACTGTTGTGATCCGTGAAAGTGAGATCCTCAAACATTACTACTCCCAGGTCCCTTACATTATTTTTCCGCTCTATTGTATGGCCAGAGTCTGTAGTATACTCTGTTCTAGTTATTATCTCCTCCAGTTTTCCATAACGGAGTAGTTGGAATTTGTCCTCATTGAACATCATATTGTTTTCCGTTGCCCACTGGAAAACTTTCTTTATATCTTCTTGGAGGTTAACCGCGTCCTCAGCAGATGACAGCCTCATGCAGATCCTAGTATCATCCGCAAAGGATGATACGGTGCTGTGATGTATATCTCTGTCTATGTCTGATATGAGGATAAGGCTAAACCATGCATTCACCCTGAGCGATTCTGACGTACGGGACTTTGAATACGAGAGGTCCTTCTGTACCATAGACGACGCAGTCCTGGACTTCGAATACCTCGGGAAAATATATTTGGAGAGGGAGAGAGAAATATGCCACGGGAAGAACGAGATAAACCAAACTTCAAAAGAGAGGGTTCCACAGGCATGAGGCAATTCCTGAATGAGGTTCAAAGGCAAAGAGAATCGAAGGGAATGACAGAGAATGAAATGATTGAATACATAACTGGAAAGTGCCGGGTGGAAGAGAAGAGAAATTCATGCACAGGAACAGAAGCAACAATGGTGAGAAGAGAGCGAGGTCAGGGTTCTCCCAGAGGTGCAGAGAAGCAAAAAAAAAAAAAAAAAAATAAAAACGTTAAAACATTGGAAAAAAAAATACTGAAGGCACAGAAAACAGGGAAACATGGAAGTAAGCAGAATAGTCAGAAACGAATATACATGGATAAGAAGAGAGGCCCGTGGACAGTATGAGAGTGACACAGTATCCAGACCCAATTCCACATCAAGAGGAAAACAACAGTATAGGACCAGGTAATCAACCAGAAGAAATGTTAGGTCAAAGGACACATATGTAACTAATGTGACATTTTGTGGCAACATTTCGCTCTTCAAGAGCTTTGTTAAGCCTGGAGAGCGAAACGTTGCCACAATAAAATATCGCATTAATTGCCTAAGCGTCCTTTTACCTAGCATATTATCGGTAACTCTACCAACATTATTAAACTCACAAGAAATGACCCGGAAGTCTGTGAGGAGCTCAGCAAGAAATCTAAGGAGGTACTCTCAGAGGAAATAATGACGTTACCAGAAAGGCAGAGGTAAATGAAGTAAAACTGATGAGAATACAAACGTGAGGACCAGGAAGTTACGATGAACGGAGACAGTCTGTGGGTCCAGCCTGACTAGTGGTTATTAGAACTTAATCCGAGCCAGTGCATCAGTTACGAAGTTTGGTGAAGTATGCGAGGCTACTTCCTGGGTCCTAAATATTAAAATGGTATAAAATACCGACAGATATTTGTCTTACCTAACAACCTGTGGGTATTTTATACTATTTTAATATTCACTCTGTCAGACACTGCAACACAAGGGTATCTTGGTACAGAACAGAAATCAACTTGGACAATGTCAACTAGTGAGAATGGCTGGATTTGAGAGGGAAGTGACCTCCCAACGACAACATTCTTACCTCTACTAGTGGCCTACATCTCACCTCCTGGCGGTATATAAGGCTCCATCCTGTCACTTCAACTCCATATTTTTCAGACTATGGAACAATACTTTTCTCCAGACTGAGGGACTGACCACCTCAAAACTTCAAGGGTGATGGACTGATTACATCGTCTTCAAGTCTCTTCTGCTTCTATCAACTTTTCTGTACTCGACTGAAGAAGCCTACTGTGTAGGCGAAACGTTTCGAAATAAAATACCTAACTGTTGCATGTGTGTCTTACCTAACTTCCTGGGTCCTATAGCAGAGTAATAGGGAGTACAAGCTCGGTAGGCAAAGGTTACAAACCTCAATCAAAGAGAAGGTTCTCGGGGTAAGCACTGTAAGGAGTATATCATCCGAGGCCGCACATCAACCGAATAATTGGGACAGTAAATATTTAGGCGACAGGAACCAAAGCAGTCATTCATGACACTATATATGACATGTGTTAAGCGAGTGTTGTAGTATATGACACTACTATGGAACCCACACCTGATCAAACACGTCAAGAAAATGGAAATGCTGCTACTACTACTACTACTAAAATAATATAATCAAAATGCTAAACCCGACAGGGTCATACAGCAAGAAAATGAAAAATGATCAGCGAGGTTTTTTTTACACGAATGGATTTTACAGGCTAAGAGCTGTTGTCTTACCTCAGCACATTTCAAAACCCAGCCCTATCTGAGGTATACTATCACCCCCAGGATGCCACCCACACCAGTCGATTAACAACTAGGTACCTACTTAATGCTACTTGAATAGGGCCAGCAGGTGTAAGAAAACAATGTCTCAACCTGTACCGGGGATCGAACCAAGGATACTGTGTGAGCTGAGTCTGCTCCCAACCGAACTACGGGATTTGCAACGAAACTAGTCCTGGAGGATTGTAGAATTGTAAGGTCCAGTGGGTTAGAGCGTCGTGAATTTTCGCTCACCATGAGGCGGACTAAAACAACATGGGTTCGATCCTCCGGCTAGTCGCAGTGTTATTGGTTCAATACCACTCGTTCGTGGTTACAATACTGTATGTACTGCTTGTAGATGCTAGAACACCAAACGGGAAGCAGAATGAAATTAGCTCTGAGGTACGTGAAGAACAGGAAGATACCGTGACTGTGTGTGACTTGTAAATGATCCGACCGAAACGTCGTCATAAGCGTCTCTCTCCTATATCTGGTTATCTGTGTACTGACGTCCCTGACCTGACATGATGCTCTCCCAGCAGGTTATAATAAAGGAACCTTATACCCATGTCAAGGCAATTAATTACATTCGACAGCAGTTCCTGTTAATGAAAGGATATGTATGTGAAAGAGTCCTTGTATAGCATTCATATATTTGTGTCTGCTAAGAGACACAATACATGGGTTGTGGCAGCAACTTTAAGGTGTAAGTGACGACGGTGTGTTTTAAGTGATGCGTGTTCACCTTGTGTGTTTTAAGTGACCACGGATTCAACTAGTTTTTTATGACCACGGGTTCACGTGGTGTATTGCAAGTATCCACGTATCCACTGCTTACTGAGTAGACCTGCAAGAGATGGACGTTGCAAGCTGAGCCAGCAGTATACAATACCGACAAGATGAAGAATTAGAAGGATAAGGTATAGTGACGTAGGTCATTCCAGGAATGGAGATATTATGTGGTGGGAGCTCGGGCATCCAGCAGGCTTGTGTGAACCTGTTACATCAGAGCGAAGACAAATGGTCGTAGGAAACTGACGTGTTGTTAGAATGCGATAAAGACAGTATTTATAAAGGGAGTCACGGAAACCGGATAACCGGCCATGAACCCTGAAGGTAGGAAGTACAGTGCTTGTACTCTGAAGGATAAGTGTTGATATTACAGGTCTGAGGATCATCCGAACTGTAATGTCCATACACCTTAAGCAACACATCTAAATGAATAACACCGAATGAATTTACTCTCCCAATCACCTTACTTTACAGGCAGACGGCCGGTTAGTTACCAAAAAAAAATCTTTTTACCATATCTTATAAATTTTTTTACAATAACCAGGATATCCTCCCTGCTACACCTCCCATCAAAACAGCTTTACACAAACGAACTTGGCATCTTCCCCGGCGCAGCGCACGATATAAAGGGGAGGAAAAATAATCCACAGGAATATTTGGTTGGTTTTGGAGTCAGCGACAAATTGTCTCAGGTTTTATATATGTGTGGCCGCTTTCCCTGCCTTGCGACACTCCTTTGTTTTATGGTGCGCTCTCTCACAGCGCTCGCTCCGTTCCCCCTGTCGACCAGGGGAAGAGAGGGGAGGGGAATAAAGAGGAAGGGGGATTTTTTATTTTTAAGCTAAATTGAATATATTAGCAGTGTGCTGCTACCCTGGCGTATATATCTGCACACTGGGATCAAAGGTTAACTGTGCTTCCCTGTCATATTTCAACACGAAGGATATTGATCAGACAAGGTGTTCAAATGTGTCAACCTGAGCTGGGAGATTTCAGTAGCGTCGTCAGCCTGAGCTGGGAGGCATCAGTAGTGTCATCAGCCCGAGCTGGGAGGTTTCAGTAGTGTCGTCAGCCCGAGCTGGGAGGTTTCAGTATTGTCGTCAGCCTGAGTTTGGAGGCTTCATTAGTTTCGTCAGCCTGAGCTGGGAGGCTTCAGTAGTGTTCCCTGAGCCGGGAGATTTCAGTAGTGTCAGCCTGAGCTGAGAGACACTTCAGTAGGAACAACAAGAATATCGTCCAGTATTCCAGTAAAGAGTCATCAGCTACGACAGCATCAAAGGTCACGTTCCAGCAGAGTTGCAGTTACTGTCACCTGACAGTCACCATCTCTCAGAACAACCTATCCCATACACAGCAGAAATAGAATTTTTATGGAGATATCTCCATCTTCCCAAAACGGGGGATAAGAGAAATTATTTACAGGAAATAGAGGAGAAAGAGAGAAAGCGGAGAGAGAGTGGAATGACATAATTCTAACTGAAGACAGCAGTAAGAGGGAGAGGATGAGAAACTTGGATGAGAAGGAATAAGGAACGTAGAAGAGTAAACTCAAGGGAGAGGAGATGGAAGAGGAGAAGGGAGAGGAGATGGAAGAGGAGAAGGGAGAAGAGATGGAAGAGGAGAAGGGAGAGGAGAGGGAAGTTGGGGTTAGGGGAGAAGTAGGTAGGGAAACGAGAGGGAGAGAGAGAGAGAGAGAGAGAGAGAGAGAGAGAGAGAGAGAGAGGGGAGGAGACGGTATCGGAAGGTAGCAACAGGAATAATCAGAGAATATCATGAGTGGAATAGTAGCACTGGTAATAGTGCCACTGGTAACGGTGCCACAAATATCAGTTCTATTAGTAATAGTGCCAGTGGTGATAATGCCACTGGTAATGGTGCGATTAATAATAACGTCACTGGTAACAGTGCCACTGGTAATAGTGCCGTTAGTAATAATGGCACTGGTAATAGTGCTATTAGTAAAAGTGTCACTACTAGGGAGTCAAAATTCACAGCGTGTGCACGTACTCTGTTATATCAGAATTAGCCCTAAATTGCTTAGCATCAAGGCTGAGGGACTGACCACCTTCTATCTAGGCTGAGGGACTGACCACCTTCTATCAAGGATGAGGGACTGCCCACCTTCTATCTAGGCTGAGGGACTGACCACCTTCTATCAAGGCAGAGGGACTGAACACCTTCTATCAAGGCTGAGGGACTGACCACCTTCTATCAAGGCTGAGGGACTGACCACATTTTATCAAGGCTGAGGGACTGACCACCTTTTTATCAAGGCTGAGGGACTGACCACTCTATATCAAGGCTGAGGGACTGACCACTTTCTATCAAGGCTGAGGGACTGACCACCTTTTTTCAAGGCTGAGGGACTGACCATCTTCTATCAAGGCTGAGGGACTGACCACTTTCTATCAAGGCTGAGGGACTGACCATCTTCTATCAAGGCTGAGGGACTGACCATCTTCTATCAAGGCTGAGGGACTGACCACTTTCTATCAAGACTGAGGGACTGACCATCTTCTATCAAGACTGAGGGACTGACCATCTTCTATCAAGGCTGAGGGACTGACCATCTTCTATCAAGGCTGAGGGATTGACTACCTTTCATCAAGGCTGAGGGACTGACCATCTTCTATCAAGGCTGAGGGACTGACCACCTTCTATCAAGACTGAGGGACTGACCATCTTCTATCAAGACTGAGGGACTGACCATCTTCTATCAAGGCAGAGGGATTGACTACCTTTCATCAAGGCTGAGGGACTGACCACTTTCTATCAAGACTGACGAGGCTGACCACCTTCAATCAAGGCTGAGGGACTGACCACCTTCTATCAAGGCTGACGGACTGACCACCTTCTATCAAGGCTGACGGACTGACTACCTTCTATCAAGGCTGAGGAACTGACTACCCTCTATCAAGACTGAAGGACTGATCACCGCCAATCAAGCCTGAGGGACTAATGACCCACTATCAAGCCTGAGGGACTGATCACCTCAAAATTACCTCCCTACTTGTGCTGTCTCCAGTGTTTTACTCGCCAGTATTAGAAGAAAAAAGCCTGTTGCTGCACGGGCGAAACATCTAAACAATAAAGATACCGAAGAGTTGCAAATATATGTAACTCATCAACATGTGCACGTATGGCTACTCTATTCAACATCATTTCGAAAGAAATGCAAATTTTGCGTCAATATGTAAATAAAGTTCCGATGTGTAATGAAAAGTTTGTCTTCCTATATGTGTATCTTACTGGAAAATTTATATTATTATTATTATTATTATTATTATTATTATTATTATTATTATTATTATTATTATATTAGCAGCTGTAGTAGCAATAGTAGAAATAATAGTAGCAATAATAGTATTAGTAGAAATAACCGTAGAGGAAGTAACAGTAGTAATAGTAGTAGTAATAGTAGTAGTAATAGTAGTAGTAATTAGTAGTAATAGCAGTAGTAATTAGTAGTAATAGCAGTAGTAGTAACAGTAGTAGTAGTAGTAGTAGTAGTAGTGGTAATAGTAATAGTAGTAGTAACAGTAGTAATAGTAGTAGTAGTAGAAGTATAGTAGTAGTAAGAGTAGAAGTAGTAGTAGTAATAGTAGTAATAGTAGTAGTAGTAATAGTATTAGTAATAGTAGTAGTAGCAATAGTAGCAGTAGTAATAGTAGTAATAGTAGCAGTAGTAATAGTAGCAGTAGTAATAGTAGCAGTAGTAATAATAGCAGTAGTAATAATAGTAGTAGTAATAATAGTAGTAGTAATAGTAGTAGCAATAGCAATAGTAGCAATAGTATAGTAGTAATAGAATAGTAGTAGTACCAGCAGCATTATTATTATTAGTAGTAGTAGCACTAGGTATTAGTAGCATCGTCACCACTCACAAATAACCCGCACATAGAAGAGAGAAGCTTACGACGACGTTTCGGTCCGACTTGGACCATTTACAAAGTCACACTTTGTCGTAAGCTTCTCTCTTTTATGTGCGGGCTATTTGTGTATCGTTCCAGTCACGGTATTTTGCGTTTTTTTGTTATCGTCACCATTATTATTATTATTAGTAGTAGTAGTAGTAATAGTAGTGATAAAAATCTATATAATACACGTGAGTTACGACAGCTGGGTTCACAGTTTATTTACACACTTGTTACAGAGACGTGACCCAGCAGAATTATTCCTATAACTGAACAAGTACAGATCGTCTAAAAAACCTTTAGAAACCAAATTCTCTTCGCGAAAACGTGAAACACAGCTTCGAAAAAGCTTTACCAGTCACCTCCCTGCCATAAACGCTGCACTAGTTTTTTTTTTTTTCAACTAAGGCAGAAGTCAACAACTAAGGAACGGAAATCCTTCCTTGGCTCCCGGTACCTTCTTATTATTATTATTAAAGATTAGCCGGTATTCTCCCGGCCCGGGCCTTGTCCAAATGGTGGCCCGGCCTTGGCTCCCTCTTTAGGGAGTGTCTGAGACCTAAGTCTCCCATGGGAGGAGGTACAAGTACCTCCTCATCTTTGGGACCAACTGTCCCCAGGCCTAGCCACAAGCTAGGCCTCTCTGGTCTGCCATCCCTGCCCCAAGGGGGCAAATGGGAATGACAGTCTTATGAGCTAAAGGCTCGGGCTCAGGCACCTACCCTACCCTAGAAGGGCTGGGCATGGTGTCGATGCCCGGTACCTTCGTGACAGATGTCAAGTCCTTCGGTGGAATGAAGAATTAAGACACATGTGAAACATCTGGGTACCTTTATTGTAGACGTTGCGCCACCCGGTGGCTTTATCAGTACAAATTCTGGGACATAATAAGAAGACGTAGAACTATATGCAAGAGATTAGGTAATCAGTCCCTCAGCCTTGGAACTGGTGAAGACCACCGTCGTCTTGAAGACTCTGAAACACAGACAAAGACTACGTCTTCAAAGGCGATGGACTGATTATATTGTCTTTACACCTCTACTGTCTTTGCTGCCTCTCCTGTACTCGACTGAAGAAGCCTGCTGTGTAGGCGAAACGTTTCGGAAGATACCTGCAGTGGAATAATTTCTGTTGGAGAGTTAACTCTCCAAAAAACAACTCGTACATAGGAGAAAAATCATGACGACATATCGATCCGACTTTTAACTATGTTCGGGTTATTTGTGTATTGTTCCAGTCACGGTATTGTGTCTATTCTGTTCATTCACTCTGAGTTAAATTTCACATGAATTGTTTAAACTAGTCACAGTATTGTGTCTTTTTCTTTATTTTCTCGATTGTTTTGCTGCTTCAGTGTCTTTGTTCTCGTTCAATGTGTTTTACGTTCAGTTAACTGAGAATAACGAAGTTATAATCGTTAACGAGCAGTGAAAAATAAATGAAAAATTTGCAATACGTTATTTTTTTTTTTAACGCCGGCCGTCTGTCACCGGGTAGGCTGGCCTTAAATAGAAGAAAAACTTTCACCATCATTCACTCAGTCACTGTCTTGCCAGAAACGTGTTTACGTCACAGCTCAGATAGCATTCTGAGAAGCAGCATCTTCACACCTCCAGTAAAATGGCAAATATATTTTTTTTCGTTAGGTTCAGAATGATTTTTGCTTAATTATTCATTATACAAATTTTTGCTTGCCTTATTCGGCAAGAAGAGCATTGCTATATAAACCAAAATCTCAAGTTTTATCTATTCGGCACGATATATTACATTATATTATATATATATATATATATATATATATATATATATATATATATATATATATATATATATATATATATATATATATATATAAAATATAATATATGTAGGTAGTAGGTTGGTAGACAGCAACCACCCAGGGAAGTACTACCGTCCTGCAAGATGGCTGTGAAACAGAAACCTGCAACTGTTTTGCATGATGGTAGGATTGCTGGTGTCTTTTTCTGTCTCATAAACACGCTAGATAACAGGGATATCTTGCTACTCCAACTTACACTTTGGTCACACTTCACAGACATGCACATGCATATATATATACATACATCTAGGTTTTTCTCCTTTTTCTACATAGCTCTTGTTCTTCTTTATTTCTTCTATTGTCCATGGGGAAGTGGAAAAGAATCTTTCCTCCGTAAGCCATGCGTGTCGTATGAGGCGACTAAAATGCCGGGAGCAATGGGCTAGTAACCCCTTCTCCTTTAGACATTTACTAAAAAAGAGAAGAAAAACTTTATAAAACTGGGATGCTTGAATGTGCGTGGATGTAGTGCGGATGACAAGAAACAGATGATTGCTGATGTTATGAATGAAAAGAAGTTGGATGTCCTGGCCCTAAGCGAAACAAAGCTGAAGGGGGTAGGGGAGTTTCGGTGGGGGGAAATAAATGGGATTAAATCTGGAGTATCTGAGAGAGTTAGAGCAAAGGAAGGGGTAGCAGTAATGTTGAATGATCAGTTATGGAAGGAGAAAAGAGAATATGAATGTGTAAATGCAAGAATTATGTGGATTAAAGTAAAGGTTGGATGCGAGAAGTGGGTCATAATAAGCGTGTATGCACCTGGAGAAGAGAGGAATGCAGAGGAGAGAGAGAGATTTTGGGAGATGTTAAGTGAATGTATAGGAGCCTTTGAACCAAGTGAGAGAGTAATTGTGGTAGGGGACCTGAATGCTAAAGTAGGAGAAACTTTTAGAGAGGGTGTGGTAGGTAAGTTTGGGGTGCCAGGTGTAAATGATAATGGGAGCCCTTTGATTGAACTTTGTATAGAAAGGGGTTTAGTTATAGGTAATACATATTTTAAGAAAAAGAGGATAAATAAGTATACAAGATATGATGTAGGACGAAATGACAGTAGTTTGTTGGATTATGTATTGGTAGATAAAAGACTGTTGAGTAGACTTCAGGATGTACATGTTTATAGAGGGGCCACAGATATATCAGATCACTTTCTAGTTGTAGCTACACTGAGAGTAAAAGGTAGATGGGATATAAGGAGAATAGAAGCATCAGGGAAGAGAGAGGTGAAGGTTTATAAACTAAAAGAGGAGGCAGTTAGGGAAAGATATAAACAGCTATTGGAGGATAGATGGGCTAATGAGAGCATAGGCAATGGGGTCGAAGAGGTATGAGGTAGGTTTAAAAATGTAGTGTTAGAGTGTTCAGCAGAAGTTTGTGGTTACAGGAAAGTGGGTGCGGGAGGGAAGAGGAGCGATTGGTGGAATGATGATGTAAAGAGAGTAGTAAGGGAGAAAAAGTTAGCATATGAGAAGTTTTTACAAAGTAGAAGTGATGCAAGGAGGGAAGAGTATGGAGAAAAAGAGAGAGGTTAAGAGAGTGGTGAAGCAATGTAAAAAGAGAGCAAATGAGAGAGTGGGTGAGATGTTATCAACAAATTTTGTTGAAAATAAGAAAAAGTTTTGGAGTGAGATTAACAAGTTAAGGAAGCCTAGAGAACAAATGGATTTGTCAGTTAAAAATAGGAGAGAAGAGTTATTAAATGGAGAGTTAAGAGGTATTGGGAAGATGGAGGGAATATGTTGAGGAATTGTTAAATGTTGATGAAGATAGGGAGGCTGTGATTTCGTGTATAGGGCAAGGAGGAATAACATCTTGTAGGAGTGAGGAAGAGCCAGTTGTGAGTGTGGGGTAAGTTCGTGAGGCAGTAGGTAAAATGAAAGGGGGTAAGGCAGCCGGGATTGATGGGATAAAGAGAGAAATGTTAAAAGCAGGTGGGGATATAGTTTTGGAGTGGTTGGTGCAATTATTTAATAAATGTATGGAAGAGGGTAAGGTACCTAGGGATTGGCAGAGAGCATGCATAGTTACTTTGTATAAAGGCAAAGGGGACAAAAGAGAGTGCAAAAATTATAGGGGGATAAGTCTGTTGAGTATACCTGGTAAAGTGTATGGTAGAGTTATTATTGAAAGAATTAAAAGTAAGACTGAGAATAGGAGAGCAGATGAACAAGGAGGCTTTAGGAAAGGTAGGGGGTGTGTGGACCAGGTGTTTACAGTGAAACATATAAGTGAACAGTATTTAGATAAGGCTAAAGAGGTCTTTGTGGCATTTATGGATTTAGAAAAGGCGTATGACAGGGTGGATAGGGGGGCAATGTGGCAGATGTTGCAGGTGTATGGTGTAGGAGGTAGGTTACTGAAAGCAGTGAAGAGTTTTTACGAGGATAGTGAGGCTCAAGTTAGAGTACATAGGAAAGAGGGAAATTATTTCCCAGTAAAAGTAGGCCTTAGACAAGGATGTGTGATGTCACCGTGGTTGTTTAATATATTTATAGATGGGGTTGTAAGAGAAGTAAATGCGAGGGTCTTGACAAGAGGCGTGGAGTTAAAAGATAAAGAATCACACATAAAGTGGGAGTTGTCACAGTTGCTCTTTGCTGATGACACTGTGCTCTTGGGAGATTCTGAAGAGAAGTTGCAGAGATTGGTGGATGAATTTGATAGGGTGTGCAAAAGAAGAAAATTAAAAGTGAATACAGGAAAGAGTAAGGTTATGAGGATAACAAAAAGATTAGGTGATGAAAGATTGGATATCAGATTGGAGGGAGAGAGTATGGAGGAGGTGAATGTATTCAGATATTTGGGAGTGGACGTGTCAGCGGATGGGTCTATGAAGGATGAGGTGAATCATAGAATTGATGAGGGGAAAAGGGTGAGTGGTGCACTTAGGAGTCTGTGGAGACAAAGAACTTTGTCCATGGAGGCAAAGAGGGGAATGTATGAGAGTATAGTTTTACCAACACTCTTATATGGGTGTGAAGCATTGGTGATGAATGTTGCAGCGAGGAGAAGGTTGGAGGCAGTGATGTCATGTCTGAGGGCAATGTGTGGTGTGAATATAATGCAGAGAATTTGTAGTTTGGAAGTTAGGAGGAGGTGCGGGATTACCAAAACTGTTGTCCAGAGGGCTGAGGAAGGGTTGTTGAGGTGGTTCGGACATGTAGAGAGAATGGAGAGAAACAGAATGACTTCAAGAGTGTATCAGTCTGTAGTGGAAGGAAGGCGGGGTAGGGGTCGGCCTAGGAAAGGTTGGAGGGAGGGGGTAAAGGAGGTTTTGTGTGCGAGGGGCTTGGACTTCCAGCAGGCGTGCGTGAGCGTGTTTGATAGGAGTGAATGGAGACGAATGGTTTTTAATACTTGACGTGCTGTTGGAGTGTGAGCAAAGTAACATTTATGAAGGGGTTCAGGGAAACCGGCAGGCCGGACTTGAGTCCTGGAGATGGGAAGTACAGTGCCTGCACTCTGAAGGAGGGGTGTTGATGTTGCAGTTTAAAAACTGTAGTGTAAAGCACCCTTCTGGCAAGACAGTGATGGAGTGAATGATGGTGAAAGTTTTTCTTTTTCGGGCCACCCTGCCTTGGTAGGAATCGGCCAGTGTGATAATAAAATAATAATAATAATAATAATAATAATAATATATATATATATATATATATATATATATATATATATATATATATATATATATATATATATATATATATATATATATATATATATGCAAAACAACCACTGTGAAAGAATAGAGAAATTCCAAGCGCTTTCGTGACTACTCACATTATCAAGGAACAATGAAATTAATGTGAGTAGTCACGAAAGCGCTTGGAATTTCTGTATTCTTTCACAGTGGTTGTTTTGCATATTCTAAAATCACCTGTTTACAGTGATCTTATTGCATTATATATATATATATATATATATATATATATATATATATATATATATATATATATATATATATATATATATAAATTTTTTAAGTAACGCAACTTAAAATTATTTACAGATTATGATTGAGCAATAATATAACTAATTTTTTTAGACGATTAGTCTTCGGAAATTAAATAATTATATTAAATAATTATATATTTCACCAAACCCCAGGATTAGTCCCGGGTCCTTTCGGTTGTGAGCTGAGCACTAAATCCACGAGCTACAGGTCACATGTTTTATTGAACGGAAACGTTACCAGAATAATCAAATGTTGGAGGAATGTAACAGTTAACATCTGAAACATCACAGAATGTTTAGTGGAATTCAGGAAGTGAAGGATGTTTAGTGATGTAAGGAGTTTAAGTGGGCAAGATTAAGTGAAGTCTTGATTTAAGTGGAGGAGATTTAGGGATGTCAGGAATTCAAGTAGTGAATCAGCTTAAGTGACGTCGTGAGAAAAGTAAAATCCAAAAACAGCTACAACGTCTTAGAGTGAGGAACGTAATCTGAAATTCTGGAAAAGACCAGACAGTTAAATATTGTACAGAAAAACAGAGGAAACTGCTGTAAAAAGGTAGAGGATAAAGGGGAGAGAGAGAGAGAGAGAGAGAGAGAGAGAGAGAGAGAGAGAGCATGGGAAAGATTGATGGCAGAGGCTATCGGCTAAGAGCTGTCTACTTTTATCTGGATTAAGAACTATCCTCTATTGTCTAGGTGTACGAATCATGGATAGAGGGAGGGAGGGAGGGAGGGAGGGGGAGAGAGAGAGAGAGAGAGAGAGAGAGAGAGAGAGAGAGAGAGAGAGAGAGAGAGAGAGAGAGAGAGAGAGAGAGAGAGAGAAAGGAAGAGAGAGGGAGAGGAAGAGAGAGGGAGAGGAAGAGAGAGGGAGAGGAAGAGAGAGGGAGAGGAAGAGAGAGGGAGAGGAAGAGAGAGGGAGAGGAAGAGAGAGGGAGAGAAAGGAAGAGAGAGGGAGAGAAAGGAAGAGAGAGGGAGAGGAAGAGAGAGGGAGAGGAAGAGAGAAGGAGAGAGAGGGAGAGAATAGACGATCATTGAGAGACAGACGTACCTATCAACCCTGCAAGTCCATTTACAATAGCCAGGAAAGCTAGAACTGAGGAAGTAGGTCAAGTGAAGACAGTGAGAGACAGAGGGAGAGAGAGAGAGAAAGGGAAACACTCAGTGAACGCAGAGAGAACGGTAACAGGAGTCGGGAACACAGACACACACAGACGAGAGAAACAGAGGGAAGGCTCAAGGCTCGAGGGAGAGATATTCCCCACAGCTTGGGAACACTCGTACAATTGTGAGTACCTTTGTGCTAAAACAGGGAGAAGCCGGGAGAATCTGGGGAAGAAAATGCTTTTAGGAGCCTTGAGGAAAAATGTAAACACGGATGACTGTGGAGACACAACGAGGCTTTGTATTATTTTGGAAAAAAAAACCAGATGATTGTGGAGACACGGATGATTGTAGAGACACGGATGATTATACACACACAACAATGCTTTGTATTTAAAAAAAAAAACGTTTTGAATATTACACGCGTTTACTAATACAAGAATACAGTGGCACACTGAGAAACGTTTGTCTAAGTGTTTAAAAACTGGTGTAGTTGCTCAGACGTGGAAATAAACGTAAAACACTTGTAAACACGTGAAAAAAACGTCTGCATAAATGTAGAAATGTTCCAAAACTTTGCCCATGAGTGTTTTGAAGTCGAAATGATTTTGGTAAATTTGCGGAGCTCACAGCATCAAGATTTTGAAAGAAGAGTTTGAAACACAACACGAGTCTGTTATTATTCCTCAGTTTTAAAACACGAATGATCTGATTGGCGATAACACGAATGCTCTAACTGACGATAATACGAATGATCTGATAGGCTATAGCACAAATGATCTGATTGGCTATAACATGAATGATCTGACTGGCGATAACGCAAATTTTATGATTGCCTATAACATGATCTGATAGGCTAGAATAACACGAATGATCCGATAGGCTATAATAACACGAATGATCTGATTGACAATAACACGAATGATCTGATTGACAATAACACGAATGATCTGATTGACAATAACACGAATGATCTGATTGACAATAACACGAATGATCTGATTGACAATAACACGAATGATCTGATTGACAATAACACGAATGATCTGATTGACAATAACACGAATGATCTGATTGACAATAACACGAATGATCTGATTGGCAATAACACGAATGATCTGATTGGCAATAACACGAATGATCTGATTGACAATAACACGAATGATCTGATTGACAATAACACGAATGATCTGATTGGCAATAACACGAATGATCTGATTGGCAATAACACGAATGATCTGATTGACAATAACACGAATGATCTGATTGACAATAACACGAATGATCTGATTGGCAGTAACACGAATGATCTGACCGACGATGATAGCTTCGCCTATTAAATACTAACACTCAGGCTTCAGAAAAAACTTTCACTGGTAGTACAACTCCCACAAGGTAGAGCTTCAACGATGTCTCGACTTGAAGCTCTGCACAGAGCGAAACGTCGTTCCCAATAAAACGGCTTTACACTATTTACCATTACTCCATAGATTTCGAGTGTTTGTACAACAGAACTAACGTTATATTTTATTGAAACACCTAAACTACCTCTACAAACTTCATTTTAAGGGGAAAAATTGGAAAAAAAATCGAAATATTTCACATGAAAGGTTAAAAGAGATGTGATATAGAAGAGGGTCACTGTTTACGAGAGTTGGATCCAGGCTGGGTAAAGATATTTTTTGGGAAAACTTGCAGAAATGCTTGTATCGCTAGCGCGACTATTTTTAATATTTGTGAACGATTGTCAGGCTTTAAGTATGTGTAGCGCGACAGCAGAAATGTTTACCTGGAAAATTTTCGCCTAGTGGGAAGAGTAGCTACATTTTAGGTGAGAGGGAGTGTTTCTGAGAAAGGAGAGAGAGAGAGAGAGATAGAGAGAGAGAGAGAGAGAGAGAGAGAGAGAGAGAGAGAGAGAGAGAGAGAGAGAGAGAGAGAGAGAGAGAGAGAGAGAGTGAGTGTTAATATCGAAGCCTGTTAGAGGTCTAACAGGCCAGGGTGAGCGCAGTAGGTAGGAGTGAGTGGAGACAAATGTTTTTTATGACTTGACGTGCTCTTGGAGTGTGAGCAAGGTAACGTTTATTAAGGAGCTCATTGAAACCAGTTAGCCTGGAAATGGGGCATACAGTCATTGCACTCTGTAGGATGGGTGAGGTTGTTACAGATCTGGAGATGGAAAGTACAATGCCTGCACTATGAAGGATGAGTGGGGATGGTGCAGTTATGGAGGTGGGAACCACAGTGCCTGTACTCTGAAGGATGAGTGGGGGAACAATGACGGCTATCTGGACTATAATGTTTGCACGTTTTGGTAAGAATGATTAAAGAAGTGACGGTAAAAGTATTTCCTGTATGGCAAGTACATATATATATATATATATATATATATATATATATATATATATATATATATATATATATATATATATATATATATATATATGTCGTGCCGAATATGTAAAACTGGTCAATTAGCAAGAACTCATTTAAAATTAAGTCTTTTCTAAAATTTTCTCTTATACATTTAAAGACATATTTTTTTCATTAATGTTGATGTAAAAATTTATAATTTTGCTCCAAAAGAATCTTAGAAAACTTACCTAACCTTATTATAACAAGAACAATTTATTTTAACCTAACCCAACTAAATATATTTTAGATTTGTTTAAAATAATTTAATACTAAACAAACACAGTGAAATATATTTTTTTCGTTAGGTTCAGAATGATTTTGGCGAAATTATTGCATACACAAATTTTCGCTTGTCCTATATGGCAAGATGAACGTTGCTATTCAAGCCAAGATCGCAAATTCTGCCTATTCGGCACGACACACACACACACACACACACACACACACACACACACACACACACACACACACACACACACACACACACACACTGGATCTTGTGTTCACCCTGAGCAGTTCAGACATTGAGGACATCACTTACGAGAGGCCCCTTGGAGCTAGCGATCATGTGGTTCTGAGTTTTGACTATATAGTAGAGTTACAAGTGGAGAAGGTAACAGGAACTGAAGGGGACAGGCCAAACTATAAAAGGGGGGACTACACAGGTATGAGAAACTTCCTGCAGGAGGTTCAGTGGGACAGAGAAATGGTAGGAAAATCAGTAAACGAGATGATGGAATATGTGGCAACAAAGTGCAAGGAGGCAGAGGAAAGTTTTGTTCCCAAGGGAAACAGAAATAATAGGAAGACCAAAACGAGTCCTTGGTTTACCCGAAGGTGTAGGGAGGCAAAAACTAAGTGCAACAGAGAATGGAAAAGGTACAGGAGGCATAGGACCCAGGAAAACAAAGAGATTAGTAGAAGAGCCAGAAACGAGTATGCGCAGATAAGGAGGGAGGCCCAGCGACAGTATGAAAACGACATAGCATCGAAAGTCAAATCTGACCCGAAACTGCTGTATAGCCACATTAGGAGGAAGACAACAGTCAAGGACCAGGTGATAAGGCTGAGGAAAGAAGGTGGAGAACTCACAAGAAACGATCAAGAGGTATGTGAGGAGCTCAACACGAGATTTAAGGAAGTATTTACAGTAGAGACAGGAAGGACTCTGGGGGGACAGACCAGATGGGGACACCAGCAAGGAATACACCAACAAGTGTTGGACGACATACATACAGATGAGGAGGGGGTGAAGAAACTGCTAAGGGACATCGATACCTCAAAGGCAATGGGACATAAGAACATAAGAACATAAGAAAGGAGGAACACTGCAGCAGGCCTGTTGGCCCATACTAGGCAGGTCCTTTACAATTCATCCCACTAACAAAACATTTGACCAACCCAATTTTCAATGCTACCCAAGAAATAAGCTCTGATGTGCAAGTCCCACTCAAATCCAACCCCTCCCACTCATGTACTTATCCAACCTAAATTTGAAACTACCCAAAGTCCCAGCCTCAATAACCCAACTAGGTAGACCATTCCACTCATCAACTACCCTATTTCCAAACCAATACTTTCCTGTGTCCTTTCTAAATCTAAACTTATCTAATTTAAATCCATTACTGCGGGTTCTCTCTTGGAGAGATATACTCAAGACCTTATTAATATCCCCTTTATTAATACCTATCTTCCACTTATACACTTCGATCAGGTCTAACAAGTGAATGTAACTTAAGAGTCTTCAATCTTTCTTCATAAGGAAGATTTCTAATGCTATGTATTAATTTAGTCATCCTACGCTGAATGTTTTCTAATGAATCCGAACAACATCTCTCCGTGGGTCCTTAGAGAGGGAGCAGATATGTTGTGCGTGCCACTTACCACAATCTTCAACACATCCCTGGAAACTGGGCAACTACCTGAGGTATGGAAGACGGCAAATGTAGTTCCCATTTTCAAAAAAGGAGACAGAAAAGAGGCACTAAACTATAGACCTGTGTCATTGACGTGTATAGTATGCAAAATTATGGAGAAGATTATCAGGAGGAGAGTGGTGGAGCACCTGGAACGGAACAGGAGTATAAATGCCAACCAGCACGGATTCACGGAAGGCAAATCCTGTGTCACAAACCTTCTGGAGTTTTATGATAAAATAACAGAAGTAAGACAAGAGAGAGAGGGGTGGGTTGATTGCATCTTCTTGGACTGCAAGAAGGCCTTTGACACAGTTCCTGACAAGAGATTAGTGCAGAAGCTAGAGCATCAGGCGCATATAACAGGAAGGGCACTGCAATGGATCAGAGAATACCTGACAGGGAGGCAACAACGAGTCATGGTACGTAATGATGTATCACAGTGGGCACCTGTGACGAGCGGGGTCCCACAGGGGTCGGTCCTAGGACCAGTGCTATTTTTGGTATATGTGAACGACATGACGGAAGGGTTAGACTCAGAAGTGTCCCTGTTTGCAGATGATGTGAAGTTAATGAGGAGAATTAAATCTGATGAGGACCAGGCAGGACTTCAAAGAGACCTGGACAGACTGGACACCTGGTCCAGCAAATGGCTTCTCGAATTTAATCCTGCCAAATGCAAAGTCATGAAGATAGGGAAAGGGCACAGAAGACCACAGACAGAGTATAGGCTAGGTGGCCAAAGACTGCAAACCTCACTCAAGGAGAAAGATCTTGGGGTGAGTATAACACCGAGCATGTCTCCGGAAGCACACATCAATCAGATAACTGCTGCAGCATATGGGCGCCTGGCAAACCTGAGAACAGCATTCCGATACCTTAGTAAGGAATCATTCAAGACACTGTACACCGTGTATGTCAGGCCCATACTGGAGTATGCAGCACCTGTTTGGAACCCGCACTTGATAAAGCACGTCAAGAAACTAGAGAAAGTACAAAGGTTTGCGACAAGGTTAGTTCCAGAGCTAAGGGGAATGTCCTATGAAGAAAGATTAAGGGAAATCGGCCTGACGACACTGGAGGACAGGAGGGTCAGGGGAGACATGATAACGACATATAAAATACTGCGTGGAATAGACAAGGTGGACAAAGACAGGATGTTCCAGGGAGGGGACACAGAAACAAGAGGCCACAATTGGAAGTTGAAGACACAAATGAGTCAGAGAGATAGTAGGAAGTATTTCTTCAGTCATAGAGTTGTAAGGCAGTGGAATAGCCTAGAAAATGACGTAGTGGAGGCAGGAACCATACACAGTTTTAAGACGAGGTTTGATAAAGCTCATGGAGCGGGGGGAGAGAGGGCCTAGTAGCAACCGGTGAAGAGGCGGGGCCAGGAGCTAGGACTCGACCCCTGCAACCACAAATAGGTGAGTACAAATGGGTGAGTACACACACACACACATATATATATATATATATATATATATATATATATATATATATATATATATATATATATATAAGACACTGAGAGGTACAACTTTTGAAAGAATTTAAAGAAAATATGCAGGGATCTGTTAAGAAAATAAACAGAATGAGAAACCTGGGAGCAATTATGGAAAGGGAAGAGGAGAGGGAGAGAGAAAGAGAGAAATGAGCGAGGGGGAAGATATATATGATAAACATGATTCTTCAAATGTATTAGCATGGGAGTAATACTGAGGGTTCTCTTATAAATGAGAAAGAAACAAAACACTGCTGGAATGAGAGACTAGGAATGAGAAAGGCCAAGTAAGGGGAGAAGTAGAGGATGAGGAGGAGGAGGAATATGACCAGAATGTAGCGTGGATGGAAAGCCTACAGGAGGAAGCTTTCCTGTAAGGTAAAGTTTTCCTGTAAGGTAAAGCTTTCCTGTAAGGTAAAGCTTTCCTGTAAGGTAAAGCTTTCCTGTAAGGTAAAGCTTTCCTATAAGGTAAAGCTCTCCTCCTATAAGGTAAAACTTCCCTACAAGGAAAATCTAGTTTGGGAAGTTATTTACTTTGGATGGAAAGGAAAAAAACTGCCCGAATTGGTGGGGAAAAGCCACAGGGAAGGACGAGATGGGAAGCGATGGGAATGATGGGAAAAGCCTCAAGGTTATCTGGGAAATTATGGAATATTTCTTATGATAGAAATGAGGAAAGCATTTGTGAATGGATGATCAAGGAAGGTATGATACCAGGATGAGAGATATGGGAATGTTGCCTTGATGAGAGAGAAGGAAATGTTGCCTGGATGAGAGAGAAGGAAATGTTGCCTGAATGAGAGAGAAGGAATTGTTGCCTGGATGAGAGAGAAGGAAATGTTGCCTGGATGAGAGAGAAGGAAATGTTGCCTGAATGAGAGAGAAGGAATTGTTGCCTGGATGAGAGAGAAGGAAATGTTGCCTGGATATTAGAGATGGAAAAGTTGCCTGAATGAGAGAGAAGGAAATGTTACCTGAATGAGAGAGAAGGAAATGTTGCCTGGATATGAGAGATGGAAATGTTGCCTGGATGAGAGAGAAGGAAATGTTGCCTGGATGAGAGAGAAGGAAATGTTGCCTGGATATGAGAGATGGAAATGTTGCCTGGATGAGAGAGAATGAAACGTTGCCTGGATGAGAGAGAATGAAACGTTGCCTGGATGAGAGAGAATGAAACGTTGCCTGGATGAGAGAGAAGGAAGTGTTGCCTGGATGAGAGAGAAGGAAATGTTGCCTGGATGAGAGAGAAGGAAATGTTGCCTGGATATGAGAGATGGAAAAGTTGCCTGGATGAGAGAGAAGGAAATGTTGCCTGGATGAGAGAGAAGGAAATGTTGCCTGGATGAGAGAGAAGGAAATGTTGCCTGGATGAGAGAGAAGGAAATGTTGCCTGGATATGAGAGATGGAAATGTTGCCTGGATGAGAGAGAATGAAACGTTGCCTGGATGAGAGAGAAGGAATTGTTGCCTGGATATGAGAGATGGAAATATTGCCTGGATATGAGAGATGGAAATGTTGCCTGAAGAAATGTTTTGGTTAAGTAAATACCTTCCTAAACATCAACAGTGTAACACAGTCTAAACATTACCTACACTATAGCAGTCTAAACATTATCGTAACAAAGCCTAAACATCATCAATCGTAACATAAACTAAACATTGTCAATAGTGCAACAAACCTTCAGCATCACCAACAGTGTTACATGACCTAAACATCACCAACAGTGTTACATGACCTAAACATCAACAGTGTCACATGACCTAAATATCACCAACAGTATTACATGACCTAAACATCAACAGTATCACATGACCTAAATATCACCAACAGTGTCACATGACCTAAACATCACCAACAGTGTTACATGACCTAAACATCACCAGTGTTACATGACCTAAACATCAACAGTGTCACATGACCTAAATATCACCAACAGTATCACATGACCTAAACATCAACAGCGTCACATGACCTAAACATCACCAACAGTGTCACATGACCAAAACATCCACAACAGTGTTACATGACCTAATCACCAACAGTGTCACATGACCTAAACATCATCAACAGTGTCACATGACCTAAACATGAACAACAGTGTCACATGACCTAAACATCAAGTGCCACATGACCTAAACATCAACAGTGTCACATGACCTAATCAACAGTGTCCCATGGCCTAAACATCAACAGTGTCACATGGCCTAATCAAGAGTGTCACATAGCCTAAACATCAACAGTGTCTCGCGGCCTAAACATCAACAGTGTCTCGCGGCCTAAACATCAACAGTGTCATATGACCTAAACATCAACAGTGTCACATGACCTAATCAACAGTGTCCCATGGCCTAAACATCAACAGTGTCACATGGCCTAATCAAGAGTGTCACATAGCCTAAACATCAACAGTGTCTCGCGGCCTAAACATCAACAGTGTCTCGCGGCCTAAACATCAACAGTGTCATATGACCTAAACATCAACAGTGTCACATGACCTAAACATCAACAGTGCCACACGGCCTAAACATCAACAGTGTCACATGACCTAAACATCAACAGTGCCACACGGCCTAAACATCAACAGTGTCACATGACCTAATCAAGAGTGTCCCATGGCCTAAACATCAACAGTGTCACATGGCCTAATCAAGAGTGTCACATAGCCTAAACATCAACAGTGTCTCGCGGCCTAAACATCAACAGTGTCTCGCGGCCTAAACATCAACAGTGTCATATGACCTAAACATCAACAGTGTCAGATGACCTAAACATTAACAGTGTCACATGACCTAATCAAGAGTGTCACATAGCCTAAACATCAAGTGTCACATGGCCTAATCAAGAGTGTCACATAGCCTAAACATCAACAGTGTCACATGGCCTAATCAAGAGTGTCACATAGCCTAAACATCAACAGTGTCTCGCGGCCTAAACATCAACAGTGTCTCGCGGCCTAAACATCAACAGTGTCATATGACCTAAACATCAACAGTGTCAGATGACCTAAACATCAACAGTGTCACATGACCTAATCAAGAGTGTCACATAGCCTAAACATCAACAGTGTCACATGGCCTAATCAAGAGTGTCACATAGCCTAAACATCAACAGTGTCTCGCGGCCTAAACATCAACAGTGTCTCGCGGCCTAAACATCAACAGTGTCATATGACCTAAACATCAACAGTGTCACATGACCTAAACATCAACAGTGCCACACGGCCTAAACATCAACAGTGTCACATGACCTAAACATCAAGAGCAGTGATCATATTCTAGGTTATCCGAACCTAGACATCAGCAGTGATCCCAGTCTAAACATCAGAAGTGATTTTAACCTTTTCTTCTTTTTTTTCCTTGTTTATCATCCCCTACCTTTCTTACCTTCTTCAACTACTTCTCCTGTCCACCCATTCCCTTCCCTAACCTCTCCTGTGCTCACCCATCCTCTTCGTTTCCCCATTCAGCTTTTCTCCTTTACCTTCCATGCTTCTCCTCGCCTTCCTTCATCTCCCCCACACTTCTACACCCTCCCCACCCCCACTGGCGTGTTGTGGGGTGCTGGTGGAGTCCTGTGGGGTGTTGTGGTGACGTTAGCCTTCCTCGTTTGGATAGAAAAATACGATACCCAAACTCTCTTGTTGTGTGTGTTCTCGTAAACCCGAGTTTTGCCGCACGAAGGGGCCTGGGAGTAAGGTTTTTGTGGAGGGAAGGCAGGCGACTAGCATGGAGGGGAGTGGAGGGAAGGTTTAAGTGGAAGACTGGCAATATAGAATATGGCAGCAACACACGACTGATGTACATAATTTAGTTTAATTATATAAAGGAGTCGAGCATGGATGGAAGGTTTTAGTGTGAGGGAAGGGTTTAGTGGAAGGAAGGTTTTAGTGTGAGGGAAGGGTTTAGTGGATGGAAGGTTTCAGTGTGAGGGAAGGGTTTAGTGGAAGGAAGGTTTCAGTGTGAGGGAAGGGTTTAGTGGAAGGAAGGTTTCAGTGTGAGGGAAGGGTTTACTGGAAGGAAGGTTTCAGTGTGAGGGAAGGGTTTAGTGGAAGGAAGGTTTCAGTGTGAGGGAAGGGTTTAGTGGAAGGAAGGTTTCAGTGTGAGGGAAGGGTTTAGTGGATGGAAGGTTCAGTAGATGGAAGGTTTAGTGGATGGAAGGTTTAGTGGATGGAAGGTTTCAGTGTGAGGGAAGGGTTTAGTAGATGGAAGGTTCAGTAGATGGAAGGTTCAGTAGATGGAAGGTTTAGTGGATGGAAGGTTTAGTGGATGGAAGGTTTAGTGGATGGAAGGTTTAGTGGATGGAAGGTTTCAGTGTGAGGGAAGGGTTCAGTAGATGGAAGGTTCAGTAGATGGAAGGTTCAGTAGATGGAAGGTTTAGTGGATGGAAGGTTTAGTGGATGGAAGGTTTAGTGGATGGAAGGTTTAGTGGAGGAAAGTTTGCCCAAAATGAAATTTGTTGAATTTTGTGTCTACAAGATTCCTTGTAGAATATGCAACAAATCATATTTTTGTTAAGACTGAGAAGTCTTAAAGATTGCAACAACACACAACTGATCACAATTTGAATATAAGTCCAGGAATGTATAAATTAGATTCGTTTATAATGCATAAAATTTGTGAGGATTACAGTATAACCGATGTTGAAAAATTCTCCTTCACCTGACGTTTCACACTTATATTTTACCTGACATGAAACATGAATAAAAATTTCGGAATATATATATATATATATATATATATATATATATATATATATATATATATATATATATATAATATTATATAGGATGGGGTCCACCTCTGGTGTAAATTGTGGGACCCATAGCCTCGGAGAAGTGGATAAAAAGGCTTCAAGGAAGAATATTTGGATTTCTTCCTGAAGCCGTTTGAATATTCCACTTCCCCTACCACCCCATCTTTTGATATATATTTTTTTTTACTAATAGGAATATTTTAGTACATAATATGGTACAGAAGATTTAAGAGAAACATTGTTGATATGAAGGTGGCATATACGGTGCATGTTGTTACGTGTGTATCACTGATTATAAGGCGAAAATCTCATCCAGCTCCTCAGAGCTGGGGCGTGTGCCCAAAATACAGCAGGCATTACCCCTTTGAACAGCCGCACTGAGCCGCTGGAACAGAAAACTAGCTGCCCTGGGATCCCTAGTTACCCTGATGAGTCTTTTTCCCAGCTCCTTAAGGAATTTAGATGCACTCTTTCCCCATGAGCCAAGGGTCTCTGAGCCTATGGGAACAAACATATAATATATATATATATATATATATATATATATATATATATATATATATATATATATATATATATATATATGTCGTGCCGAATAGGCAGAACTTGCGATCTTGGCTTAAATAGCAACGTTCATCTTGCCATATAGGACAAGTGAAAATTTGTGTATGCAATAATTTCGCCAAAATCATTCTGAACCTAACGAAAAAAATATATTTCACTGTGTTTGTTTGGTATTAAATTATTGTAAACAAATCTAAAATATATTTAGTTGCGTTAGGCTAAAATAAATTGTGCTTGTTATAATAAGGTTAGGTAAGTTTTCTAAGTTCCTTTTGGTGCAAAATTATAAATTTTTGCATCAACATTAATGAAAAAAATATATCTTTAAACGTATAAAAATTTTTTTTAGAAAGGACTTAATTTTAAATTAGTTCTTGCTAATTGACCAGTTTTACATATATGTTAATGTAAAAATTTATAATTTTGTACCAAAAAGCACCTTAGAAAACTTACCTGACATTATAACAAGCTCAATTTAATTAACCCCTAATGCAACCAAGTATATTTTAGACAAGTTTACAATAATTTAATAATAAACACAATGAAATATATATTTTTTGTTAGGTTCAGAATGATTTTTGCGAAATTATTGCACACACAAATTTTCACTTGCCTTATTCGGCAAGAAGAGCGTTGCTATTTAAGTCAAAATAGCAAATTTTTGGACGATCTTTCAAATTTGCATAGAGTAGCTTTGTTCCTTCCCCCCCCCCTTTCTTCCCTTTTTTCCCTTTCCTTTTTCCCATTCATCCTTTTTCCCCTTTCTGCGAGGATTAAATACATTTTTTTTGTATTTCATGAATTTGTGATTTTTTTCCAATTTCATTGATTTCTGATTTTTTCTTGACATTCGTGGATTTCGTATTTTTCGTGAATTTTTATGGTGTTAAGGGAGATAAAATTCAACCTTAAGGGAGATAAACTTGATCCTTGAAGGGAGAAACACTTCACTATCAATACACTGTATTTTATCACCTAGTATTCCAATGTTACCACTACCACTATTACTACCACTACTACTACTACTGCCACTACTACTACCACTATTACTACCACTATTACTACCACCACTACTACTACTACAATTACTACCATTACCACTACTACAACTATTACTACTACTACCACTATTACTACTACCATTATTACTACTACTACTACCACTATTACTACCACCACCACTACTACTACTACCACCACCACCACTTTTTTCCACCTCTCTACTGAGTTTTTCTCCCGTTAAGTTGTCACGATTACTATTTCTCACTACTGCATTACTTCCACTGCTGCTACTACTACTGCTACTACTACTACTGCTGCTACTACTAGAACTACTGCTGTTATTTGCCCTCCGCCAACACTAGTATCACCTCGTATTGTTGTGACATTTAATTGTGGAAATGTTTCGCTCTCCAGGAGCTTTGTCAAGCCGTTACATATATTATTACGTTTGCTTCCACTACCGTATTACCTCTCTCTCTCTCTCTCTCTCTCTCTCTCTCTCTCTCTCTCTCTCTCTCTCTCTCTCTCTCTCACTCCCCTCTCGTATATATTCTGGCTCTCTTTCCTTCACGCTTCACTGTAACTTGTCAACTGTCCAAGTCGGACCGAAACGTCGTTTTACTGTGATTAGTTCCAGCCACGGTATTGGAGCGTTAATACTTTTATTAATTCTTAGGGAGACACGCTTTAACCATTAAGAATGAAGAGCCTCGCCATTAAGAGAGAGGAGCCTCACCATTAAGAGAGAGGAGCCTCACTACTAACAGAGAGGAACCTCACCATTAAGAGACAGGACCCTCACCATTAAGAAAGAGGAGCCTCACCACTAACAGAGAGGAGCCTCACCGGTAAGAGAGAGGAGCCTCACCACTAACAGAGGAGCCTCACCATTAAGAGAGAGGAGCTTCACCATTAAGAAAGAGGAGCCTCACCACTAACAGAGAGGAGCCTCACCATTAAGGAACGACAACTTTACCCTTAAGGGAGAGAAAAACTCTATTTTTTAAAGGAATCAAGGAAAAATCTCTTCCACGTAAAGGTCAGGAAGTTAGATATAAGGTCAAGTACTTAAGCCTCAACCCTTATCCAACTGACGCCTTTTTTTCCACTCGTCTGTTTAGGAAGAAGTTGTAAACTCTCAAACAAGATTAAAAGGCGACTGAAGCTCTCATTGATGACTCAACTTTTGCACGATCATCAATACACTTAAGAGATAGCGAGTATCGAAGATCAATACACTGAGAAGACGTCTGAACCTCAATGACACTGAGAATCTAATGTTGATAAGAGATCAGTGCCACTGAAAAAACGATTCTTACAGATGATCAGTGCCACTGAGAAGATGATTCTTACAAATGATCAGTGCCACTGAGATGATGATTCTTACAGATGATCAGTGCCACTGAGAAGATGATTCTTACAAATGATCAGTGCCCCTGAGATGATGATTCTTACAGATGATCAGTGCCACTGAGAAGATGATTCTTACAGATGATCAGTGCCACTGAGAAGATGATTCTTACAGATGATCAGTGCCACTGAGAAGATGATTCTTACAGATGATCAGTGCCACTGAGATGATGATTCTTACAGATGATCAGTGCCACTGAGATGATGATTCTTACAGATAATCAGTGCCACTGAGATGATGATTCTTACAGATAATCAGTGCCACTGAGATGATGATTCTTACAAATGATCAGTGCCACTGAGATGATGATTCTTACAGATAATCAGTGCACTGAGAAAGTGATGTTTATAAGATAATATACCAATGAGACCATTTTTACTGATCAGTGAAACTAAAAATTCAGTGTTTATATCAATACTACTGAAAGAATTTTTATAAAAAATCAGACCCGTGAGAATGTGTTGTTTATAGATCAGTGCCGCTGAAAATATAGTACTTACAGATTACCTGGAGTTTACCTGGAGAGGGTTTCAGAGGTCATTGCCCCCGCGGCTCGGCCTGAGACCAGGTCTCATGGTGGAATCAGGGGCTGATCAACCAGACTGTTACTGCTGGCGGGAGGCAAACTGACGTACAAACCACAGCCCGGTTGGTCAGGTACTGACTTTAGGTGGCTGTCCAGTGCCAGATGATCAACATCTTGGAAGAATGTACAAAATACCAATTAATGATTAATGATTAAGACATGTGCTACAGCTGAATGCCTTCCAAACGTTATTTCTCCAAGGTTGATGGACTGATTACATTATCCTCAGTTATCTACTACACCTGCTGCCTCTGTATTAGACTGAAGAAGCCTACTGAGTAGGTGAAACGTTTCAACTTGGACGAAATTGCATGTATTGATCAATAAACGTCAGAGGTACACAGACAAGTCTGATGGGTGGCAAGACTTATAGACAAGTCTGATGGATGGCAAGACTTGCACAGACAAGTCTGATGATTGGCAAGACTTGCACAGACAAGTCTGATGGATGGCAAGACTTGCACAGACAAGTCTGATGGATGGCAAGACTTGCACAGACAAGTCTGATGATTGGCAAGACTTGCACAGACAAGTCTGATGGATGGCAAGACTTGCACAGACAAGTCTGATGATTTGCAAGACTTGCACAGACAAGTCTGATGATTTGCAAGACTTGTACAGACAAGTCTGATGGATGGCAAGACTTGCACAGACAAGTCTGATGGATGGCAAGACTTGCACAGACAAGTCTGATGGATGGCAAGACTTGCACAGACAAGTCTGATGGATGGCAAGACTTGCACAGACAAGTCTGATGGATGGCAAGACTTAACAGACAAGTTTGGTAAAATTACACAAACCTTCCTTTATACACGATATTTCTAAGTTCCCTAACTTAATTAAGTTCTGAGAGCGAAACTTTGCAAACAAAGTTTCTGCTTTGCACACACCATTTTATTTACCACGTTTCATGTCTGAAAAAAAAAATTCTGGGCAAAAAAGTTAATCATGTCAAGTTACCATGATAACGGGATTAATCATGTTATATTAATCATATTATCACAGCATTATTAATCATGCTATCATAACATTATTAATCCTATCATAACATTATTAATCATCCTATCATAACATTATTAATCATCCTATCATAACATTATTAATCCTATCATAACATTATTAATCATCCTATCATAACATTATTAATCATCCTATCATAACATTATTAATCCTATCATAACATTATTAATCATCCTATCAAAACATTATTAATCATCCTATCATAACATTATTAATCCTATCATAACATTATTAATCATCCTATCATAACATTATTAATCATCCTATCATAACATTATTAATCATCCTATCATAACATTATTAATCCTATCATAACATTATTAATCATCCTATCATAACATTATTAATCATCCTATCATAACATTATTAATCATCCTATCATAACATTATTAATCCTATCATAACATTATTAATCATCCTATCATAACATTATTAATCATCCTATCATAACATTATTAATCCTATCATAACATTATTAATCATCCTATCATAACATTATTAATCATCCTATCATAACATTATTAATCATCCTATCATAACATTATTAATCATCCTATCATAACATTATTAATCCTATCATAACATTATTAATCATCCTATCATAACATTATTAATCCTATCATAACATTATTAATCATCCTATCATAACATTATTAATCATCCTATCATAACATTATTAATCCTATCATAACATTATTAATCATCCTATCATAACATTATTAATCCTATCATAACATTATTAATCATCCTATCATAACATTATTAATCCTATCATAACATTATTAATCATCCTATCATAACATTATTAATCCTATCATAACATTATTAATCCTATCATAACATTATTAATCCTATCATAACATTATTAATCATCCTATCATAACATTATTAATCATCCTATCATAACATTATTAATCATCCTATCATAACATTATTAATCATCCTATCATAACATTATTAATCCTATCATAACATTATTAATCATCCTATCATAACATTATTAATCATATCATAACATTATTAATCATACCATAACATTATTAATTATATTATCACAACATTATTAATCATGTCATCATAATATTTACCATATTTTCATTATTGATCATGTTATTATAAAATAATTAATCATGCTATCATAACACAAACGTTAACATGATTGATCATCATGCTATCACGTTAGTATAATGACAACGTAATATCCTTAAAAAAAAGTATTTATACTCGTAGTTCTGTTTAAAATACCCGTAACGTATTGTATTACTGAGGGATTGCTATGTTGTTCTTTTCTGTTATGGCGTAATTTATATTCGTTGGAAAAATAATGGAAATACTGTCATGGTCATATGAAAATCTCGTATTTTCCTGCCCTGTTATCTCGCTCTGGTATATATGTAATGGGGGCGTTTGAGTTCATATACAGTTTTGAGTGTGTGTGTGTGTGTGTGTGTGTGTGTGTGTGTGTGTGTGTGTGTGTGTGTGTGTGTGTGTGTGTTTCAAGAGTCGTATAGGTTGGTTGGTACTTCCTGGAGTGACAGATACCCACAGTGACTATTAGTCCTAAGTCTGTGCTTTCAGGAAATGTATACTACAGTATATCTCTTTGCTTTCTCTATGGTATAACCTTGTATCAATACTCTCTTCCAGATTCAACTTCTCACGGTATCAAATGACACCTCTGTCTTCACATGCCCACAAAATAATTACATTCACAATAATTCTGTACAATTTCGGTTAATGTTATGTGGATCAACAACGTTGTTCTTGGTAGAACTATTTCTGTTATCTTTCGTTTCTGGTAGATACGATGATGGAGGCCAGTAATTAGTGGAAATAGTGGAGTGTGCTCTGTGTGGTCAATAGAATTGTTGCATGCATTGCTTATTGCATACCTAGTAAATGAATGACTGATGTCAAAGGCAACTGCAAGGTAAGAATTAACATTCATGGAATATCAAGTTGGTAAGACATGTGAAGAGGGAGTAATCAGTCCACACCCTAGAAGACATCTACGTCTTCAAGGGTAAACTGAGTTCATCTTCAAATCTCTACTGCTTCTGCTGAATCCTCTGTACTCGACTGATGAAGCCTACTGTGTAGGCGAAACGCTTCAGAATAAAGATAATACCAACCTGTCAGTATTGTGTATCATTTTAATATTCATTTCGATCATGCTAATACCTATCTTCCACTTATACACTTCGATCATGTCTCCCTCATTCTTCGTCTAACAAGTGAATGTAACTTAAGAGTCTTCAATCTTTCTTCATACAGAAGATTTCTAATGCTATGTATTAATTTTGTCATTCTTAACTGAATGTTTTCTAACGAATTTACGTCTATTCTATAATATGGAGACCAGAACTGAGCTGCATAATCTAGATGAGGCCTTACTAATGATGTGTAGAGCTGTAATATAACATCTGGACTTCTGTTGCTAATACTTCTTGATATAAAACCCAGTAATCTGTCTTATTACGTACGTTCAGGCAATGCCGTCTTGGTTCCAGGTTGCTACTTATCATGGAAACATAAACACATATGCAGTTTAATGTGATCCTTTATTGACAACGTTTCGCCCACACAGTGGGCTTTTTCAAGTCACAAACAGATCTACCTGGGGTGGAAGGTACGGGAGTATTTATAGTCGGGTTCAGAATGTTGAGGTTAGGTGGAGAATGCTGCATCTGATGATCTACCAGGCGGGGTTATAGAGTCTTGGGTAGCATGGCAGGGGTATTGGACAAGATGTGAGTAGACCTTCTGCAATGTTCTATGTTCTTATGTGGGATAGCGATGAAGAAGTTTCTTGGCGAGTGATTCAGCTATGTTATAGAAGCCGTTGTTCTGGCTGAAATTGTTGGTTATAGAGATAAGCGATGATTCCAGGATTCTTCGGTATTGAGTGTTGTCTTCTGTGGCGATAAGTCTTGAGTTTCTGAAGTTAATTAAATGGTTGTGTGAACTGCGATGTTGTACACAGGCATTCCTTGTACCGTCAGTCCTGCTTGCGTACTGGTGCTCTGAAATACATGTTTGGAGGTCTCTTGATGTTTCGCCCACGTATAATTTGTTGCAGTCATTACAAGGGATTATGTATACCCCTGCAGAGGATGGAAGCTTGTCCTGTCTACTACTGGTGATGTCCTTGATGGTCGTGGTTGAGGAGGTAGATACTTGGAATGATGTATTGGAAAAGATGTTGGAAACATGTTTGGCAATGGAGTTGGTGGGGAGGACTATGTATCTCTTCTCGGCAGTGTCTTCTCTGGGTGTGTTGAAGATGTTTAATGCCCGCCGTCTGCAGTCTCTGATGAAGTGACGAGGATAGTGGAGTTTAGAAAATACTTGTTCAATTATAGTGCATTTCTTTCTTCCTCAAGGAACTCATTGCTGCAGATTCTGAGTGCGCGCAGGAAGAAGCCTATAATTACACCACGTTTAGTTTTGGTGTCGTGGTGAGAGTAGAAGTGGAGAAGATCGTTTTGGTTGGTTGGTTTTCGGTAGACTTTAAAACGAAGTTCATGGTCAGTTTTGCACAGAAGAACATCAAGGAAAGGAAGAGTGTTGTCGACTACTTCTTCAAGTGTGAACTGGAATGAGGGCTCGACCTGGTTGAGCTTGTCTTGGAGAGCTTGAACGTTGAAGCGCCTGGGAATTACGAGGAGAATGTCGTCAACATAACGGAGCCAGGTGACAGTCGAAGGAATAATGGTGGAGAAACGCTCGGCTTCCAGATGTTCCATGTATAAGTTCGCCAGGACGGCACTGAGTGGCGAGCCCATAGTAGACCAAAAGTCTGTTGAAAGAGGTAATTTTCGAAAGAGAAACACGTAAAGCCGACACATAGTTCAACGAGGTCGATGAAATCGCTGGCTGGAATAGGAAGATCAAGTGAATCGTCAATTTTTCTGCGCAGGAGATCGATGGCTTGTGTAGTAGGTACTTTGGTGAATAGGGAAGTTACGTCAAGGCTGGAAAGTTTCTTGTTCCTGATGTTGATGTTGCGAATGCGATTGAGAAGATCACCCGAGTGTTTGAGATGTGCTGGACAGATAGTGCCCAAGAGTTTGGAGAGGTGTTTTGTGAGAATTCCTGAGAGTTGGTGGGGAGCACTGCCTATTCCCGAAGATATGGGCCTCAATGGGATACCAGGCTTGTGAGTTTTTGGTAGGCCGTACATTCTGGCAGGTCTGGGGTTGCTGGGCATGGTGTGCAGAAGTTTCTTCCCTTGTTCTGAGTTCCTCAGAATGCGGCGAGTACTTTGGTATTTTATACCATTTATTTTCATTGCTACTTATCATAACCCCCAAGTCCGTTTCGCATTCTGTATGGCTAAGTTCAACATTATTTAATTTATAAGCACTAGGGACATTCCACAGCTTCAGAAGTCTGCATTTATCTACACTGAACTGCATCTGCCACTTTTCTGATCACCACACGAGTGTGCCTAAATAATTCTGAAGTTCAGTGACATCTTCCCTTCAATCAATTATCCTATCTTCGTGTCATCAGCGAATTTGCTCATATCACTTGTAATTGCCTCGTCAAGGTCATTAATATATATTATAAACAATGGGCCTAAAACCTATTCCTGTGGAACGCCACTTGTTTCAGATCCTCACCCAGATTTTTACCCCATTAATGTACACGCTTCCTGTTAGTGAGCCATGAGTCGATCCATGGCAGCACTTTCTCTTCCAATGCCATGAGCCGCCACTTTCTTTAACAGTCTTTGGTTAAAGACTGTTAAACAATATCGAATTCTTTATCGTGATCAACGGCCTCAGAAGCTTTACTGAAGAAAGTAAATTAGTTAAGGAGGAACGGCCCCTCGTGAATCCATGCTGAGTATCATTAATCAAATTATGCCTATCGAGATGGCTTCTTATATTATCAGCTATAACTGACTAGTAACTTTCCTACAATTGAGGTCAGGCTTATTGGGCGGTAACTTGAGGGTAACGACTTGTCCCCTGCTTTAAAAATAGGAATTACATTAGCCATCTTCCACATATCAGACACTACACCTGTTTGAAGAGAAATATTAAAAATATTAGTCAATGGTTCACAAAGTTCCATTTTACACTCTTTAAGAACCCTTGAAAAAGTTCATCAGGGACCGGGGATTTATTTTCTTTCAGTCGGTCTACCCGTGTGGTAACAATATCACTAGTGATTGTGATATTACATAATTTATCGTCTTGAGGCCCACTATAAATATTTGTGACTGGAATATTGTTAGTGTCTTCGTGTGTGAAAACTGAGAGAAAATAATTATTAAAAATCAAGCACATTTCATTCTTCTTGTCAGTAAGATGTCCAGAGTTATTTTTAAGGGGACCTCTCTTATCTCTAACTTTTGTTCTATAAACCTGGAAAACAACTTTTGGGTTATAGATGAATGGTTCACAGAACCGACACGTTGATAAATTAGACACATGTGCAACTCTTGGGTATCTTTATTAAGAAAACGTTTCGCCACACAGTGGCTTCATCAGTTCATACACAGGAGAAGCTTGAAGAATAGGAGGAGAATAAGGTAATCAGTCCCTCAACCTTGAGTCGATGTTGTCAGTCCATCAATCTTGAGTAGAATACCAATTATTCGTAATCTACTCAAGACTGATGGACTGACAACATCGACTCAAGGTTGAGGGACTGATTACCTCATTCTCCTCCTATTCTTCAAGCTTCTCCTGTGTATCGACTGATGAAGCCACTGTGTGGCGAAACATTTCCTTAATAAAGATACCCAAGAGTTGCACATGTGTCTAATTTATCAACTTTTGGGTTAGTTTTCGAATCCCTAGCAACTTTAATTTCAAAGTCCCGTTTACCTTTTCTTATCCCATTTTAAACCTCCCTCTTAATAGGAAAATACTGATTCATAAGGTGACCCTCACCCCTTTTGATGCATCTATAAATTCTTTGTCCCATAAGATGTTTGAGCCAATTATTCGACCATTTCGGGTCATTTCTATTCATTCTTATTTCTTTATGCGGAATAAATGTTATATGGGAGGCATGTACAGTGTTTAGAAAGTTGTCATATTGATACCCCAGTCCACAGACGATAAGTGTTCTCTAAGCCCATTGTAATCTGGGACCAGTACTGAGTTATCCCTACTATCATATTTCCCGTCAATGCTAAAGGTAATTGATTTGTGATCGCTTGTGCCAAGTTCCTCTGTAATTTCTAAATTTTTAACAAGGGTTTCCTTGTTAGCGACAACCAAGTCAATCAGGTTATTTCCCCTTGTAGGTTCTGTAACAAACTGCTTTAAAAAGCAATCCTGAACTATCTCTAAGAAGTCGTTAGACTCTAAATTCCCAGTCAAGGAATTCCAGTCAACCTGGCTAAACTTAATTAAAGTCCCCTAGAATTAGAATGTTATCGTGCCTTGTGGCCCTAGCAATTTCCTCCCACAGTAGTCTTCCTTGGTCCCTATCCAAGCTTCGGGGACGGTATATCACTCCTAAAATCAATTTTTCATGCCCATATGAAAATTCTACCCAGATTCAGTATGTGTTTCAGACTTTATACCCGTTTTTATGCAACAGTTCCAGCGATATCGGACATACAGTGCCACCCCACCCCCTTCCCGATACTTCTGTCTACTTGGAACAATTTAAAACTCTGAATGTGACATTCCGCAGGCATGTCCCGATTTTTCGTATTAAATCACGTCTCAGTTATGGCAAATACGTCAATGTTACCCGCACTTGCAACTTATCTCAATTCGTACTACGACCATGAGTATAATATAAACTAGGCACCCTCCCTTCTCTTATCCCTTCCTGCTTATTTCTGTTCCTCCACTATCCCTTTCACTGTCCATATCACCTAGTGCCACTGCCTTTCCACTACCCATCTATCCTCTCATCCATCGATACATCCAAATATTTATCCACGCATTCACTAGTCCATCCTTCCACTCCACTTATTCATACACTCATCTATCCATACCCATCTATTCCACCCATTTATCCACTTATCCATTCATACCCATATATTCTATCCATCTATCCACCAATCCATCCACCTACTTATCCACCAGTTGATCCACCCATCCCTCAACCCGTCCATTCATCCATTCCATCTATCCACCCACACGTACATTACTGAGATATCCTCCCAGCAGACGCGGGATGGATAATTGAAGGATCTAGGTGGAAGGAACTAATTAAATCCTTGGATGTTGAACCCTCGTAGAGATGGAGGAGTTAGTGGGGGAGGAGGAGTTAGTGGGGAAGGAGGAGTTAGTGGGGGAGGAGGGTTAAGTAGGGGAGGAGGGTTGAGTAGGGGAGGAGGAGAAAGGCGAATGAACAATGTTGAGTGGGAGAAGGAAGGTAGGAAAGGCAGGAAGAGGAGGGGAGGGAGGGGGAAAGCTGATGTGGAAGTGAGGTTAAGAGGAAAGAGGAGGAGTGGTGAGGAATACAACAGATTCTGGGAATTCCATTCCTGTTAAGGGGTGTTGTATCATCCAACAGGGATTGTGGGGAGAATTAGGGAAAGAGTGAATGGGCAAGTGAATGAATGATGATTAAGTGAGTAGGTGTACTCACCTAACTGTGGCTGCAAGGGTCGAGTCATAGCTCTCGGCCCCGCCTCTTCACTGTTTTGTTGTAGATTCGCCGGTATAATCGCCCAGCCCGGGCCTTTTCCAAGAGGTGGCCCGGCCTTGGCTCCCTGTCGTAGGAGTGTCTCAGACCAATGTCTGCCATGGGAGGAGGTACAAGTACCTCCTCCTCTTCTTGGACCAGCTGTCCCCAGTCCTATTCCCATTCCTCGCCCCCACGGGGCTCGGAGGGAGAAGCTAGGCACCTTGGGCTGCCATAAACCCCGCCCACACTGGGCTCGAAGGGTGTGGTAGCTACATAGCAGCAGACGATGTTAGGAGGTGCAAAGGCAGCAAACACTACAGGATGCTTTTGGAGTCACACCCCAGATTTGAGAATTAAGCCCGAGCGCTGGGGAAGCTCAAGAATGTCTTGCCGTTTGTGTTGCTGCTACTGCTACTACTACACTGTCCGTTGCCCTCCCCGCTTCTTCACTGGTGAATAAGTCAGGCCAGAAATGAGTGATCTCCATCAAACTGAAATTTGATCAAGGGTCGACAGTGATGCTCACACAAGAACGCAGTTTCACTATTAAATCGACGAGCAGTGATGTAAATAGAACAGGAATATTAGTTTTGTTAGTTACCAGTTGTCAAAAGCACTTGTCGATAGACACTTGGCCTGCTTGCCGCCGTGTGTGTGCGTACTGTGTGATTATATATATATATATATATATATATATATATATATATATATATATATATATATATATATATATATATAAATATATATATATATATATATATATATATATATAAATATATATATATATATATATATATATATATATATATATATATATATATATATATATATATATATGTGTGTGTGTGTGTACTCACCTAGTTGAGGTTGCAGGGGTCGATTCCAGGCTCCTGGCCCCGCCTCTTCACTGGTCGCTACTAGGTCACTCTCCCTGAACCATGAGCTTTATCGTACCTCTGCTTAAAGCTATGTATGGATCCTGCCTCCACTACATCGCTTCCCAAACTATTCCACTTCCTGACTACTCTGTGGCTGAAGAAATACTTCCTAATATCCCTGTGATTCATCTGTGTCTTCAGCTTCCAACTGTGTCCCCGTGTTGCTGTGTCCAGTCTCTGGAACATCCTGTCTTTGTCCACCTTGTCAATTCCTCTCAGTATTTTGTAAGTCGTTATCATGTCCCCCCTATCTCTCCTGTCCTCCAGTGTCGTCAGGTTGATTTCCCTTAACCTCTCCTCATAGGATATACCTCTTAACTCTGGGACTAGTCTTGTTGCAAACCTTTGCACTTTCTCTAGTTTCTTTACATGCTTGGCTAGGTGTGGGTTCCAAACTGGTGCCGCATACTCTAATATGGGCCTAACGTACACGGTGTACAGGGTCCTGAACGATTCCTTATTAAGATGTCGGAATGCTGTTCTGAGGTTTGCTAGGCGCCCATATGCTGCGGCAGTTATTTGGTTGATGTGCGCTTCAGGAGATGTGCCTGGTGTTATACTCACCCCAAGATCTTTTTCCTTGAGTGATGTTTGTAGTCTCTGGCCCCCTAGACTGTACTCCGTCTGCGGTCTTCTTTGCCCTTCCCCAATCCTCATGACTTTGCACTTGGTGGGATTGAACTCCAGGAGCCAGTTGCTGGACCAGGTCTGCAGCCTGTCCAGATCCCTTTGTAGTTCTGCCTGGTCTTCGATCGAATGAACTCTTCTCATCAGCTTCACGTCATCTGCAAACAGGGACACCTCGGAGTTTATTCCTTCCGTCATGTCGTTCACAAATACCAGAAACAGCACTGGTCCTAGGACTGACCCCTGTGGGACCCCGCTGGTCACAGATGCCCACTCTGACACCTCGCCACGTACCATTATTCGCTGCTGTCTTCCTGACAAGTATTCCCTGATCCATTGCAGTGCCTTCCCTGTTATCCCTGCTTGGTCCTCCAGTTTTTGGACTAATCTCTTGTGTGGTACTGTGTCAAAAGCCTTCTTGCAGTCCAAGAAAATGCAATCCACCCACCCCTCTCTCTCTTGTCTTACTGCTGTCACCTTGTCATAGAACTCCAGTAGGTTTGTGACACAGGATTTCCCATCTCTGAAACCATGTTAGCTGCTGGTGATGAGATCATTCCTTTCTAGATGTTCCACCATTCTTCTCCTGACAACCTTTTCCATGATTTTGCATGCTATACATGTCAGTGTCACTGGTCTGTAGTTTAATGCTTCATGTCTGTCTCCTTTTTTAAAGATTGGGACCACATTTGCTGTCTTCCATGCCTCAGGCAATCTCCCTGTTTCGATAGATGTATTGAATATTGTTGTTAGGGGTACACATAGTGCCTCTGCTCCCTCTCTCAGGACCCATGGAGAGATGTTATCTGGCCCCATTGCCTTTGAGGTATCTAGCTCACTCAGAAGCCTCTTCACTTCTTCCTCGGTTGTGTGTACTGTATCCAGCACATGGTGGTGTACCCCACCTCTCCGTCTTTCTGGAGCCCCTTCTGTCTCCTCTGTGAACACTTCTTTGAATCTCTTGTTGAGTTCCTCACATACTTCACGGTCATTTCTTGTTGTCTCTCCTCCTTCCTTCCTTAGCCTAATTACCTGGTCCTTAACGGTTTTCTTCCTGATGTGGCTGTATAACAGCTTCGGTGTGTGTGTGTGTGTGTGTGTGTGTGTGTGTGTGTGTGTGTCTGTGTGTGTGTGTGTGTGTGTGTGTGTGTGTGTGTGTGTGTGTGTGTGTGGTGTGTGTGTGTGTGTGTGTGTGTGTGTGTGTGTGTGTGTGTGTGTGTGTGTGTGTGTGTGTGTGTGTGTTTGTGTGTGTGTTGCCGAATAAGTAAAACAAGTCAATTAGCAAGAACTCGTTTACAATTAAGACCTTAAAATTAAGTTACTTATCGTCTCCTGCCAAGTTAAGGTGACCTAAAAAAGAATTAACATTTCCACTGACATTCGTTGACTGTCTTTGCCAGAAACGTGCTAACATCACAGCTCAGATGACCTTCCAGACTCCAGCATCACTAGACATCTAAACACATTTACTTCCTCCCTCTCCAATCTGGTATCCAATCTCTCATTGCCAAGATTTTCCGTTACTCTCGTAGCCTTGTTCTTTCCAACGTTCATTTTCAATTTCCTTCCTTAACAATCCTTCCCAAATCCGTTTACCAGCCTCTGCAGCTTCTCTTCAGAATCTCCCAAGAGAATCATCAGCAAATAGCAATTGTTTTATGTTAGATGCAAAATACAAAGTAAACGATACACATTTAGTTTATACCTATTCGAGTGGATATTTGGTTATTCAGTAATATTAGGATTAATGAACCGACGAAGTGCCAGACCCACAGGGCCCATACGAAACCTGGGGGACGGGTGCTAAATTGGTTAATTCAAGGGAAAGAGAAGATTGTTTTAGTTCTGGTTTCACGGTCTGTGGGATCTCCTCATGAAACCTCTGGAAAGGGGAGAGAGAGAGAGAGAGAGAGAGAGAGAGAGAGAGAGAGAGAGAGAGAGAGAGAGAGAGAGAGAGAGAGAGAGAGAGAGAGAGAGAGAGAGAGAGAGAGAGAGGCAAGCTGGAACTTGACAATAACTCAGGCTCCCACAACATTAAGGAATCACATTTCAGCATCTCCAATAGCATTCACCTCCAGGGGAGGGCAGGACAGCCTAACACCAGCCTCCAGAGACCAGCATTAACCCCCACATTGAATGCTGCAAGAGGTGGGAGGGGGGGAATGAAGGGGAGGTGGGAGGGGAAGTGAGAAGGGGGAGGGGGAGGAGAGGGAGAGTTCGATGCTGGAGATGGAGAAAGGGAAAGAAGAGATAAGGGGAAACAAATATCTCCCTAAGACCTGAAAAACACGATAAGGATTCTAAAGACCCGTCTAATAAATTTGTACTTGAGACCCATATAAGAGGTTCTAAAGCCTCATCTAAGCATCTAAGAGGTTCTTAAGACCCATATAAGAGGATCTAAAGACCCATATCTGGGGTCTTAACCCATATCTGGGGTCTTAAACTCCTGAATGTTATCAATGGTTTAAATTATCAATAATTGTTATAAACTGTTGTCAATGATTGTTATAAATTATCAACTGTTGTTGGTTTTAGAAGAACAAGAAGACAACAATAACATTTCTTACACCTTTATTCTCCTCAATAAATACTTCACAATGTCTTCTGTGGTTAAGGGAGTTCACATCACTACTTTCCCTTCCACCTCTCTCTCTCTCTATGGTGCTACAGGCGTTAGGCTAAAATTTCCTGCATTTTTGCAAGCAAAGCTCAGTTATCTTACCACACACACACACACACACACACACACACACACACACACACACACACATATATATATATATATATATATATATATATATATATATATATATATATATATATATATTCAAGGAATTCGCGAGAGCAGGCGAAATATACACAAACACTGATCTCTGGCTGAAGGAGACTCGAACCTACGAACCTTAGGACACGCCAAGGTATTGGTCCAGTGTGGGTAGATTGGTAAAGCACTGCGTACCTTGTCCTAAGGTTCGTAAGTTCGAGTCTCCTTCAGCCAGAGATCAGTGTATATATATATATATATATATATATATATATATATATATATATATATATATATATATATATATATATATATGTGTGTGTGTGTGTGTGTGTGTGAACATCAAAATGGTATACAATACCGACAGGTTGGTAGGTAAGACACATAGGCAACAGTTAGGCAACTTTATTCCCAAACGTTTCGCCTACACAGTAGGCTTCTTCAGTCGAATACAGAAAGTAGGCAGGAACAGTAGAGATGTGAAGACGATGTAATCAGTCCATCACCCTTGAAGTCGTAGAATTTGATGTTGTCAGTCCCTCGGCCTGGAGAAGTTCAGTTCCATAGTCAGGAACTAACTGAAGATCAAGCGACAGTGCGGAGACTTAAAAACTGTTCCTGCCTACTTACTGTATTCGACTGAAGAAGCCTACTGTGTAGGCGAAACGTTTCGGAATAAAGTTGCCTAACTGTTGCCTATATGTCTTATATATGTATGTATATATAAAATGATATTCACGACTTTCTTTGGCAGGCTGTCAACTTCACAGTGCCTTAGTTCACTCGGCATAACTTTGGACAGACAGCCGAAGCTATATGCTGGATGCCAGAGCTGTCCACGTCAGTGATCTTTGCGTGGCAGCTACGCAGCTTTGGAAATGTTGGAATCTGGTTACGAGTCGCTAAGGGCCATGTTCATAGTATTTCTTTTGCCCTCCCGTTTCTCAGAATCCTTCACTTTATCAAATCACAGAACGGGTGGAGATTCGAACCCGTTCTGTTGTTTGTATCAAAAATCCCCTGGATACTGTTCAAATGCCATATGAATTAATTCCTCGACGAACTGGTGCTGTTCTAACTATGAATGGGGACCCAACTCAATATTAAAAGTAAAAAATGTTAAATAACGACGTATTCATATTTTGTCCAGCCATTGAATATAATGCTAAAAGTAAATCAAAACATTCCATGTATAATCACTGTTAAAAATTCCCTCTGGGATTTCTTTTGCCATTTAGGTGATTATAATACTTCACTAAATAATCCAGCAACTCCCACATGCCATTAATTCCATTTCTTTATGGTGTTCCCAGTCATGTATCTCTTTACTATAGTCTAAATTACTTTACTGAAAGTTTATTACCAAAATGGCTTTGTTACCGTCCTGTATTTTCCACTTTTACTCCCGAACGCTAAAACGTGTAGGATGAGCGAAACGTGCTTGTATACAACACTAGAGGACGGTATAGACAGAAATGATAGCAAATGCCATTTACGCCAACGCAGTTGGCTCTGAGAAAAGTCCTGAGCGTGGGCGAAACATTGTCAACAGAGGATCTGCGTTTGTATCTCTTCTAGAAGGCTGTCTCCTGAGAATCTACTCAAATCTTGCAATTATGTCATGACCCAAGGATAATGTCATCAAGAAACAGAGAGAACAGATGTGGGTAAGGTAATTCAACCTTAAATTGCAAAAAAACGTAGATCCAACGTGATATTCAACGTTTTTTATCAACGTTTACTGCCTCCCAAACCCCGTTCCTTCCCCGGTGAGTACGTAAGACACAACGCGGGCAAAGGCAGTAGTACCAGTAGGTTCGCCGGTTCTACCCGGTCCGGGTCTTCTCCAGATGTTATATTTACACCCAGGGGAAGGAATGGTAACAGGGAAGACAAAAAACACTGAAAAAAATAAACACCTCCACCAACTGGAACTTTATTCCACACTGCAAAACAGCTTCTAGCTGGACAACGTTTCGCTCTGTGTGTAAACCTGTAGGCAGAGCGAAACGTAATTTCATTAAAACCTCGTGCTGCAATATGTGTCCTCTCTACACAGGATGTCCTCCAGAAATAAAGAAAATACATCAAAAAATACCAATAAAACCCATATGAGAAAATATCTTGAAGTCTGAAAATTAAACAAAAATGATATTTTAGCATTATTATACTTTAAAAAAGTGTGAATATTAAACACAAATATTAGTAAAGTGTTTATTATTATTATTATCAGTGCTATTATTATTGACAAAATACCCTAAACCCACTTGGGCTCGTACTGTCAATTAATCTCAAGTCTTTATGTAATGTAGATTGAGTTTGTAAACTGCAATAATTGCTAAATTATATATGAATTATCTCATTTAATGACTGAATTATACTTGAATTATCTCGTTTAATGACTTGTATAATTACTTATGACTAACAATACACACTGTCTCACAATACACTGTCTCACAATACACACTGTCTCACAATACACTGTCTCACAATACACACTGTCTCACAATACACACCGTCTTACAATACACACTCTCGCAATACAGAGTCTCACAATACACACTCACAATACACACAATACACACCGTCTCACAATACACACTCTCACAATAGTCTCACAATACACACTCACAATACACTCTCACAATACACACAATACACTCACAATACACTGTCTCACAATACACACTCACAAAACACTCACAATACATTGTCTCACAATACACACTCACAATACACTCACAATACACTGTCTCACAATACACACAATACACAATACACTGTCTCACAATACACACTCACAGTACACTCACAATATACTGTCTCACAATACACACAATACACAATACACTGTCTCACAATACACACTCACAGTACACTCACAATATACTGTCTCACAATACACACTCACAGTACACTCACAATATACTGTCTCACAAAACACACTCACAATACATAATACACTGTCTCACAATACACACAGTACACTCACAATATACTGTCTCACAATACACTCACAATACACAATACACTGTCTCACAATACACACAGTACACTCACAATATACTGTCTCACAATACACTCACAATACACAATACACTGTCTCACAATACACACAGTACACTCACAATATACTGTCTCACAATAACAATCAGCAGAAGTGGAACTGATGATGACTGTTCCAGAAATTCAACACTAACAGTGTATTTTTTTCCAAACAAGTTCAGAATTTTTGGGACGCCCACTATTTAAAAATCAACTATTTTATATAAAACTGATGAAAAATGATGTAAATTAGAAACTAACAATGTAAATGAACATTGCAAAAATTGATGACATTTACAAGCAAAACTAAGCTTTACATTTTAAAAATTACTAAAATTCAATTTTTAATTTTTAAAGCTGTAAGATTTATTTTAATATTTGCATATATTTATGTAATTATTCTGACAATATTCTTTGTATTAAAGTAAATGTTTTGTACTAAGTGTTTAAGAGCGACGTCAGGAAGCACTTGTCCTGTTTCCTGACTTACCTTACCTTACCTTACCTAACCTAACGTTACCTTACCTTACCTAACCTAATCTAACGTTACCTTACCTTACCTAACCTAACCTTACCTTACCTAACCTAACCTTACCTTACCTAACGTTACCTAACCTAATCTAACGTTACCTTACCTTACCTAACCTAACCTTACCTTACCTTACCTAACCTAACCTTACCTTACCTAACGTTACCTAACCTAATCTAACGTTACCTAACCTAACCTAACCTTACCTTACCTTACCTAACCTAACCTTACCTTACCTAACGTTACCTAACCTAATCTAACGTTACCTAACGTTACCTAACCTAACCTAACCTTACCTTACCTAACGTTACCTAACCTAATCTAACGTTACCTTACCTTACCTAACCTAACCTTACCTTACCTAACGTTACCTAACCTAATCTAACGTTACCTTACCTTACCTTACCTAACCTAACCTTACCTTACCTTACCTAACCTAACCTTACCTTACCTAACGTTACCTAACGTTACCTAACCTAATCTAACGTTACCTAACGTTACCTAACCTAACCTAACCTTACCTTACCTAACGTTACCTAACCTAATCTAACGTTACCTTACCTAACCTAACCTAACCTAACCTTACCTTACCTTACCTAACCTTACCTTACCTTACCTAACCTAACCTAACCTAACCTTACCTTACCTTACCTAACCTTACCTTACCTTACCTAACCTAACCTTACCTTACCTTACCTAACCTAACCTAACCTAACCTTACCTTACCTAACGTTACCTAACCTAATCTAACGTTACCTTACCTTACCTAACCTAACCTTACCTTACCTTACCTTACCTTACCGTACCCAACCCAACCCAACCTAACCTAACCTTACCTTACCTAATCTAACGTTACCAAGCCTAACCTAACCTTAGCTTACCTTACCTAACCTACCTTACCTAACCTAACCTTACCTAACCTAACGTTACCTAGCCTAACCTCACCTAACCTAAACTTACCTTACCTCACCTTACCTAACCTTACCTCACCTAACCTAACCTTACCTTACCTTACCTCACCTAACCTCACCTAACCTAACGTTACCTAACCTAACCTAACCTTACCTAACTTAACCTAACCTTACCTTACCTCACCTAACCTCACCTTACCTAACCTAACGTTACCTAACCTTACCTCACCTTACCTTACCTCACCTAACCTCACCTTACCTAACCTAACGTTACCTAACCTTACCTAACCTAACCTAACCTTACCTAACTTAACCTAACCTAACCTTACCTTACCTTACCTTACCTAACCTAACGTTACCTAACCTAGCCTTACCTCACCTTACCTAACCGTCGCCAATAAAACACATATAAAGGACACGTAATAAGGATCACACCTACTTCAGATGACTCACGAAATCGTAATGACACGATTGCAAACAAACCATACCACGGGTGGGGTTTGAACCCGCGGTCAGAGAGTCTCTATTGTGGCTAGCTGGTCCAGTGGCTAACGCGACGGTCTGGAGTTTTGAGACTCTGATCGCGGGACCAAACCCCACCCGTGGT
>NC_091378.1:6762599-6802599 GCF_038502225.1 Cherax quadricarinatus
AAAGGTGTACTGCAGACAGTACTTTTATCGTGAAAACGTTTCGTTTTGTGTAGAGCTGAATACAGTGACAAAGCTCTACACAGAGTGAGGATCAGGATGAAAGTACATTATCGCACTGTCTCTTCATCACAGTGGTGGTGCATCTCACTGGTGGTGCAACACAGCGGTGGTGCATCACAGTGGTGAAGCATCACAGTGGTGAAGCATCACAGTGGTTGTGCATCACAGTGCTGGTGCATCACAGTGGTGAAGCATCACAGTGGTAGTGCAGTGGTGGTGCATCACAGTGGTGGTGCATCACAGTAGTGAAGCATCACAGTGGTGAAGCATCACAGTGGTTGTGCATCACAGTGCTGGTGCATCACAGTGGTGAAGCATCACAGTGGTAGTGCAGTTGTGGTGCATCACAGTGGTGGTGCATCACAGTGGTGAAGCATCACAGTGGTGAAGCATCACAGTGGTTGTGCATCACAGTGGTGGTGCATCACAGTGGTGAAGCATCACAGTGGTAGTGCAGTGGTGGTGCATCACAGTGGTGGTGCATCAGTCGACAAATTTAACCCCAAAAGTGTAGTTAATATTAAACAAAAGTATCATTTTACTATTACGAAAATAAAGGAACCAACAAATTACTGAAAAAAATAAAGTTGGGTCTATTTTCCTTTTAGTTTTATTACCATAAAACAATTTTAACTACGACTATTCTAAATATTTTAAGTGGGTATACTTAAATAATCTAAGTAGAACTAATTAAAAAATAAGTATTCAAAGTCTTAATATATATTATTTTTAAATATTTTAGGCCAAACAATTATAAATATTTTAAGATAATTTAAGTGAGATAGTTTTATTTTAAATTTAAAAAATAAAAAAACTAGAGCATTTTTAAATAATTGAATTTTAACTCTCTCCCAACAAAGAATAAAAATAATCTTGCATTTAATGACGTACAGTAATGAAATAAAGAGATCGATACCATGCCTAGCCCTTCTAGGGTAGGGTAGGTGCCTGAGCCCAAGCCTTTAGCTCATAAGACTGTCATTCCCATTAGCCCCCTTGGGGCGGGGATGACAGACCAGAGGCGCCTAGCTTGTGGCTAGGCCTGGGGACAGTTGGTCCCAAAGATGAGGAGGTACTTGTGCCTCCTCCCATGGGAGACTAAGAACATAAGAAAGGAGGAACACTGCAGGAGGCCTGTTGGCCCATACTAGGCAGGTCCTTTACAATTCATCCCACTAACAAAACATTTGCCCAACTCAATTTTCAATGCCACCCAAGAAATAAGCTCTGATGTGAAAGTCCCACTCAAAACCAACCCCTCCCACTCATGTACTTATCCAACCTAAATTTGAAACTACCCAAAGTCCCAGCCTCAATAACCCAACTAGGTAGACTGTTCCACTCATCAACTACCCTATTTCCAAACCAATACTTTCCTATGTCCTTTCTAAATCTAAACTTATCTAATTTAAATCCATTACTGCGGGTTCTCTCTTGGAGAGACATCCTCAAGACCTTATTAATATCCCATTTATTAATACCTATCTTCCACTTATACACTTCGATCAGGTCTCCCCTCATTCTTCGTCTAACAAGTGAATGCAACTTAAGAGTCTTCAATCTTTCTTCATAAGGAAGATTTCTAATGCTATGTATTAATTTAGTCATCCTACGCTGAATGTTTTCTAACAAATTTATGTCCATTCTGTAATATGGAGACCAGAATTGAGCTGCATAATCTAGGTGAGGCCTTACTAATGATGTATATAGCTGCAGTATGACCTCTGGACTTCTGTTGCTTACACTTCTTGATATAAATCCCAGTAATCTATTTGCCTTATTACGTACGCTTAGGCATTGCTGTCTTGGTTTAAGGTTGCTGCTTACCATAACCCCCAAGTCCTTTTCGCAATCTGTATGGCTAAGTTCTACATCATTTAACTTATAAGTACTAGGGTTATGGGCACTCCCAAGCTTCAGAACCTTGCATTTATCTACATTGAACTGCATCTGCCACTTTTCTGACCAAGAATAGAGTTTGTTTAAATCCTCCTGAAGTTCCATAACATCTACGTTTGAATCAATTATCCTACCTATCTTTGTGTCATCGGCGAATTTGCTCATATCACTAGTAATTCCCTCATCAAGATCATTGATATATATTAATGACACTCCCTAAAGAGGGAGCCAAGGCCGGACCACCACTTGGAAAAGGCCCGGGCCGGGAGAATACCGGCGAATCTTTAATAATAATAATAAATAATGAAAATAAAGAAAAAAATATATAATATTTAGTCTCAGTTATTAATTGAGATACTCCCCAGATAGGGAGCGAAGGCCGGGTCACCACTATTTGGAAAAGACCCGGGCCGGGAGAATACCAGCAAATAAGAAAAAAAAATTAATTGAGATAATTCAATACCAAATTATTTCGTTTCCTTAATTGTGCTAATGAATGAGGAAATTAAGGAAAGAGCAAGAAAAGAAAGAATTATTTGCTTCTAACAGAGCAAACTGGCGGGCACTTAATACCCATCCCAGGACGAGACAACTGGGAAGCGACAAAGGAAGAAAGAGCCAATTTGGAGGCCCTTATATAAAGGCCAAGAGAAAATTGAGGAGGCCCACAGGAGCAGATTCTGGGGCCTCTAAATTAACATCAAGAAAAAATTCGCGAGGCACACTGGAAGAGAATATTAGCGGGCACCTAAATGGCCCGGACGAGAAACCTGGGAAAGCGACACCGGAAGAAAGAACCAATTCAGGGGCCCTTATACAAAGAGGAAGAGAAAACTGAGGAGGCCCAAAGGAAGAGCAGATTATGGGGCCAATAAACAGACAAGAAAAAAATCGTGAGGGCCTACAGGAAGAACAAATTCGTGTGTACTTAAATGGCCAGGACAGGATGAGAAAACCCGGAAGAAAGAGGTAATTCGGGGGCCCTATATAGGGCCCCCGAATTGCAAGAGCAAGAAAAAATTGGGAACGCCCAGAAGAAAAGCAGATTCCGAGGCCTCTAAATAGACACCAGTAAACAATTTAGGAGGAGCAAAGGAAGAGCAAATTGGAAGGCACATATGTGGCCAGGACTAAAAAATTTAGAACGACACAGAAAGGAAGAGCAAATTGAAGGGCCCTTATATAAAGAACAAGAGAAAATTGGGGAAGACCGACATGAAGAGCAGATTCGGAGCCTCTAAATAGACATCTAGAAAAAAATCAGGAGGCTCAAATAAGAGCAAATTGGCGGTCACTTAAATGGTCAGGCTATTACGAAAAAACTAGGAAAACGACAAAGGAAGAAAGAGCCATTTCAGGGGCCCCTATATAGAGAGCAAGAGAAAACTCTGGAGGCCCAGAAGAACAGATTCTGGGGTCTCTAAATAGACACCAAGAAAAAAATAGAGAGGCCCCACAGGAAGAGCTAATTTGAGGCCACTTAAATGGCCATACCAGGACGAGAAAACTGAGAAAGCGTCTCAGGAAGAAAGAGCCAATTTGGGGAGCCCTTATATAAAGTGGAAGAGAAAACTGGAGAGGCCCAAAAGAAGAGCATATGTCAATGAAATCACCATTTGATATATAGATTGCTCGTGAGGCTGGTACACCAAACAGGATGAGATTGAAATTAGTCTCTGAGACTCCACGACCACGAATATTCTTGCATCAGGGAAAACACGCTCAGTACTGCTGAGCGCCGGGTGTTTAATGATGGTGGTCCAATGGATAGAGACACATGTACATTGTTCAAGTCACACAGGGCTGGGCATAGGAACGCAGGATCGAGTCCTGGCCAAGCCACAGTTCTGTTAGTGATATATATATATATATATATATATATATATATATATATATATATATATATATATATATATATATATATATATATATATATATAAGTAGTCATTTTTTCCTCTGGGGGGCTCCTTCCGGTTTAGGGCCTTCCTCTGGGAGGCTCCTTCCGGTTTAGGCCTTCCACTGGGCGGTGTATCCGGTCTAGGACCAGCAGCTGGAGGGTCACCTTTTCACACCTAGGTGTTACTTCCGGTTTTGACCATGACCTCGCCCTCGAGACTACCTCACCCTTGACCCCCCCACCCAATACCCCCCCCCCCACGACCCCCCCCCCCCGCCTCGCGACCCCGCCGTCGCGCCGCGCGCCCGCCCGCCCGCGCGCCCGCCGCGCGCCCGCCCGCGCGCCCCCGCCCGCGCGCCCGCCCGCGCGCCCGCCGCGCGCCCGCCCGCGCGCCCCGCCCGCGCGCCCGCCCGCGCGTCCGCCCGCGCCCTTCGCCACCCCCGCCCGCGCCTTCTGCAGCGTCGTCCGGATCGCCCCCGCGCCTCAAATTTTTTTCCGATTTTTTTCGAATTTTTTTGAATTTCATTTTCTTGTGCTCTCCATCTCCTCGGATCAAGGTTTTTGGATTCCCCCCTATGGGGTTTTTCGAAATTCTCCATCTCCTCAGATCAAATTTTTTGGGTACCCCTCCTTTCACCCCCATCCCCAAACAATTTCTCGAAATCAAATTCTCCATCTCCTTGGATCAAGTTTTTTTTTGGGTACCCCTCCTTTCACCCCAAATTTTCTCGACAATACCATGACTCCATCTCCTCGGATCAAGTTTTTTGGATCCCCCCTATGGGGTTTTCGAAATTCTCCATCTCCTTGGATCAAATTTTTGGATTACCCCTCCCACTTTCACCCCAAATTTTCTCGACAATACCATGACTCCATCTCCTCAGATCAAATTTTTAAGGTTCCCCCTCCCACTTTCACCCCCCCCCTCCCCCCCCCAACCCCAAAAATTTCTCGACAATACAATTTTTTGGATCCCCCCTATGGGGTTTTCGAAATTCTCCATCTCCTTGGATCAAATTTTTGGATTACCCCTCCCACTTTCACCCCAAATTTTCTCGACAATACCATGACTCCATCTCCTCAGATCAAATTTTTAAGGTTCCCCCTCCCACTTTCACCCCCCCAATCCCAAAAATTTCTCGATAATACAAGTTTTTGGATTCCCCCCCCTATGGGGGTTTTGAATTTCTTATGATCACCTTGGATCAAATTTTTGGATTACCCCTCCCACTTTCACCCACCCCAACCTCAAATTTTTCTCGATAATACCAAGTTTTTGGATTCCCTCCTATGGGGTTTTCGAAATTCCTCGGATCAAAGTTTTTGGAATCCCCCCTCTGGGGGTAAGCATTCAAAATAGACTCCTCCTATGGGGGCATGCTTACTACAGGTCTAAACATCTTCCCCTTATTATTTTAAAATGAACTAAAAGTTTCCTCTCATTAAGTCAAATGAACTAAGAAGGGTGTTTACTCGGCGGTCAGTGACGTCACGCGCACACAGGTTGAATCAGGTCGCCCCCTATGTCAGTGACGTCACGTGATGACCGCGCACACAGGTTGAATCTTGTCTACCCTTTTACCCACCCTCCCAAACCCTCACACTCCAACCAACACCTCACAATTTTCACTCATAACCCCCAATTTTTCTCGTTTTAACCCTTTTAGTTCATTAAAGTTAATAAGGGGACACATGCATCAGAAAGTCACCACATCGCTTACATCCACTTTCGTTAAATTCACTACTCACAATTTTACATATTACGAAGTTAAATACGCACTTTTACTTTGAACATCTTCAAAACACTCTCATAAATCATTTGAATACTCACAAAAAATACCTTTATACATTTCCAAACAACACTGAAATACTCCAAAAAACATCATTCGAACACCCCCAAATCACCTCTGAATACTCCCAGAACACCTTCATAAATACTCTTGCACATCATTTGAACACCTTCATAAGTACTCTCATAATCATTTGTACACCTTCAAAAAACACCTTTGAATACTCACATAAACACCCTTGAACACCTTCAAAACACCTTCAAAGCACTCTCATAATCATTTGAACACACTCAAAACACCTTTGAATAACCTCAAAACACCTTTGAACACCTTCAAAACACCCTTGAACACCTTCAAAACACCCTTGAACACCTTCAAAAACAACATTTGAACACACTCAAAACACCTTTGAACATTTCCAAAACACTATTTGAGTACTCCCAAATAAGATTTTACATCTCTAATTTATCTGCACTTTCATTAAATTACAACTCATCCCCTCAGTCTCCAGACTAGGCATTTTCTCGTTTTTACCCTTTTAGTTCATTAAAGTTATTAAGGGGACACAATACATCAGAAAAAAGTCACAAAAACTAACTCAAACACTTTACTTTGAACACCCCCAAAGTACTCTCATAATCATTTGAATACTCACATAAACACCCTTGAACACCTTCAAAACACCTTTGAATATCGTTTTAAACTAATTTCATCACAACCCACTTATATCATCTTTTTTCGGTAACTCTAATTCGACTACACTACCCTCATCAATTACCAACAAATTTTACTCGTTTTAACTAATGTCATCACTGTAACCAAGATTTTCACAAAAAAAAAACTCTATGACACCTAACACACACGCACACACACACCCCACAACACCCACAATTTTTCTCGTTTTAACCCTTTTAGTTCATTAAAGTTAATAAGGGGACACAGTACATCAGAAAGTCACAACAACAACATCCACAACCCACAATTTTTTCTCGTTTTAGCTAATTTCATCAGAAAAAGTCCCAACAACAACCCACTTATAACATCTTTTTTCGGTATCTCTAGTTCGACAACAACACCCACATCCCACAACACCCACGAACATTTCCAAAACACTATTTGAGTACTCCCAATTACACCACTGATTACTACTAAAACACCGCTGAATTCAATCAAAACACCCTTCAACACCTTCAAACACCCTTGAACACCTTCAAAACACTCTTGAACACCTTCAAAATCACCTTTGAACATTTCCAATCAACACTGAAACACTTCCAAAAAACACAATTTGAGTACTCCCAATTACACCACTGAATACTACTAAAACACCGCTGAATTCAATCAAAACACCCTTCAACACCTTCAAAACACCTTTGAACACCTTCAAAACACCTTTGACACCTTCAAAAACACCTTTGAACATTTCCAATCAACACTGAAACACTTCCAAAAAAAACACAATTTGAGTACTCCCAATTACACCACTGAATACTACTAAAACACCGCTGAATTCAATCAAAACACCCTTCAACACCTTCAAACACCCTTGAACACCTTCAAAACACTCTTGAACACCTTCAAAAACACCTTTGAACATTTCCATTCAACACTGAAACACTTCCAAAAAACACAATTTGAGTACTCCCAATTACACCACTGATTACTACTAAAACACCGCTGAATTCAATCAAAACACCCTTCAACACCTTCAAACACCCTTGAACACACTCAAAACACCCTTCAACACCTTCAAAAACACCTTTGAACACCTTCAAAACACCTTTGAACACCTTCAAAACACTCTCATAATCATTTGAACACACTCAAAACACCTTTGAATAACCTCAAAACACCTTTGATCACCTTCAAAACACCCTTGAACACCTTCAAAACACTCTTGAACACTTTTCAAAAACACCTTTGAACATTTCCAATCAACACTGAAACACTTCCAAAAACACCATTTGAGTACTCCCAATTACACCACTGATTACTACTAAAACACCGCTGAATTCAATCAAAACACCCTTCAACACCTTCAAACACCCTTGAACACCTTCAAAACACTCTTGAACACCTTCAAAAACACCTTTGAACATTTCCATTCAACACTGAAACACTTCCAAAAAACACAATTTGAGTACTCCCAATTACACCACTGATTACTACTAAAACACCGCTGAATTCAATCAAAACACCCTTCAACACCTTCAAACACCCTTGAACACACTCAAAACACCCTTCAACACCTTCAAAAACACCTTTGAACACCTTCAAAACACCTTTGAACACCTTCAAAACACTCTCATAATCATTTGAACACACTCAAAACACCTTTGAATAACCTCAAAACACCTTTGATCACCTTCAAAACACCCTTGAACACCTTCAAAACACTCTTGAACACTTTTCAAAAACACCTTTGAACATTTCCAATCAACACTGAAACACTTCCAAAAACACCATTTGAGTACTCCCAATTACACCACTGATTACTACTAAAACACCGCTGAATTCAATCAAAACACCCTTCAACACCTTCAAACACCCTTGAACACACTCAAAACACCCTTCAACACCTTCAAAACACCTTTGAACACCTTCAAAACACCTTTGATCACATTCAAAACACTCTCATAATCATTTGAACACACTCAAAACACCTTTGAATAACCTCAAAACACCTTCGAACACCTTCAAAACACCCTTGAACACCCTTGATCACCTTCAAAAAAAACAACATTTGAACACACTCAAAACACCTTTGAACACCTTTGAACATTTCCAAACAACACTGAAACACTTCCAAAAACACCATTTGAGTACTCCCAAATACACCACTGAATACTAAAACACCACTGAATACACTCAAAACACCACCAAAATCACCATAAACTAAGATCAACACCCACATCCCACAACACCCACAACCCACAACCCACAACACCCACAATTTTTTCTCGTTTTATCTAATTTCATCAGAAAGTCACAACACCCACACGCCCCATTTTTTTCTCGTTTTAACCCTTTTAGTTCATTAAAGTTAATAAGGGGCCACACTACATCAGAAAAAGTCACAAAAACAACCCACTTATAACGTCTTTTCGGTATCTCTAGTTCGACAACAACACCCACATCCCACATCACCCACATCCCACATCCCCCACACACACACACAGACACACACACACACATCCCTAACCTAGCCTAACCTAACCTAACTTATCCTAACCTAACCTAACCTAACCTAACCTAACCTAACCTAACCTAACCTAACCTAGCCTAACCTAACCTAACCTTACCTAAATTATCCTAACCTAACCTAACCTAGCCTAACCTAACCTAACTTAACCTAACCTAACCTAACCGAACCTACCCTAACCTAACCTTACCTAACCTAACCTAGCCTAACCTAACCTAACCTAACTTAACCTAACCCAACCTAACCTAACCTAACCTAGCCTAACCTAACTTAACCTAACCTAACCTAACCTACCCTAACCTAACCTAACCTAACCTATCTTAACCTTACCTAACCTAACCTAGCCGAACCTATCCTAACCTAACCTAAAATATATTGGAACACTTCCAAAATACATTAGAGTACTCCAGAATTACTTTGAACGACTCCATTTTTGGATATTTCCAAATTAGTTTTGAAAACTTTATCGTAAAATCGAACATTATTTTCTTGTTGGTAAAACACACTCAATGGTAGAAATATTTACTCGATTTCCGAATAGAAGCACTGTCCTCGCTCTGAGAGACTCATTGTGGGTCACCCCAACACATGGTGTAATGCGCTTCACACCCAAGGTAGAACATAACACCTGCGTCAACTCAGGACAGACAGGCGCCAAGTAATGCGGGTAACATCCAAGGTAGAAAATCATCTCTTTCCAGACCAACTGTCTATCCTAACCTAACCTAACCTAACCTAATTCCTAACCTAACCTAACCTCACCTAACCGAACCTAACCTAACTCCATCAATCACCTCTATCCTAACCTAACCTAACCTAACCTAACCCAACCTAACTCCATCAAACACCTCTATCCTAACCTAACCTAACCTATCCTAACCTAACCTAACTCCATCAAACACCTCGAATACTACCTAACTTAACCTAACCTAACCTTACCTAACCTACCGAACCTAACCTAACCTAACCTAACCTATCCTAACCTGTCCCAACCCAACCTAACCTAACCTATCCTAACCTAACCTAACCTAACCTAACCTAACTTATCCTAAGCTAACCTAACCTAACTTATCCTAACCTAACCTATCCTAACCTAACCTAAACACTGACTAACTTTGAACCAACTCTGAACACCACTGATCTTCTTCAAAAAATGCTCTGCACATCATTTGAACACCTTCAAAAAAAACACCATCAAACACCTCCGAATACTCCCAAAAAAAACACTACTGATTACTACCAAATCACCACTGAATACTACCAATCACCGTCAAAATCACCAGAAACTAAGTTTAACATCACCATCTAACATCCTTTTTATAGAAATCCCCTCAAATCACTATAACCAAGAACTCCCTCCCCATTTGGCGCATAAAAAAAAAAGCATGAACACAAACCTAATACGCAAACACTTAGTACATGATCACCATCAACTGAAAACATATCTTATACACACACATAATATAAGACAATCACCAACTACAATCACCCACGTTCACTTACCTCAAAATCACTAATATCACAGAAAACAATCATTTTTATAAACATTTCACACACACACACACACACAAAAAAAAAAATCATATTTGACAATATCTAAGCGCACTCACCTCACTACCACCAACACACGATGTCTCACCTCACAGGACCGACGAGCTCACCTCCAGTGACGTCACACTCCCATTGTGTTACTTGGTGGTTGGTAACATCACACCTAACCCCCCTTGTTTCAACCTGTTGTACCCTACATTATCTAAGAACACTATATCCAAGACGATTACCAGATTTTATGATCCCCAACACCAAGATCACAGAAAACACACATTTTTATAATTATTCACACAAAAATCACGATCACCAATTCCATATCATGTTTACCGTCATCTATCAACACTAATCACCAAGATCACCAAAAAATCTAAGATCATGCATCTCAAAACTACTATGATCACTGAAAACACTTATTTTTTAAACATTCGCACAAAAATAAGACATACACAAAAATACCACAACACTTCCACCAACATCTATAACATAACATGAGCACTATAACATATCACTATCACAAAAAAAATAATACACAAACACCCACATATTATACATTTCAATTGGAAATTTAAGACATGAGACATACACACCAAATCTAAGACATTCACCTCCAACTAAGACATACACATCACCCTTAAAACTTCCTTCCTTATTCATTCCGCATATCTCCTAGAGCTGTTTTAACCCCGACGGTTCCATCGCGACGTAGGAGCCAGAGGAACCATCACCACTCCAACACCACCTACTACACTCTGCCTCCTACGTCGCGATGGAACCGTCGGGGTTAAAACAGCTCTAGGAGATATGCGGAATGAATAAGGAAGGAAGTTTTAAGGGTGATGTGTATGTCTTAGTTGGAGGTGAATGTCTTAGATTTGGTGTGTATGTCTCATGTCTTAAATTTCCAATTGAAATGTATAATATGTGGGTGTTTGTGTATTATTTTTTTTGTGATAGTGATATGTTATAGTGCTCATGTTATGTTATAGATGTTGGTGGAAGTGTTGTGGTATTTTTGTGTATGTCTTATTTTTGTGCGAATGTTTAAAAAATAAGTGTTTTCAGTGATCATAGTAGTTTTGAGATGCATGATCTTAGATTTTTTGGTGATCTTGGTGATTAGTGTTGATAGATGACGGTAAACATGATATGGAATTGGTGATCGTGATTTTTGTGTGAATAATTATAAAAAATGTGTGTTTTCTGTGATCTTGGTGTTGGGGATCATAAAATCTGGTAATCGTCTTGGATATAGTGTTCTTAGATAATGTAGGGTACAACAGGTTGAAACAAGGGGGGTTAGGTGTGATGTTACCAACCACCAAGTAACACAATGGGAGTGTGACGTCACTGGAGGTGAGCTCGTCGGTCCTGTGAGGTGAGACATCGTGTGTTGGTGGTAGTGAGGTGAGTGCGCTTAGATATTGTCAAATATGATTTTTTTTTTTTGTGTGTGTGTGTGTGTGAAATGTTTATAAAAATGATTGTTTTCTGTGATATTAGTGATTTTGAGGTAAGTGAACGTGGGTGATTGTAGTTGGTGATTGTCTTATATTATGTGTGTGTATAAGATATGTTTTCAGTTGATGGTGATCATGTACTAAGTGTTTGCGTATTAGGTTTGTGTTCATGCTTTTTTTTTATGCGCCAAATGGGGAGGGAGTTCTTGGTTATAGTGATTTGAGGGGATTTCTATAAAAAGGATGTTAGATGGTGATGTTAAACTTAGTTTCTGGTGATTTTGACGGTGATTGGTAGTATTCAGTGGTGATTTGGTAGTAATCAGTAGTGTTTTTTTGGGAGTATTCGGAGGTGTTTGATGGTGTTTTTTTTGAAGGTGTTCAAATGATGTGCAGAGCATTTTTTGAAGAAGATCAGTGGTGTTCAGAGTTGGTTCAAAGTTAGTCAGTGTTTAGGTTAGGTTAGGATAGGTTAGGTTAGGATAAGTTAGGTTAGGTTAGCTTAGGATAAGTTAGGTTAGGTTAGGTTAGGTTAGGTTAGGATAGGTTAGGTTAGGTTGGGTTGGGACAGGTTAGGATAGGTTAGGTTAGGTTAGGTTAGGTTAGGTTCGGTAGGTTAGGTAAGGTTAGGTTAGGTTAAGTTAGGTAGTATTCGAGGTGTTTGATGGAGTTAGGTTAGGTTAGGATAGGTTAGGTTAGGTTAGGATAGAGGTGTTTGATGGAGTTAGGTTGGGTTAGGTTAGGTTAGGTTAGGTTAGGATAGAGGTGATTGATGGAGTTAGGTTAGGTTCGGTTAGGTGAGGTTAGGTTAGGTTAGGAATTAGGTTAGGTTAGGTTAGGTTAGGATAGACAGTTGGTCTGGAAAGAGATGATTTTCTACCTTGGATGTTACCCGCATTACTTGGCGCCTGTCTGTCCTGAGATGAAATTAGATAAAACGAGAAAAAATTGTGGGTGTTGTGGGTTGTGGGTTGTGGGTGTTGTGGGATGTGGGTGTTGATCTTAGTTTATGGTGATTTTGGTGGTGTTTTGAGTGTATTCAGTGGTGTTTTAGTATTCAGTGGTGTATTTGGGAGTACTCAAATGGTGTTTTTGGAAGTGTTTCAGTGTTGTTTGGAAATGTTCAAAGGTGTTCAAAGGTGTTTTGAGTGTGTTCAAATGTTGTTTTTTTTGAAGGTGATCAAGGGTGTTCAAGGGTGTTTTGAAGGTGTTCGAAGGTGTTTTGAGGTTATTCAAAGGTGTTTTGAGTGTGTTCAAATGATTATGAGAGTGTTTTGAATGTGATCAAAGGTGTTTTGAAGGTGTTCAAAGGTGTTTTGAAGGTGTTGAAGGGTGTTTTGAGTGTGTTCAAGGGTGTTTGAAGGTGTTGAAGGGTGTTTTGATTGAATTCAGCGGTGTTTTAGTAGTAATCAGTGGTGTAATTGGGAGTACTCAAATGGTGTTTTTGGAAGTGTTTCAGTGTTGATTGGAAATGTTCAAAGGTGTTTTTGAAAAGTGTTCAAGAGTGTTTTGAAGGTGTTCAAGGGTGTTTTGAAGGTGATCAAAGGTGTTTTGAGGTTATTCAAAGGTGTTTTGAGTGTGTTCAAATGATTATGAGAGTGTTTTGAAGGTGTTCAAAGGTGTTTTGAAGGTGTTCAAAGGTGTTTTTGAAGGTGTTGAAGGGTGTTTTGAGTGTGTTCAAGGGTGTTTGAAGGTGTTGAAGGGTGTTTTGATTGAATTCAGCGGTGTTTTAGTAGTAATCAGTGGTGTAATTGGGAGTACTCAAATTGTGTTTTGGAAATGTTCAAAGGTGTTTTTGAAGGTGTTCAAGAGTGTTTTGAAGGTGTTCAAGGGTGTTTGAAGGTGTTGAAGGGTGTTTTGATTGAATTCAGCGGTGTTTTAGTAGTAATCAGTGGTGTAATTGGGAGTACTCAAATGGTGTTTTTGGAAGTGTTTCAGTGTTGATTGGAAATGTTCAAAGGTGTTTTTGAAAAGTGTTCAAGAGTGTTTTGAAGGTGTTCAAGGGTGTTTTGAAGGTGATCAAAGGTGTTTTGAGGTTATTCAAAGGTGTTTTGAGTGTGTTCAAATGATTATGAGAGTGTTTTGAAGGTGTTCAAAGGTGTTTTGAAGGTGTTCAAAGGTGTTTTTGAAGGTGTTGAAGGGTGTTTTGAGTGTGTTCAAGGGTGTTTGAAGGTGTTGAAGGGTGTTTTGATTGAATTCAGCGGTGTTTTAGTAGTAATCAGTGGTGTAATTGGGAGTACTCAAATTGTGTTTTTTGGAAGTGTTTCAGTGTTGAATGGAAATGTTCAAAGGTGTTTTTGAAGGTGTTCAAGAGTGTTTTGAAGGTGTTCAAGGGTGTTTGAAGGTGTTGAAGGGTGTTTTGATTGAATTCAGCGGTGTTTTAGTAGTATTCAGTGGTGTAATTGGGAGTACTCAAATTGTGTTTTTTTTGGAAGTGTTTCAGTGTTGATTGGAAATGTTCAAAGGTGTTTTTGAAGGTGTCAAAGGTGTTTTGAAGGTGTTCAAAGGTGTTTTGAAGGTGTTGAAGGGTGTTTTGATTGAATTCAGCGGTGTTTTAGTAGTATTCAGTGGTGTAATTGGGAGTACTCAAATTGTGTTTTTTGGAAGTGTTTCAGTGTTGATTGGAAATGTTCAAAGGTGATTTTGAAGGTGTTCAAGAGTGTTTTGAAGGTGTTCAAGGGTGTTTGAAGGTGTTGAAGGGTGTTTTGATTGAATTCAGCGGTGTTTTAGTAGTATTCAGTGGTGTAATTGGGAGTACTCAAATAGTGTTTTGGAAATGTTCGTGGGTGTTGTGGGATGTGGGTGTTGTTGTCGAACTAGAGATACCGAAAAAAGATGTTATAAGTGGGTTGTTGTTGGGACTTTTTCTGATGAAATTAGCTAAAACGAGAAAAAATTGTGGGTTGTGGATGTTGTTGTTGTGACTTTCTGATGTACTGTGTCCCCTTATTAACTTTAATGAACTAAAAGGGTTAAAACGAGAAAAATTGTGGGTGTTGTGGGGTGTGTGTGTGCGTGTGTGTTAGGTGTCATAGAGTTTTTTTTTTGTGAAAATCTTGGTTACAGTGATGACATTAGTTAAAACGAGTAAAATTTGTTGGTAATTGATGAGGGTAGTGTAGTCGAATTAGAGTTACCGAAAAAAGATGATATAAGTGGGTTGTGATGAAATTAGTTTAAAACGATATTCAAAGGTGTTTTGAAGGTGTTCAAGGGTGTTTATGTGAGTATTCAAATGATTATGAGAGTACTTTGGGGGTGTTCAAAGTAAAGTGTTTGAGTTAGTTTTTGTGACTTTTTTCTGATGTATTGTGTCCCCTTAATAACTTTAATGAACTAAAAGGGTAAAAACGAGAAAATGCCTAGTCTGGAGACTGAGGGGATGAGTTGTAATTTAATGAAAGTGCAGATAAATTAGAGATGTAAAATCTTATTTGGGAGTACTCAAATAGTGTTTTGGAAATGTTCAAAGGTGTTTTGAGTGTGTTCAAATGTTGTTTTTGAAGGTGTTCAAGGGTGTTTTGAAGGTGTTCAAGGGTGTTTTGAAGGTGTTCAAAGGTGTTTTGAGGTTATTCAAAGGTGTTTTGAGTGTGTTCAAATGATTATGAGAGTGCTTTGAAGGTGTTTTGAAGGTGTTCAAGGGTGTTTATGTGAGTATTCAAAGGTGTTTTTTGAAGGTGTACAAATGATTATGAGAGTACTTATGAAGGTGTTCAAATGATGTGCAAGAGTATTTATGAAGGTGTTCTGGGAGTATTCAGAGGTGATTTGGGGGTGTTCGAATGATGTTTTTTGGAGTATTTCAGTGTTGTTTGGAAATGTATAAAGGTATTTTTTGTGAGTATTCAAATGATTTATGAGAGTGTTTTGAAGATGTTCAAAGTAAAAGTGCGTATTTAACTTCGTAATATGTAAAATTGTGAGTAGTGAATTTAACGAAAGTGGATGTAAGCGATGTGGTGACTTTCTGATGCATGTGTCCCCTTATTAACTTTAATGAACTAAAAGGGTTAAAACGAGAAAAATTGGGGGTTATGAGTGAAAATTGTGAGGTGTTGGTTGGAGTGTGAGGGTTTGGGAGGGTGGGTAAAAGGGTAGACAAGATTCAACCTGTGTGCGCGGTCATCACGTGACGTCACTGACATAGGGGGCGACCTGATTCAACCTGTGTGCGCGTGACGTCACTGACCGCCGAGTAAACACCCTTCTTAGTTCATTTGACTTAATGAGAGGAAACTTTTAGTTCATTTTAAAATAATAAGGGGAAGATGTTTAGACCTGTAGTAAGCATGCCCCCATAGGAGGAGTCTATTTTGAATGCTTACCCCCAGAGGGGGGATTCCAAAAACTTTGATCCGAGGAATTTCGAAAACCCCATAGGAGGGAATCCAAAAACTTGGTATTATCGAGAAAAATTTGAGGTTGGGGTGGGTGAAAGTGGGAGGGGTAATCCAAAAATTTGATCCAAGGTGATCATAAGAAATTCAAAACCCCCATAGGGGGGGGAATCCAAAAACTTGTATTATCGAGAAATTTTTGGGATTGGGGGGGTGAAAGTGGGAGGGGGAACCTTAAAAATTTGATCTGAGGAGATGGAGTCATGGTATTGTCGAGAAAATTTGGGGTGAAAGTGGGAGGGGTAATCCAAAAATTTGATCCAAGGAGATGGAGAATTTCGAAAACCCCATAGGGGGGATCCAAAAAATTGTATTATCGAGAAATTTTTGGGATTGTGGGGTGAAAGTGGGAGGGGGAACCTTAAAAATTTGATCTGAGGAGATGGAGTCATGGTATTGTCGAGAAAATTTGGGGTGAAAGTGGGAGGGGTAATCCAAAAATTTGATCCAAGGAGATGGAGAATTTCGAAAACCCCATAGGGGGGATCCAAAAAACTTGATCCGAGGAGATGGAGTCATGGTATTGTCGAGAAAATTTGGGGTGAAAGGAGGGGTACCCAAAAAAAAACTTGATCCAAGGAGATGGAGAATTTGATTTCGAGAAATTGTTTGGGGATGGGGGTGAAAGGAGGGGTACCCAAAAAATTTGATCTGAGGAGATGGAGAATTTCGAAAAACCCCATAGGGGGGAATCCAAAAACCTTGATCCGAGGAGATGGAGAGCACAAGAAAATGAAATTCAAAAAAATTCGAAAAAAATCGGAAAAAAATTTGAGGCGCGGGGGCGATCCGGACGACGCTGCAGAAGGCGCGGGCGGGGGTGGCGAAGGGCGCGGGCGCACGCGCGGGCGGGCGCGCGGGCGGGGCGCGCGGGCGGGCGCGCGGCGGGCGCGCGGGCGGGCGCGCGGGCGGGGGCGCGCGGGCGGGCGCGCGGCGGGCGCGCGGGCGGGCGGGCGCGCGGCGCGACGGCGGGGTCGCGAGGCGGGGGGGGGGGTCGTGGGGGTGGGGGTATTGGTTGGGGGGGTCAAGGGTGAGGTAGTCTCGAGGGCGAGGTCATGGTCAAAACCGGAAGTAACACCTAGGTGTGAAAAGGTGACCCTCCAGCTGCTGGTCCTAGACCGGATACACCGCCCAGTGGAAGGCCTAAACCGGAAGGAGCCTCCCAGAGGAAGGCCCTAAACCGGAAGGAGCCCCCCAGAGGAAAAAATGACTACTTATATATATATATATATATATATATATATATATATATATATATATATATATATATATATATATATATATATATATATATATATAGGTAGTAGGTTGGTAGACAGCAACCACCCAGGGAAGTACTACCGTCCTGCCAGATGACTGTGAAACAAAAACCTGTAACTGTTTTGCATGATGGTAGGATTGCTGGTTTCTTTATCTGTCTCATAAACACGCTAAGATAACAGGGATATCTTGCTACTCCTACTTACACTTTGGTCACACTTCATAGACACGCACATGCATATATATATATACATACATCTAGGTTTTTCTCCTTTTTCTAAATAGCTCTTGTTCTTTTTTATTTCTTCTATTGTCCATGGGGAAGTGGAAAAGAATCTTTCCTCCGTAAGCCATGCGTGTCGTATGAGGCGACTAAAATGCCGGGAGCAATGGGCTAGTAACCCCTTCTCCTGTATACAATTACTAAAAAAGAGAAGAAGAAAAACTTTATAAAACTGGGTTGCTTAAATGTGCGTGGATGTAGTGCGGATGACAAGAAACAGATGATTGCTGATGTTATGAATGAAAAGAAGTTGGATGTCCTGGCCCTAAGCGAAACAAAGCTGAAGGGGGTAGGAGAGTTTCAGTGGGGGGAAATAAATGGGATTAAATCTGGAGTATCTGAGAGAGTTAGAGCAAAGGAAGGGGTAGCAGTAATGTTAAATGATCAGTTATGGAAGGAGAAAAGAGAATATGAATGTGTAAATTCAAGAATTATGTGGATTAAAGTAAAGGTTGGATGCGAGAAGTGGGTCATAATAAGCGTGTATGCACCTGGAGAAGAGAGGAATGCAGAGGAGAGAGAGAGATTTTGGGAGATGTTAAGTGAATGTATAGGAGCCTTTGAACCAAGTGAGAGAGTAATTGTGGTAGGGGACTTGAATGCTAAAGTAGGAGAAACTTTTAGAGAGGGTGTGGTAGGTAAGTTTGGGGTGCCAGGTGTAAATGATAATGGGAGCCCTTTGATTGAACTTTGTATAGAAAGGGGTTTAGTTATAGGTAATACATATTTTAAGAAGAAGAGGATAAATAAGTATACACGATATGATGTAGGGCGAAATGACAGTAGTTTGTTGGATTATGTATTGGTAGATAAAAGACTGTTGAGTAGACTTCAGGATGTACATGTTTATAGAGGGGCCACAGATATATCAGATCACTTTCTAGTTGTAGCTACACTGAGAGTAAAAGGTAGATGGGATACAAGGAGAATAGAAGCATCAGGGAAGAGAGAGGTAAAGGTTTATAAACTAAAAGAGGAGGCAGTTAGGGTAAGATATAAACAGCTATTGGAGGATAGATGGGCTAATGACAGCATAGGCAATGGGGTCGAAGAGGTATGGGGTAGGTTTAAAAATGTAGTGTTAGAGTGGTCAGCAGAAGTTTGTGGTTACAGGAAAGTGGGTGCAGGAGGGAAGAGGAGCGATTGGTGGAATGATGATGTAAAGAGAGTAGTAAGGGAGAAAAAGTTAGCATATGAGAAGTTTTTACAAAGTAGAAGTGATGCAAGGAGGGAAGAGTATATGGAGAAAAAGAGAGAAGTTAAGAGAGTGGTGAAGCAATGTAAAAAGAGAGCAAATGAGAGAGTGGGTGAGATGTTATCAACAAATTTTGTTGAAAATAAGAAAAAGTTTTGGAGTGAGATTAACAAGTTAAGAAAGCCTAGAGAACAAATGGATTTGTCAGTTAAAAATAGGAGAGGAGAGTTATTAAATGGAGAGTTAGAGGTATTGGGAAGATGGAAGGAATATTTTGAGGAATTGTTAAATGTTGATGAAGATAGGGAAGCTGTGATTTCGTGTATAGGGCAAGGAGGAATAACATCTTGTAGGAGTGAGGAAGAGCCAGTTGTGAGTGTGGGGGAAGTTCGTGAGGCAGTAGGTAAAATGAAAGGGGGTAAGGCAGCCGGGATTGATGGGATAAAGATAGAAATGTTAAAAGCAGGTGGGGATATAGTTTTGGAGTGGTTGGTGCAATTATTTAATAAATGTATGGAAGAGGGTAAGGTACCTAGGGATTGGCAGAGAGCATGCATAGTTCCTTTGTATAAAGGCAAAGGGGATAAAAGCGAGTGCAAAAATTATAGGGGGATAAGTCTGTTGAGTGTACCTGGTAAAGTGTATGGTAGAGTTATAATTGAAAGAATTAAGAGTAAGACGGAGAATAGGATAGCAGATGAACAAGGAGGCTTTAGGAAAGGTAGGGGGTGTGTGGACCAGGTGTTTACAGTGAAACATATAAGTGAACAGTATTTAGATAAGGCTAAAGAGGTCTTTGTGGCATTTATGGATTTGGAAAAGGCGTATGACAGGGTGGATAGGGGGGCAATGTGGCAGATGTTGCAAGTGTATGGTGTAGGAGGTAGGTTACTGAAAGCAGTGAAGAGTTTTTACGAGGATAGCGAGGCTCAAGTTAGAGTATGTAGGAAAGAGGGAAATTTTTTCCCAGTAAAAGTAGGCCTTAGACAAGGATGTGTGATGTCACCGTGGTTGTTTAATATATTTATAGATGGGGTTGTAAGAGAAGTAAATGCGAGGGTCTTGGCAAGAGGCGTGGAGTTAAAAGATAAAGAATCACACACAAAGTGGGAGTTGTCACAGCTGCTCTTTGCTGATGACACTGTGCTCTTGGGAGATTCTGAAGAGAAGTTGCAGAGATTGGTGGATGAATTTGGTAGGGTGTGCAAAAGAAGAAAATTAAAGGTGAATACAGGAAAGAGTAAGGTTATGAGGATAACAAAAAGATTAGGTGATGAAAGATTGAATATCAGATTGGAGGGAGAGAGTATGGAGGAGGTGAACGTATTCAGATATTTGGGAGTGGACGTGTCAGCGGATGGGTCTATGAAAGATGAGGTGAATCATAGAATTGATGAGGGAAAAAGAGTGAGTGGTGCACTTAGGAGTCTGTGGAGACAAAGAACTTTGTCCTTGGAGGCAAAGAGGGGAATGTATGAGAGTATAGTTTTACCAACGCTCTTATATGGGTGTGAAGCGTGGGTGATGAATGTTGCAGCGAGGAGAAGGCTGGAGGCAGTGGAGATGTCATGTCTGAGGGCAATGTGTGGTGTGAATATAATGCAGAGAATTCGTAGTTTGGAAGTTAGGAGGAGGTGCGGGATTACCAAAACTGTTGTCCAGAGGGCTGAGGAAGGGTTGTTGAGGTGGTTCGGACATGTAGAGAGAATGGAGCGAAACAGAATGACTTCAAGAGTGTATCAGTCTGTAGTGGAAGGAAGGCGGGGTAGGGGTCGGCCTAGGAAGGGTTGGAGGGAGGGGGTAAAGGAGGTTTTGTGTGCGAGGGGCTTGGACTTCCAGCAGGCATGCGTGAGCGTGTTTGATAGGAGTGAATGGAGACAAATGGTTTTTAATACTTGACGTGCTGTTGGAGTGTGAGCAAAGTAACATTTATGAAGGGATTCAGGGAAACCGGCAGGCCGGACTTGAGTCCTGGAGATGGGAAGTACAGTGCCTGCACTCTGAAGGAGGGGTGTTAATGTTGCAGTTTAAAAACTGTAGTGTAAAGCACCCTTCTGGCAAGACAGTGATGGAGTGAATGATGGTGAAAGTTTTTCTTTTTCGGGCCACCCTGCCTTGGTGGGAATCGGCCGGTGTGATAATAATAAAAAAAAATATATATATATATATATATAAGACGTAAGTTTGGTATTAATTAGGGAAAGGACTTTCATGCACTGTTCTATTATGTGATGGAACTTGTTTTTTCCCTGTCATGAATTCTTGACTCCATTGGCATCACCTGAAAAGGAGGAAAGAAATCTGCAGTCCTGGAAAAGGAAACTCCTGACGTGAATGATGGAGCGTTCGGATGATGCAGAAGAGAGATGTTAGGGGAGGAGGGAGGATAGTGGATGGATGCGGGGAGAAGAAAGAGGAGTGGGTGAAAAATAGGGACAGGCGAGGAGGAGAATCTAGTGAAGGGGATAGGAAAGAAGGTTGAAGGGGACAAAGTATGATGATGGGAGGAAGGGAGGGAAGGGGAGAGAGAGAGAGAGAGAGAGAGAGAGAGAGAGAGAGAGAGAGAGAGAGAGAGAGAGAGAGAGACGGAAAAGAGAATATAACAAGGAAAGAAGAGAGAGATGAAGAGTGAGGTGAATTACCGAATGGAGAGATGAAAGACCGGAAGAGAGAGTGCATGGAATACTCCGAGTACGATCATTCTTATTCGTTGCTGACAATACCACCACTACTTCCTGCACATCTTAGGTTGTAGCAACCACCAGCTACTCTCTGAATGGCTACCTGTTTTAAGCGTAAACCAATCAGGGAGAGGGGTTGATTCCACACCACCTAATAATAATAATAATCTTTATTTCTACCAGTACATGATACAAGGTATACAGACCATAGCTGACATCAACGACATACTACTGCATGGAAAGAGGCTTCTTATGTAGAGCATTTCGGGCAGTTTAGGCTAATTTTGTCCCCAGGATGCGACCCACACCAGTCGACTAACACCCAGGTACCTATTTTACTGCTAGGTGAACAGGGACAGTAGGTGTCTTAAGGAAACACGTCCTAATGTTTCCACCCGTACCGGAGATCGAACCACGGACTTCAGTGTGAGAGTCGAGTGCGCTAACAATCGAGCTACGGGATTTAATATCTAAACAACCAGTCTGGACTCTGCCTGCTACTCGTTACGACTGAGAACACAAACTAATCTCTCTTGTCTGAGTTAAAAGATGACATCCGTGAGCAAACTCACTTTTGCTCTCTCTCTCTCTTATTTTAATTCTCCTTTGCACACTATCAGCTCGGTTAACAGCGCACTCAACTCCCACACTGAGGTCCGTGCTTCGATTCCCGGTACGGGTGGAAATATTAGGCCGTGTTTCCTTAAGACACCTGCTGTCCCTGTTCACCTAGCAGTAAGTAGTTACCTGGGTGTTAGCTGACTGGTATGGGTCGCATCCTGGGGGACAAAATTGCCCTATTATTATTATTATTATTATTATTATTATTATTATTATTATTATTATTATTATTGCACCTCTGTTGCACTACTGCATATGTTGCAAGTATTATTGCTGGGAATATAATGGTACTGAATAAATACGTGTTTTTTTCAGTATTCTTGGTTCGTTCCGTGACGAGGAACTACAAGCCTTTCAACTGTACCTGTGTTCGCGATAGAATAAGGAACGATGGGGAGACAAAGTGAGACAGGATGGGAAACAGGGAATGACAAGAAATGAATAATGAAGGTAAGATAACGGAGGTAGGAAATAAGATGATGAAAGAGGGGATGGTGAAAGAGGGGATGGTGAAAGAGGGGATGGTGAAAGAGAGGATGGTGAAAGAGAGGATGGTGAAAGAGGGGATGGTGAAAGAGGGGATGGTGAAAGAGAGGATGGTGAAAGAGGGGATGGTGAAGGAGGGGATGGTGAAAGAGGGGATGGTGAAGGAGGGGATGGTGAAAGAGGGGATAGTGAAAGAGGGGATGGTGAAAAAGTATGATAAAAGAGAGAACGAGCAGATAATGAATCAAGATGAGCTGAATATGAAAGCGAGGATAAAGAGTAGAATACGAAATAGAGAATAATGAAAGAAGAAAAAATACTGAAAAGCAAAAAAAAAAAAAAAAAAATTGAAAACGGATGACAATAAAAGACAGACTAGAGTTTACCCGGAGAGAGTTCCGGGGGTCAACGCCCCCGCGGCCCGGTCTGTGACCAGGCCTCCTGGTGGATCAGAGCCTGATCAACCAGGCTGTTGCTGCTGGCTGCACGCAAACCAACGTACGAGCCACAGCCCGGCTGGTCAGGTACCGACTTTAGGTGCTTGTCCAGTGCCAGCTTGAAGACTGCCAGGGGTCTGTTGGTAATACCCCTTATGTATGCTGGGAGGCAGTTGAACAGTCTAGGGCCCCTGACACTTATTGTATGGTCTCTTAACGTGCTAGTGACACCCCTGCTTTTCATTGGGGGGATGGTGCATCGTCTGCCAAGTCTTTTGCTTTCGTAGTGAGTGATTTTCGTGTGCAAGTTCGGTACTAGTCCCTCTAGGATTTTCCAGGTGTATATAATCATGTATCTCTCCCTCCTGCGTTCCAGGGAATACAGGTTTAGGAACCTCAAGCGCTCCCAGCAATTGAGGTGTTTTATCTCCGTTATGAGCGCCGTGAAAGTTCTCTGTACATTTTCTAGGTCGGCAATTTCACCTGCCTTGAAAGGTGCTGTTAGTGTGCAGCAATATTCCAGCCTAGATAGAACAAGTGACCTGAAGAGTGTCATCATGGGCTTGGCCTCCCTAGTTTTGAAGGTTCTCATTATCCATCCTGTCATTTTTCTAGCAGATGTGATTGATACAATGTTATGGTCCTTGAAGGTGAGATCCTCCGACATAATCACTCCCAAGTCTTTGACGTTGGTGTTTCGCTCTATTTTGTGGCCAGAATTTGTTTTGTACTCTGATGAAGATTTAATTTCCTCATGTTTACCATATCTGAGTAATTGAAATTTCTCATCGTTGAACTTCATATTGTTTTCTGCAGCCCACTGAAAGATTTGGTTGATGTCCGCCTGGAGCCTTGCAGTGTCTGCAATGGAAGACACTGTCATGCAGACTAAGCTGAGTAACTGAATAAGAGGCATGGAAGTTGGAGAAAATGGTAATAAAATTAAAGAGAATGGGAGAAAGGAGTCAGGGAGTGGTACACTTAACTCCCATAACAAGGGAGTGTTCCACATGATGTACGAAGGAAAGTAGCTGGCGGGAGGGTATGGTATGGGGCACAAGATGTGTGTGTGTACTGTATTAGACATACCTGGAGGTTACCTGGAGGTTATTCCGGGGATCAACGCCCCCGCGGCCCGGTCCATGACCAGGCCTCCCGGTAGATCAGGGCCTGATCAACCAGGCTGTTACTGCTGGCCGCACGCAGTCCAACGTACGAGCCACAGCCCGGCTGATCCGGCACTGACTTTAGGTATCTGTCCAGCTCTCTCTTGAAGGCAGCCAGGGGCTTACTGGCAATTCCCCTAATGCTTGATGGGAGGCTGTTGAACAGTCTTGGGCCCCGGACACTTACGGTGTTTTCCCTTGGTGTACCAATGGCGTCCCCATGTACAGACCGATTCGAGAAGGACTGCAAGACATAAAAACGTTAACATCAAGAGGAGCCTTGTAACAGGTGGGTGCCCAGCAATAATGGAGCAGCCCCATCTATGTAAATCCCATGGCAGCTGAAAGCCTCCAGATGGAGTTACTTTGCAAGCCTACACAGACGGCAAGCAGGTAGTGTGGGACTACACTTGTGCGTTCACACTGGCTGATACCTATCTCCAATACACCAGGGAGGAAGGAGGGGCAGCTGTCAGCTTCAGGGTGTCCCAAAAGTTTAGCAAACATGGTGAACTTGCCCATCATTATATGTTTATTCTCATAGGCTCAGAGACCCCTTGGCCCATGAGGAAAAGGAGCATCTAAGTACCTTAAGAATCTTGGTAAAAGACTCTCAGGGTAACTAGGGTTCCCAGGGCAGCTAGTTTTCCGTTCCAGCGACTCAGCTCTGCGGTTCAGAGGGGTAATGCCTGCTGTATCCTGGGTACGCGCCTCAGCTCTGAGGAAACGAATGAGATACGTGAAATGACTATTGTTTATCAAACACGTTTGTGTATTTGTAATGTATCCACAAACCGTCACATTTCCTATACTCCATCTTTGTACCACCCTTGTACCCGTTAAGCTTTTTTGTACCAATTTACAAAAGAAATATACCTATTTGTGTAGTTAAATATGATGGGTTGGTAGAAGTAGAATATTTAAAAGGTTTCAAGGAGACATCCAAATATTTTTCCTAGAAGCTTTTTTTGTTTATTCCGAGGCTATGGGTCCCCACAATTTGCACTAGAGGTGGATACGCGCACGCACGCACACACACACACACACACACACACACACACACACACACACACACACACACACACACAGTGTATATATATATATATATATATATATATATATATATATATATATATATATATATATATATACACTATTATAACCGCCACCCAATACAACTACCATTACCAACACCTACAAACAATCTAACAAACGCACACCACCACTATCTTCACTCCTACCACCATGCAAATCCTCTTTCTTTCTCCATTTGTAGATGATTCGTTCAAGCCCAGCCTTCACCCACTTCTCAGACTTAACACACAAAACGAAAGAATTCTTGAATAGCATGTGGGACCTCTGAAGCCTTGATGCTGGTGAAGCATCAAGGGACTGTCTGAATTGGCAAAACATCAATGAAGTGACTGGTGAAGTATCAATGAGCTGACTGAACTGGTGAAGCATCAATGAACTGATTCGACTGGTGAAGCATCAATGAACTGACTCAACTGGTGAAGCATCAATGAATCGACTCAACTGGTGAAACATCAATGAACTGACTCAACTGGTGAAGCATCAATGAACTGACTCAACTGGTGAAGCATCAATGAACTGACTCAACTGGTGAAGCATCAATGAACTGACTCAACTGGTGAAGCATCAATGAACTGACTCAACTGGTGAAGCATCAATGAACTGACTCAACTGGTGAAGCATCAAGGGATTGATCGAATTGATAAAGTATCAAGGGACTGATTGGACTGGCAAAGAATCAAGGGACTGAACTGGTACATTAAGAGGTTTATATTCTGTGTACATATTTTGTACACGTACACTACGAGGTTCATATCTCTTGTTGAATACATCTTAATGTATAATATATCAAGAGGTATATTGTATATCCCTCAAAGTATACAAAGTGTTGAATATCTCCCAACATCCGCGCAAAAAAAAAATATCTAGCTGAGAGTTTACTTACTAAACATTTACTCCCCTAGTTAATAATTTAAAAATCCTTGACCGTGTATAGTTGCTATCATAACCTGATATCTATCTACTTAATATATTAACAGTTATCATACTACCTCATTAACGTTATACATGTCTAAGTGCGTCTTTCATTACCCGTTATCTGTCTATACTCTATACACTCCCTTTGTAAGTCTTATTTCCCTTGTGTTATTTATTGTGCTATCTACTTATGAAAGGCTGTTGCCATGCTATCTACCACTTTTTAAATGCTGTTATCATGTTATCATAAGTTGGTATCTCAAATTAGTCGCATTCAAGAGCTATCTTATCCTCTTCAGTTATGTGTTATCTTACTATCTGCATTTATAAACTGTTATCAGGCTTTGTATAACAAATTTTATCATACTATTCACCTCATTTATATCTTATTATCTTGCTATTATCTTAATTTTTACATTATAAGGTGTTATATTATCCAGTTCATTGAAAAACCGCTATCATATATCTTCCTCATTTATATGTTATCTTGTTATCTTATTTACAACGTTTATAAGCTGTTTTCATGCTAGGTACTACAAATAAAACCTGTTATCATATCTTCCTTATTTACAAGGTGTTATCATAGAAAATTACACATGTATAAGCTGATATAATGCTTGCAGCTTGGGTGAAGGCAGCTTGGGTGAAGGCAGCTTGGGTGCAGGTGGTTCTTAAGTGAGAATGCATTCGAAGCACTAAATCTGTATGGATCATTCAGGGCGATGAGTGGTGGGGGGTTGGATCCCCCGTCTTAAAGGTCGTCGTCGTCACTGCCTCAGTCTGGTGGCCAGCATTTTTGTCAACAAGTTTGACCTGGGCTACCAAAGTTCAGCAGCAAGTTACATTCTTGCCCACCTCAAACACGGAGGTGTTAGGTTTTTTTCCAGTGGGCGATATATATTTTTAAATTTGAGAAGATAAATAAATTACAAGTTGGTTAAAACATATTCTGGCTAAGAAAAATATGAGGGGCTGTTTTCCATTTTTTTACTGGGAAGTGTCAGTACGTACACACACACACACACACACACACTTGTTCTTGAGTTAAGGAGAATGAGCTACGAGGTAAGGCTAGCGTCATGACCCGCAAGGATCATGACTCAATCGTGTCATTACGATTTCGTGAGTCATTGTCTGCTGCTATGCAGCTGCCACACCCTTCGAGCATAGTGTGGGCAGGGTTCGTGGCAGCCCAAGATGCCTAGCTTCTCTCTCCAAACCCCGTGGGGGCAGGGAATACGGCTAACCCTGGGGACAGCTGGTTCCAGAAAATGAGGAGGTACTTGTACCTCCTCCCATGGCAGACATTGGTCTGAGACACTCCCACGACAAGGAGCCAAGGCCGGGCCACCTCTTGGAAAAGGCCCGGGCCGGGCGACTATACCGGCGAATTTACATGTCTTAATCATTAGCTTGTCCCTACCAGACCACACGAGGCTTGACCTGATCTTCGCTATTCCTTGGAAGGACCTATGTTTACCAACGCACCGGCCGTCTTCTACTGAGGCAGGGTAACCCTGAAAAAAAAAATGCTTTTTTCCATCACTGTCTTGCCGATACTCAACTACTGCACACATGTCTCAATCAAAAGAACGTCTTATTTGAAGCCGATCGAATAAGACGTTCTCGAGTAACAGTCGAAAATTTGAGAGACAGCAAACGAAATTACTGCCGAGAATGTTCCAAAAAATAGTAAAGTCTCCCCTCACTAAACTAAAACACATTAAAAAACACTAAGCCATTGTAAAAAACTATAAAACAGCATAAAACATCATAAAACACTATAAAACCATAAAACACTACCATAAAACACTATAAAACGCTATAAAACTATAAACACCATAAAACTAAAACATAAAACACTAAAACACCGTACAACACTAAAACAACATAAAACACTATAAAACAGTGGATATTTATTTTCCCCACTCTCTTCTCATTTATATTCCTTTAAAAAAAATCTCAACAAACCTGTAAGAAAATAAAATCATTGAGAATTTCTTAAAAATCCAATTTGCTAAAATTGAAAAAAAAAATGGAAAATTGGTACCCACTCAAAAATAATGCAAAATTATTCTCTTTTAATATACACCAGCATTTAGGTTTGAAGCTGATCGGAAGAGACATTCACTAGTTACTACATGGCAAACAATTTGCTTAATAAAATTGGCAAATTGAAACTGACACAGCTAAAAATGAGTGACAAATTGTGTGTAAATAAAGTTCGCAAACTATGAAAGTTTGAAGCCTATCAGAGGAGGCATTCGCCAGTTATTGACCTTATTCCAATTTTTCCAATTTATATTCCAAAGTTTCCAGTTTAAGGGGTATTATCCTTATAAAAAAAATCAACAAGAGCATTCTGAAGCCAATCGGAAGATGCATTCCTTAGATACTGAAATAATTACTGTTTATTAGTAAATTCGGCAAACTGAAACTAATGTTCAGGAAACCACACTAGTGTTCTGAACACTGATAGTTGCCTAAACACTGGTAGTTACCTAAACACTGATAGTTGCCTAAACACTGGTAGTTACCTAAACACTGGTAGTTACCTAAACACTGATAGTTACCTAAACACTGTTACCTAAACACTGGTAGTTACCTAAACACTGATAGTTACCTAAACACTGGTAGTTACCTAAACACTGGTAGTTACCTAAACACTGGTAGTTACCTAAACACTGGTAGTTACCTAAACACTGATAGTTACCTAAACACTGGTAGTTACCTAAACACTGGTAGTTGCCTAAACACTGGTAGTTACCTAAACACTGGTAGTTGCCTAAACACTGATAGTTACCTAAACACTGGTAGTTGCCTAAACACTGGTAGTTACCTAAACACTGGTAGTTACCTAAACACTGGTAGTTACCTAAACACTGATAGTTACCTAAACACTGATAGTTACCTAAACACTGGTAGTTGCCTAAACACTGGTAGTTACCTAAACACTGGTAGTTGCCTAAACACTGGTAGTTGCCTAAACACTGGTAGTTGCCTAAACACTGGTAGTTACCTAAACACTGATAGTTACCTAAACACTGGTAGTTACCTAAACACTGGTAGTTGCCTAAACACTGGTAGTTACCTAAACACTGGTAGTTACCTAAACAATGGTAGTTGCTTAAACACTGGTAGTTACCTAAACACTGGTAGTTGCCTAAACACTGGTAGTTACCTAAACACTGGTAGTTGCCTAAACACTGGTAGTTACCTAAACACTGGTAGTTGCCTAAACACTGGTAGTTGCCTAAACACTGGTAGTTACCTAAACACTGGTAGTTACCTAAACACTGGTAGTTACCTAAACACTGGTAGTTACCTAAACAATGGTAGTTGCTTAAACACTGGTAGTTACCTAAACACTGGTAGTTGCCTAAACACCGGTAGTTACCTAAACACTGGTAGTTACCTAAACACTGGTAGTTGCCTAAACACTGGTAGTTACCTAAACACTGGTAGTTGCCTAAACACTGGTAGTTGCCTAAACACTGGTAGTTGCCTAAACAGTGGTAGTTACCTAAACACTGGTAGTTACCTAAACACTGGTAGTTGCCTAAACACTGGTAGTTGCCTAAACACTGGTAGTTGCCTAAACACTGGTAGTTACCTAAACACTGGTAGTTACCTAAACACTGGTAGTTGCCTAAACACTGGTAGTTGCCTAAACACTGGTAGTTGCCTAAACACTGGTAGTTACCTAAACACTGGTAGTTACCTAAACACTGGTAGTTACCTAAACACTGGTAGTTGCCTAAACACTGGTAGTTGCCTAAACACTGGTAGTTGCCTAAACACTGGTAGTTGCCTAAACACTGATAGTTACCTAAACACTGATAGTTACCTAAACACTGGTAGTTACCTAAACACTGATAGTTGCCTAAACACTGATAGTTACCTAAACACTGATAGTTACCAAAACACTGGTAGTTGCATAAACACTGTTACCTAAACACTGGAAGTTACCTAAACACTGGTAGTTACCTAAACACTGATAGTTGCCTAAACACTGATAGTTACCTAAACACTGATAGATACCTAAACACTGGTAGTTACCTAAACACTGGTAGTTACCTAAACACTGATAGTTACCTAAACACTGGTAGTTACCTAAACACTGGTAGTTACCTAAACAATGATAGTTACCTAAACACTGATAGATACCTAAACACTGATAGTTGCCTAAACACTGATAGTTACCTAAACACTGGTAGTTACCTAAACACTGGTAGTTACCTAAACAATGATAGTTACCTAAACACTGATAGTTGCCTAAACACTGGTAGTTACCTAAACACTGATAGTTACCTAAACACTGGTAGTTGCCTAAACACTGGTAGTTGCCTAAACACTGATAGTTGCCTAAACACTGGTAGTTGCCTAAACACTGGTAGTTACCTAAACAATGATAGTTACCTAAACACTGGTAGTTACCTAAACACTGATAGTTACCTAAACACTGATAGTTACCTAAACACTGGTAGTTGCCTAAACACTGGTAGTTGCCTAAACACTGATAGTTGCCTAAACACTGGTAGTTGCCTAAACACTGATAGTTGCCTAAACACTGGTAGTTGCCTAAACACTGATAGTTACCTAAACACTGATAGTTACCTAGACACTAATAGTTGCCTAAACACTGGTGGTTGCCTAAACACTGGTAGTTGCCTAAACACTGATAGTTACCTAAACACTGGTAGTTGCCTAAACACTGGAAGTTGCCTAAACACTGGTAGTTACCTAAACACTGATAGTTGCCTAAACACTGGTAGTTGCCTTAACACTGGTAGTTGCCTAAACACTGATAGTTACCTAAACACTGGTAGTTGCCTAAACACTGATAGTTACCTAAACACTGATAGTTGCCTAAACACTGGTAGTTGCCTAAACACTGGTAGTTGCCTAAACACTGATAGTTACCTAAACACTGATAGTTACCTAAACACTGATAGTTACCAAAACACTGATAGTTACCAAAACACTGATAGTTGCCTAAACACTGGTAGTTACCTAAACACTGATAGTTGCCTAAACACTGATAGTTGCCTAAACACTGATAGTTACCTAAACACTGATAGTTGCTTAAACACTGGTAGTTACCTAAACACTGATAGTTGCCTAAACACTGATAGTTACCTAAACACTGATAGTTGCCTAAACACTGATAGTTGCCTAAACACTGATAGTTGCCTAAACACTGATAGTTACCTAAACACTGATAGTTGCCTAAATACTGGTAGATACCTAAACACTGACAGTTGCCTAAACACTGGTAGTTACCTGAACACTGAGTTACCTAAACATTGATAGTTGCCTAAACAATGATAGTTGCCTAAACACTGATAGTTACCTAAACACTGCTAGTTACCTAAACACTGATAGTTGCCTAAACACTGATAGTTGCCTAAACAATGATAGTTGCCTAAACACTGATAGTTGCCTAAACACTGATAGTTGCCTAAACACTGGTAGTTACCTAAACACTGATAGTTACCTAAACATTGATAATGCCTAAACACTGATAGTTGCCAAACCACTAATGACGCCAAATAGATAAGAAATTTTCCCATTATGGGACATTTTCCAACAACTCAAATTTTTTTTATATATTTTACACCAACAAATTTGTCTGTACGCAAACAAATCTAAACACGTACCATCCTGACGCTAAGCTGCATCAGTCATTAAATATTGAAGCAGCAGTTCAGATAAAGTGAAAATTATTTAACGTAGTTAAACGAGAATAAAAATTTCACTCAATTTTCCACAAGAAATCGTCAGATCTGGTCATACACATTTTAATTTCGCTATTTTTTACCCACGTGTTTTTTTGGGCAAGTTTTTTTATGTGTCAGAAGCTCCACCGCTGTGGATTTGGATAGTTATCCGAGTCATTCCAGGATGCTGGGAATGCCTTCAGAAACCCTGATCATAGGGCATGTGAACATCCAAACTGCTACAGTAATTTGGTCCTCGTTACCGTACGCATGTGTTGAAAATTTCAATCCCATCTGATGAGGTGATCTCGAGTTATGTGCGAAATAAAATCGAAAACTTAGAGGAAGATAAAAAAAAAAGTCAGACAGCGTCGTAACTATCCCCCTTCAGGGATAACTAAGATGAACTAGATAACTAAACATTCCAAACAAGAGATTCTGAGCAGATGAAGATTCTCTTCAAGTGACTTTTTTAATGTTGGAGAAATTGCAGTATATAATTTCGGTATATAATACCGAAAATATTTACAATTAGGGCAAATATTCTATTAGTGTGATGGATCTGTGAAGGACCTGCCTAGTATGGTCCAACAGGCCTGCTGCAGTATTCCTTTATGTTCTTATGTTCCAGTGGATTTATCAATACAAGGACATAATGAGAAGAATGTATAACTATATACAACAGATGAGGTAGTCAGTCCCTCAGCTTTGGAGTTGGTGAAGAGTATCATAGTCTTGAAGACTCTAAAGCACAGTCATGAAGACTTTCTATTATATACTGGCGACAGAAGAGGCGAAGGTACGTCTGCCTATCCATATTCAAACGTCTGAATTACTGGGAACACTTTCACTCCATTAAACTGGACTTCTAGGAACGTAGGCGAGAAAGGTACATTGTAATTTACATCTGGAAAATCTTGGAGGGATTAGACCCAAACGTACACAATTAAATCGCTAAAAATGAAAGCAAAGGACTTTGCTGACGGTGATTCTTTTTTCAATGAAAAGCAAGGAACAGGATGAATACACAGAGAGAACTCAGTAAGTGTAAGGTGACCAAGACTTCAACATCCTCCTATTGAGTATAAAGAGAATTACCAGCAAAACTCTGGCTGTCTTCAAGGGGAGAAATTGATAAGTCCCTAAAGTCAGCTCCTGATCAACTGGGCTTTAGAGCACAGGCTGAATTGCATACGGGTGGCACCAACTGCCTGGTTTCTGAAGTCAGTAACCGGGAGGCTTGGTCTGGGACCGGGCCACGCAGGCGATCCCGGAAATCGACTCAAGACAAGGTAGCTTGTCTTCACTGTTGACACCGGGAAACCTTTGAGGCTTCCCTAGCTTCTGAATCCCTAATGGAATTTTTGACGATATCCTGACTACCATATTGGAGTCTCCAAGCTTAAGCTGACAGATTTCCACACTATGTAACCCATCCTGTGTGATGGAATATAACAGGGAAACCAATACTGCGTGATGGAATATGACGGGGTAACCCATCCAGTGTGATAGATTATGACAGGGTAACCCATGCAATGTGATGGAATATGACAGGGAAACCCACACTGTGTGACGGAATATGACAGGGTAACCCATCCAGTGTGATGGAATATGACTGAGAAAGATAGTCTTCATTCTTACTATAAAACAATCGAACAGATGAGGGTAACAGCACACTACTGATATACCCAAAATGTCTTGACGTGGTTAAGGAACTCCATGACATGCCCCTTCAAGTACAATGACTTGGTACTGTTGAAGAGCTTTTGACCAAGAGATTTGGAACTACCCTTCTCCTCCTCCTCCTCCTCCTCCTTCTCCTCGGATTTAACCTGATTACCTCCCATTCCCCAGGCGTGGTATCACCCTTTCGACTACAGTTTGGTCCTTCTTCATGAATATAATATATTATGAAGGCATAAAAGCAGAGTTGTGGGAAGAGGGAACGAGTCGAGAGAGGAGAGGAGGGAAGAAGAGAGGAGAAAGGAGAAGAAAAGAGAGGGGGAGAGGATAGAGGAGGAGAGAAGAGAAGGGGTGGATTGAGGCTGGAAGAGATTATGGTAAACGCTAAATAATTTAAAATGAGAAAAAAGATGAAGGGATGCTGTGGATCCCTAGAGATGGAAGGTAGACGAGAAATGCTGAGGATGTTCCGAGAGACGAGAGATGCTTAGGATGCTCTGAGAGACGAGATACTTAGGATGGTCTGAGAAGCTTAGGATGCTCTGAGAGATGGTTAAGATGCTCTGAGAGATGAGAAGACGAGAGATGCTTAGGATGTTCTGAGATGGGAGAGCTTTAGATGTTCTGAGAGGAGAGAAGCGAGAGATGCTGAGGATGCTGTGAGAGACCAACACAGACCACATACTAAAGGTGAGAGGCTTGAATATCTGGAGAGAGAGAGAGAGAGAGAGAGAGAGAGAGAGAGAGAGAGAGGAGAGAAAGATACACTCATACGCCTTATTCAAACGTTTCTGAATGCGTTTTTTTCAATATTCATGCTTTAAATATAAGTTTTATTCCAAATTTCCAATTATTTTTTCCATGTAACATTCAGACGTTTTATTCATCAATTTTTCATACGTTTTCAGATGTTTTATTCAGACGTTTTATTTCATAAAATTTCCGTGCATTTTCCAAACGTTTTTTCGAACGTTGTAAAGATTTAAATACAAGATAGCATAAGGTCGACCCCGTTATTCAAACTTTCAGGAATATCGTCCTTAAAGAAGTTGGATATTCTTCATATGATTTTTTTTTTTTGCTTAAATAATTCAGTCAAGATTTACTGCTATCGTTCAGTTTTTAAATTTCACTCATTTTCACAATGACGCTCTCTCTATTTTCTTGCTATCTTTCTTGTTCTCTATCATTTTCTTACCATCTCTCACTGTCTTCCCATCTCACTGTCTTACTATGTCTCTCACTGTCTTCCCATGTCTCTCATTTTCTTACTCTTTTATCTTACATTCTCCTTATTTCTTATAATCGCCCTTTTCTTATCTCTAATATTTACTTATTATCCCTTTAGTTTTCTTACCACTGAACTCTAATTTCTTAAATAAACTCTTTATCTTCAAGTCCTCCAGTTCCTTCTTCAATCTCTCACCTATGTGCGGGTTATTTATGTACTGTTCTAGTCACGGTATTGTGTCTTTATTCTTCCCTGATTTATCCTCAGAGTGATTTAATTGTCGATAACTTATTGGTTGATGTAGAGTAGAACTTAATTTCGATTTGACACACTGTTAAGTTTTGTAGATTTGACTCGAAGTCACCAGACAGATCTCAGGCGGAGCCGCGGGGGGCACTGACCCCCCGAAACCCTCTCCAGGTATCTCCAGGTATTCACACACTGTGCAACACACGCGTCGTATCAGCTTGGTATTGTATACCATTATCACAGTCATTCTGTCAACACTGCAACACAACGGAATCTTGGTACAGAGGATATCTTCGACATCCACTAGTTATGAGTGAGAAAGGTTGGATTTGAGAGGAACCTACTCAGTAGGTTTGCTACACTGCCTCTCAATTATTAAATTTTTACTTCTCCTACTGGCCCCAACCTCTTCTGTCATCTTCAAGATTTTCTCCGTCTAACACCTGGCAGTATGTTGCTGCAGCTTCACACTGTTCCAGCCTATGGAGCAGAACTTCTATAGGTCGAGGGACTGACCACCTCAAAACTACGTCTTTGAGGGTGATGGACTGATTACATCCTTCACATCTCAATAACTTCAGCTGCCTGCTTTGTATTCAACTGAAGAAGCTGACTATACAGGCGAAACGTTTCGAAATAAAGATACCATTATTATATTCACACCTGGGTATCTTTATTATGGAGAGACTCGCTCACTAGTGGCCTTGACAATTCAATACACATAATATATACTGGAGGAAATGGGGAAGTTACCAGAGAACCAAACTAGAAGAGTACACCAGCGAGCACTGGACACAATACATACAACAGGAGGTGAGGAAGATTCTGTGCGAGCCGAATACATCTAAGGCAGTGGAAGATAAGGTAATCAGTCCCTCAGTCTTGATGGGTTTTCAGTTCCTAACTTAGCCTTAATCAATATGAAGCAGAAGCTGGAGGACGGATTCTCATATAGTGGAACCAGGAGAGTGATGTAGCAGCTGAAAGTATATTCACAGGTGGACGGGACCCACTGATGGAAGTAGGTCATGCCTAAGAGTTGGGTCAGACGTTATCAACCGAGCTGTAGAAAACAGCTTTGTACTCATTATATCTTCTTAACGTAGCTACCAGCTGGTGATAAAGTCTTACCAAGGTAATTAAGGGTATCATCTAATTTATAATGGAACATGGTTACTTATTACAAATCTCCTCCGACTTCGGACTTATTCGACTTACATTGATCCGCACATACGACCGAAACACTATAAATTAGAAAAATAAATATACGAAGTCTACTAATAGTTATGAATGATACCTACAAAGAACGTCAGTTTTTGAGTAATGAAACGTGAGATAATAAAGAAAGTTGATAAAAAATGATAATAATGACAAATTTATGTTAAAGGAATGCTGTACGACTTCTACACGCCATGCTAATGTAATTCCGACATTCGTCTATTTCGACCGGTCGGTCGGAACGGAACTCAGACGTAAGTCGGGGACGATCTGTATATCAATTATGCATTTTTAAAGAGGTGAACCTTTCAGTAACTTGATGCAGGAACTTGCTTCCAGACAGAGAAGAACCTTGAGGAAGACAAATGACTTCCGACAAAGTGGAGAGAGAGAGAGAGAGAGAGCAACGGACAAGACTGCATTCACTTAGCATTCCTACGGGAGTGCATTCCCAACTAAATACATTCCTGAGTAAATGCAACTGTATTCCTTTTCCTTAAGAGATGTATGATGTATGTGTAGGTAGCCAGTGCTTGCTCCAGACTCATACAATGTCTTCCTGGATATCTGTATTTCCATAATGAAGTATTGGATCTTTCTGTACAGTAACTGGTAGATTAGAAACTCCCAGGAAACAGAGTAGAAGATTATTGTCTTTTATTCTTCTAATCTATTAACTTGTTAATGTATAGTGTGAATAAGATGAAGTGGATCGAATAGTAACTACCAACGTGACAAAAATAGTAACTACTAATGTGGTAGAACTATTAAGGGAGGGTAAACTTTCCCAGGGTGATGGTAAACTTTCCCAGGGTGATGGTAAACTTTCCCAGGGTGATGGTAAACTTTCCCAGGGTGATGGTAAACTTTCCCAGGGTGATGGTAAACTTTCCCAGGGTGATGGTAAACTTTCCCAGGGTGATGGTAAACTTTCCCAGGGTGAAGGTAAACTTTCCCAGGGTGATGGTAAACTTTCCCAGGGTGATGGTAAACTTTCCCAGGGTGAAGGTAAACTTTCCCAGGGTGATGGTAAACTTTCCCAGGGTGATGGTAAACTTTCCCAGGGTGATGGTAAACTTTCCCAGGGTGATGGTAAACTTTCCCAGGGTGAAGGTAAACTTTCCCAGGGTGATGGTAAACTTTCCCAGGGTGATGGTAAACTTTCCCAGGGTGATGGTAAACTTTCCCAGGGTGATGGTAAACTTTCCCAGGGTGAAGGTAAACTTTCCCAGGAGGAATGTAAACTTTCCCAGGGTGAAGGTAAACTTTCCCAGGGTGAAGGTAAACTTTCCCAGAGGTGCCAAGGGATAAGCACACTCACAGAATAACAGCTACATAACTCTCCCTTAACAAAATACTGCTCAATAGGAGATAGTTGCACCCTTGACCCCCTCCCCAGCAGACACGACATCCCCCCCGATTACTACCCCCTGGTGTGACATCAGTTCAGGTCATCAACCCTACTGAGTGACCTAAACGCTCCTGAGCACGGCTAATATTGACTTCAGGTCCTCCTACAAATTCATCCATTTCTTTTCTATAAAACAATCAGTCTATCCACAATTTGTTTTTTATTTCGTGGGCAAATCATTTTCTGGAGGCCGATATATTTAACAAGTATCTTTTTACAGGAGGTTAAATTTATCTGGTAAAATGCGCGCCTGGCCAATCAGCTCCCAGCTTTCCGATTAGTTAATAGTTCCAGCGTTATCCACACCCATACAGTGTCTCCTGGGTGTTATACACAGTAAGTTTAATTTTGTTAATGATATTGAATCTTTTAAGTATTGTGAATAAGTCACAAAACGTTTCGCCTACACAGTAGCCTTTTTCAGTCTAATACAGAGGTGAATAAATATAGAGATAATGGAGAGGTATAGATAACGTTGTCAGTCCATCATCTTTGAATTAGTAGTTTTCAGGTGGCTAGTCCCTCAGTCTGGAAGTAGTAGTTTTCAGGTGGTCAGTCCCTCAGTTTGGAAGTAGTAGTTTTCTGGTGGTCAGTCCCTCAGTCTGGAAGTAGTAGTTTTCAGGTGGTCAGTCCCTCAGTCTGGAAGTAGTAGTTTTCAGGTGGTCAGTCCCTCAGTCTGGAAGTAGTAGTTTTCAGGTGGTCAGTCCCTCAGTCTGGAAGTAGTAGTTTTCAGGTGGTCAGTCCCTCAGTTTGGAAGTAGTAGTTTTGAGGTGGTCAGTCCCTCAGTCTGGAAGTAGTAGTTTTCAGGTGGCTAGTCCCTCAGTCTGGAAGTAGTAGTTTTCTGGTGGTCAGTCCCTCAGTCTGGAAGTAGTAGTTTTCTGGTGGTCAGTCCCTCAGTCTGGAAGTAGTAGTTTTGAGGTGGTCAGTCCCTCAGTCTGGAAGTAGTAGTTTTCAGGTGGTCAGTCCCTCAGTTTGGAAGTAGTAGTTTTGAGGTGGTCAGTCCCTCAGTCTGGAAGCAGTAGTTTTGAGGTGGCTAGTCCCTCCTCAGTCTGGAAGCAGTAGTTTTGAGGTGGTCAGTCCCTCAGTCTGGAAGCAGTAGTTTTGAGGTGGCTAGTCCCTCAGTCTGGAAGTAGTAGTTTTCTGGTGGTCAGTCCCTCAGTCTGGAAGCAGTAGTTTTGAGGTGGTCAGTCCCTCAGTCTGGAAGCAGTAGTTTTGAGGTGGTCAGTCCCTCAGTCTGGAAGCAGTAGTTTTGAGGTGGTCAGTCCCTCAGTCTGGAAGCAGTAGTTTTGAGGTAGTCAGTCCCTCAGTCTGGAAGCAGTAGTTTTCAGGTGGTCACTCCCTCAGTCTGGAAGCAGTAGTTTTCTGGTGGTCAGTCCCTCAGTCTGGAAGCAGTAGTTTTCTGGTGGTCAGTCCCTCAGTCTGGAAGCAGTAGTTTTCAGGTGGTCAGTCCCTCAGTCTGGAAGCAGTAGTTTTCAGGTGGTCAGTCCCTTAGCCTTGAGATGTGTTCAGCTCCATAGTCTTGAACAACGTGATGAACATCGTTCCAGATTTCTTTCGTCGGCTCTATATTTAATCACCTCCATATTCGACTGAAGAAGCCTACCGTGTAGGCGAAACGTTTCGGAAATATACATGCCTGACAGTTGCACAGGTCACTGTGCAACAGGAACTAAGTAATGTAAATACGATTATAAAGATACTTTGTGGGTTAGATTTAGTTAAGGATAGATTACTTTGAGTTACTTTACTTAAGTTGGGTCAGATGTGGGTTAGGCTACTTTGGGTTTCTTGGGTATAAAGGCGATTACCAACAGACCCCTGGCTGTTTTCAAGAAGGCACTGGAGAGGCATCTAAAGTCAGTACCTGACCAGCCGAGCTGTGTTTTATACGATGGCATACGTGCGACTAGCAGTAACCGCCTGGTTGATCAGATCCTGATCCACCACGAAGCCTGGTCAAAGACCGGGCCGCAGGGGCGATGATCCTCGAAACCCTATTCAGGTATAATAGGGCAGATTACATTACATATATATATATATATACATATATATATACATATATATATACATATATATATATATATATATATATATAT
>NC_091378.1:6805099-6847599 GCF_038502225.1 Cherax quadricarinatus
GCGCGTGCGTGCGCGTAAAGCCTTCTAATTCTCGGGTCAAAATGTACACATATTCAATTAAAAATTTTCGCGATACTCGATGAAGTCCATAAACTCGACATCCCCCGTGAACTGTGTCCCAATAAATCTTAATCTTCTCGGTAATCTGATTGTAGTTATTGTTCAGTTCACCTGATGGGGGGCTGGATACTCTCCATTAACTGAGTGTTGATGCGATCATCTCTCATGTCAAGTGTAATCTCTTTTTCAATGTACATTTCAAGGCTAGAAGAGAATTGTGTATTTTTTTAATGTAAAGGAATCAATACAAATTGAAATATTATATAAAGTAGGTGAAACTAGATGAAATCTGAGATAAAGTAGGTGAAACTAGATAAAGTCTTAGATAAAGTAGGTGAAACTAGATGAAATCTGAGATAAAGTAGGTGAAACTAGATGAAGTCTTAGATAAAGTAGGTGAAACTAGATAAAGTCTTAGATAAAGTAGGTGAAACTAGATGAAATCTGAGATAAAGTAGGTGAAACTAGATGAAGTCTTACATAAAGTAGGTGAAACTAGATAAAGTCTTAGATAAAGTAGGTGAAACTAGATGAAGTCTTAGATAAAGTAGGTGAAACTAGATGAAGTCTTAGATAAAGTAGGTGAAACTAGATAAAGTCTTAGATAAAGTAGGTGAAACTAGATGAAGTCTTACATAAAGTAGGTGAAACTAGATAAAGTCTTAGATAAAGTAGGTGAAACTAGATGAAGTCTTACATAAAGTAGGTGAAACTAGATAAAGTCTTAGATAAAGTAGGTGAAACTAGATGAAGTCTTAGATAAAGTAGGTGAAACTAGATGAAGTCTTAGATAAAGTAGGTGAAACTAGATGAAGTCTTACATAAAGTAGGTGAAACTAGATGAAATCTGAGATAAAGTAGGTGAAACTAGATGAAATCTGAGATAAAGTAGGTGAAACTAGATGAAATCTGAGATAAAGTACGTCAAACTAGATGAAATCATAAATTAACTATTTCACACAAGTTACAAACTTCTCCAAACTCTAGCTCAACCCTGCGTTGATCCTCGTTCACCCCCCTTAGTTGAACACTAGCTGAACACCCCCTTCCTTAGTTGAACACTAGCTGAACACCTGCTTTACCAGCAGTTCAGCCCGTTCCTGCCTGAACCTCCCGGTACAACCTCTGATATTCAACTCTCAGCTTGGTAGCGCAAAGTTCGGCCAAATCCCCGGTCGCCTGTTCACCTTCCCCACTTCCACTAACCTAACCTTTTGAGAGAGAGAAAAGGAGAGAAAAGGAGAGAGAGAGAGAGAGAGAGAGAGAGAGAGAGAGAGAGAGAGAGAGAGAGAGAGAGAGAGAGAGAGAGAGAGAGAGAGAGAGAGAGAGAGAGAGAGAGAACAAGAGAGAATGAGAGAGAATGAGAGAGGACGAGAGAGGACAAGAGAGAACAGTGAACGAGAGAGAGAACGAGAGAACAAGAGAGAACGAAAGAACAAGAGAGAACGAGAGAGAACGAGAGAACAAGAGAACAAGAGAGAACAAGAGAGAGAACAAGAGACAACGAGACTCAACGAGCAGCAGAAGGGTCGCTTCTTCTACTTTAAACTCACTTTTAGTACCATGGACAAGCTCTGACGATGGTCCCAAAACCCAGAAGCGAAATCATGAAAAAATATTTACCCTTTTTATACCTCAGAAGCCGGCCATAAATTTCTTTACTTTCGGGGAAGTGACGATAACTTGTGGTTCAATCTTGGCTAGATAGAGATGTATGGGTGTCTCTCTACACCCGTTGTCTCTGTTCACCTAACAGTAAGCAGAAGTCAGCTGTTGTGCGAGGTAAACTGGGTGTGTGGGTGGTAATATACCTTTGAATGCCTGGGCTTTAGTTGACTGTTGTGGTTGTACTGGAGGGATGATAATATGTCTTAGATAATACTATGGTAGGGTGTTAGTGGACTTGTGGTTGGTATACTGGGTTTCGTAGTATACCTTAGTGCTTGGGTATTAGCATATTGGAGAATGGGTGGCATATTGGGATCTAGTGTTGGTTATTATGGGAGGTAAACTGGGTGGGTGGAAGTATACCTCTGGATACCTGGGTTATTACCAATTGTCGTGGTTGTCATATTGGATGGGTTGGTAGTATTTCTCTGATAATACGACAGTATGTTAGCTAACTTGTGGCTGGTATACTGGTGACCATGGTATACATGTGACAGTACTTGGACATGAGCTGACTGTTGCGGGTGGTATACCGAGGATGGTATCGATGAAACAAGGTTTTGAAATGACCTGAAACATTATAACAAACATTTGACTAAGAGAAATGTGCCACGTCAAAACATCAATACATTTCGCCCACTAGGGACTTAAGTGCGGTGGATGTTGGATAGTCCTCAATCACCAGAAGACAGTGTCTTGACAGACGAAGATCAAGCTTGATAATACGATGTAAAAACTGCCCCTATTTCGTACTACTGCATCTAAAATAATAGTCACCAGATAGAATTAAACTTATGGTGGCATTTTAAGTTTTATTCTCCCATGTGCGGTTTGTTTCTTCAATTTTCTTCAGTTTTATCCTCGTCCTTCTACAAACCACTTCGTAATTGCCCAATACTTTGCAGATTATTACATTTGTCATTCCTCTTATTCCCCCCAAAATATATCTTAATTGCCCAATACTTTGCAGATTATTACATTTGTCATTCCTCTTATTCCCCCCAAAATATATCTCTAATTCTCCATCATGAAGGAGATAAACGGTATAAAATATCTACACGATGGAAAAATAAACGTTCTCGATTCTACTATCAACATATAACACTACCTAACATTCCCAGAGTAACACCCAGCTCAACACACAACATTCCCTCACCACTGACATCACGACAACTGACCTCAGGGGGAGCTATTGACCTGCGGTAATAATCCTTATCTTACGTTAAATATCTTAGTCTTGATAACTGAGACATTTGGCCATCACTTGGGAGTCTTTGTTGTGGAAACGTTTCGCCACCCAGTAGCTTCTTCAGTCCAATACAGAGAAGAGCCTTGAGATGATGTGTTCAGTCCTTCAATTAGTCTAGGACTGGACATATCGACTCTAAACTGAGGGATTCAATACCTCAAACTCCTTATCTTCCACCGTTCTTCCCTGTACTGAACAGAGAAGAACGATGGAAGCTCTATTGAAGAAACATTTCACCACTAGGTGGCGAAATGTTTCTACAAGAAAGCTTCTCAAATGCTGCCCAAGTGTCATGAACCAGTCAGTTTTCTAAACCATTTATACAAATCTTGATCTTACCTTCAATGCTTCACTGCTTGTCTCAGCTCTCACGCCATCTTACCTGCAGAGAATAAGACCATCATGTATTACATAACGATAAGACAAGCTGCTGAGGAACTGCTGTTTCTGTGGTTTAAAATTTGTTAATTATAAGTTGAGAGGAGAAAGGAAAGTGTGCAGATGGGTTCAGTCAATTTTATGGGTGGATGTTGTGTGTGTTTGGGTGGATGTTGTGTGTCTTGGTTAATGTTGTAACATTGGGCTATGTCTTACGGGGATCCTAGAGAGAATATTAACCTTTCCTTGAAGGATCCAAACTTTGGGATGGACTAGTTTAACAATAGCATCTGGCAGAGGCTACGTAATTCAAATGGAAATCTCAGTGTCATTACTTTGTATTCTATGGTTGCAGGATTGCTAGATGCTCCAGTCTCCTCACCCGAGGGAACTGAATACCTTTCACGCAGGAGCAACATACAACGTCTCCTTGGAAGCACAACTTAAAACGGCAATGTGTCTGAACCAAAAGCAGTCAACTTACCGTTTCTTTACCAAAAATGGAATTTTCATGAACTATTAAATGTGGTAAAGCGGTACTGGTCTTCTTGCCTTTGCTCCAGACTCTCCTCCACCACGATGCTGTGAACACTAACTCCAAGGCTGAGGGACTGATTACCTCATCTTTTGTATATAGTTCTACTGTCTTCTAATTATGTGCTAGAATCTGTATTGATAAAGCCACTGGATGGCGAAACGTCTACAATGAAGATATCCAGATGTTGGACTTGTGTCTAAACTTTCATAGTGTCGGTATTTTATACCTTTCTTGCACAACTTGTCAGACACTGCAACATCATGGATTCTTGGTTCAAAGGACATCTACAAGACCTTCTTCACGGCTGCTACAACTAACCCATCCCTTTGGGTAGGACCTACTTCCACTGGGGAATCCCGCCTACCAGTGACTTTGCCCTCGTCTGCTACACGTCCTTATCCACTGACGCCTATATAACCGCCAGTTTTCTTGCCTTTGCTCCAGATTCTCCTCCGCCACGATGCTGTGAACACTAACTCTAAGGCTGAGGGACTGATTACCTCATCTTTTGTATCTAATTTAACCTATTCCGATATAACCTAACTTAAACTAGTTTAACCAAATCTAACAGTCTAACCCAGCCCAATGTAGCATAACCGAACGTAAGGTAACCTAACCTAGCCTAAGATATTAATTTAAGCAACCCATGACTAATGCGTCGTAAAACTCAAGAGACCACGGGTTCAAATTCCACCCGTTCCGTGGCTAGTTTACAATCGTGTTATTACGATTTCGCAAGTCACGAGCAACGGTGTAAAATATAACAGGGCAGATTTCTAGGTACGCAAGCCAACGTACCTAATGATGGCAGTCCTGAGTACACGAAACAACTGAGTAATTGCCTCAGAGTTTTGCAAGCACAAATCCTCAGCAGTTTGTCCTCTGGGTAATGTGGTGTTGCAGACGGGGCTTTGTTGCTGATATATGAACTGCAACACCATGCAACGCACTGGAATTAGCGTAAATTCTCCAGAAGAGTTAATGTTGAGGATCTGTCTAGCAGGGAGTGCTGAGTAATCCTGCAGCAAGTAGTGCCGAGTAATCCTGCAGCAGGTAGTGCTAAGTAATCCTGCAGCAGTTAGTGCTGAGTAATCCTGCAGCAGTTAGTACCGAGTAATCCTGCAGCAGGTAGTGCTAAGTAATCCTGCAGCAGTTAGTACCGAGTAATCCTGCAGCAGGTAATGTTAATACTGCAGCAGGTATTGCCGAGTAATCCTGCAGCAGTTAGTACTGAGTAATCCTGCAGCAGTTAGTGCTGAGTAATCCTGCATCAGTTAGTGCTGAGTAATCCTGCAGCAGGTAGTGCTAAGTAATCCTTCAGCAGGGAGTGCTGAGTAATCCTGCAGCAGGTAGTGCCGAGTAATCCTGCAGCAGTTAGTGCTGAGTAATCCTGCAGCACTTAGTACCGAGTAATCCTGCAGCAGGTAGTGCTAAGTAATCCTGCAGCAGTTAGTACCGAGTAATCCTGCAGCAGGTAATGCTAAGTAATACTGCAGCAGGTATTGCCGAGTAATCCTGCAGCAGTTAGTGCTGAGTAATCCTGCAGCAGTTAGTGCTGAGTAATCCTGCAGCAGTTAGTGCTGAGTAATCCTGCAGCAGGTAGTGCTAAGTAATCCTTCAGCAGGGAGTGCTGAGTAATCCTGCAGCAGGTAGTGCCGAGTAATCCTGCAGCAGTTAGTGCTGAATAATCTTGCAGCACTTAGTACCGAGTAATCCTGCAGCAGGTAGTGCTAAGTAATCCTGCAGCAGTTAGTACCGAGTAATCCTGCAGCAGGTAATGCTAAATAATACTGCAGCAGGTATTGCCGAGTAATCCTGCAGCAGTTAGTGCTGAGTAATCCTGCAGCAGTTAGTACCGAGTAATCCTGCAGCAGGTAGTGCTAAGTAATCCTGCAGCAGTTAGTGCTGAGTAATCCTGCAGCAGTTAGTACCGAGTAATCCTGCAGCAGGTAATGCTAATACTGCAGCAGGTATTGCCGAGTAATCCTGCAGCAGTTAGTGCTGAGTAATCCTGCAGCAGTTAGTACTGAGTAATCCTGCAGCAGTTAGTACTGAGTAATCCTGCAGCAGTTAGTGCTGAGTAATCCTGCAGCAGGTAGTGCTGAGTAATCCTTTTGGGTTGGAGGACTGAACCTGCAGTACTCGCACATCATGACTTCAGAGATGCGGGCTCGACTCTCCGTCTGCAGATCACAAAACACACACAACTAGTCAGACGTTGCCTATGTACCAGCAGAGGGAGGACCGGGGGGGGGGGGGGAAGGGGTCAGTAATAATCTCTGTGTTTGCATATTCTTAATTAACTAACTAATTGTCCCTGAATTGCTAACTGTTAATTAGTAATTTCCTAATGTTTAGTAAGAGTAAAGGCGACGTAAATAATAAATGAGAATAAACGCAAAATTAATAAAAATTAAAATTTAAACGAAAACAAAAATAACTAAAAATGATGAAAAGAAAAAAGAAAATAAAGTAAAAAAAAAATAAAACTGAAAAAAAAAATAATAAAAAAATGAAAAAATAAATAAATAAAACTAAAAGTAAAAATAATAAAAATAAAAATGAAAAAAATAAATAAAACAAAGTAAAAATACTAAAAATAATAAAATAAATAAAACTAAAAGTAAAAATAATAAAAATAAAAATGAAAAAAATAAATAAATAAAACTAAAAGTAAAAATAATAAAAATAAAAATGAAAAATAAATTAATAATAACTGTGTTAATAATTGTTCCAGCAACAGTATAATAACTTCCATTTTTCTCTTATTTCCAGGGACAGGGGGGAAGAGAAAGGGAGCGCTAAACCCACAGGGGCCATCAATCAGGTCTGGCCCCCAACCAAGGGAGCTCCAATTCCTCGGACCAAGAACCCTTCGATTCATTCCACCCGGAGACCAAGCGCCCTCAGCCTGCCTTTAACAAGTGAATTTAAAGGGGAAGAAATTAGCTCCTGGGACGGTAATTTAGCAGAGCGCATAATTAAGTGGTCATTAAGAGGAGTCCACTTAGACAGGAAGCATAATTAAGAGGGAGTTGAAATTAGTTTGCTAGGTTTGGAGACTATCGACTGAATGAAGGCCATTAAGATGATTTAATATTTAACGAAGCCATTTAAATAACATTTAAGCGTATAAATGCAAAGAATATTTTATACTGAGTATATACAGTGAGAATATTTTATGATATAGTGTATATACAAAGAATATTTTATATTATTGCGTATATACACTGGTATCTTATATTATTGCGTATATACACTGGTATCTTATATTATTGCGTATATACACTGGTATCTTATATCATTGCGTATATACACTGGTATCTTATATTATTGCGTATATACACTGGTATCTTACATTATTGCGTATATACACTGGTATCTTATATTATTGCGTATATACACTGGTATCTTACCTTATTGCGTATATACACTGGTATCTTATATTATTGCGTATATACACTGGTACCTTATATTATTGCGTATATACACTGGTATCTTATATTATTGCGTATATACACTGGTATCTTATATTAATGCGTATATACAATGGTACATTATTGCGTATATACAGTGGTATGAGATACCAGCAGCAGCAATAGCAGATGGTAATACACTCTTCAAGATGCCATACAGTTAGGGCTGAGGATTATCACAGTGACGATATTAACCATTGAAAGATGGTGGGAAGGAATACTGATCAAGGGGATAGTGGAGGATGAAGGATAGGGATACTGACCAAGGAACAATGGAGGATGAAGGATAGGGATGAAGGAATACTGATCAAGGGGATAGTGGAGGATGAAGGATAGGGATACTGACCAAGGAACAATGGAGGATGAAGGATAGGGATACTGACCAAGGAACAATGGATGATGAAGGATAGGGATACTGACCAAGGAACAATGGATGATGAAGGATAGGGATACTGACCAAGGAACAATGGAGGATGAAGGATAGGGATACTGACCAAGGAACAATGGAGGATGAAGGATAGGGATACTGACCAACGGAACAGTGGAAGATGAGATGTACCAGTGTCTTCAGTGTCCAGAGTGGAATGAAACACTGAAATGAATGTAACAGAATGATTATCAATCTCCAATATATTCTTTGGAAGAATGAAGGTATGATAGAATGATTGCCACTGTCCAGAACATTGTCTAAAAAGAAGGGGACATGACAGAATTATTGGTGTTGTCCAGAACACTGCCTGGAAGGATGAAGGTATAATAGAATGATTGCCACTGTCCAGAACAGCCTGACGAATCTTCTTAAGAAAAGAAACCTGAAGAATTTTGGCAAGCAAAATAAATTTTGGGGGAGAGTAAATTTATTTATGAAGAATGATGGATCTCCTCTCTTACTATTACTACTAACTCCTACCTACTACTATTATTACTACTTCCACTATTACTACTACTATTACTATTACTACTACTAATGCTAACTACTACTACTATTATTACTACTACATCCACTACCTCCTACCTTTATTCCACTATCACCTTCGTTCTCCGGTCCGCCTTCCTCTCGTATACATACTGGCTCCCTTCCCTTCGTGCTGCAGTGTGACTATTTAATGTTCCAAGTCGGACAGTAACGTCATCATAAATTTCTTTCTTTGTGCCGATTATGTAAAGGCAGCCTATGGTGAACTTTTGTGGTTGACAGCTTAATAAGGTTTAAATCCTATCGACTACACGAGGGTCATCAAGGCTTTCCATAACCTTTACAACAACAGACGAAGATACTTTAATCTCAGTATACTTACGCTGAAAGACATATACCTTTCTGAGTGTATATCCTGTCGGGTTAGAGTGTAGCTGGGGATACTGTATGCTAAGCAACAATCACGAGAAAGCGGTACAGGATGCAAAACAAACACAGGGGGAGTTGAATGAGAGCTCTAGGCCTTTCGTGTTGCAATCAATACATCAGGAGCTTGCAATGTTGCAGAAATGCCCTAGCTCAGGCTAGAACGTTCAACTGAACGAATCTATCTCGACTTCCTAATCATTTCAATAAGATTGCAAGCTTCTGATTATATGCTAATGGCAACACGAGAGGCTCGACTTATCATTCAACTCGTGTCGTTGCTTTGCACATTATATATATATAACAAGAGATGTATCTAGGAAGATTGAAACAGAAGATAATACTGTCCCTGAACAGAGGGTGAACTTAAGTGACCTGTCAGTAGTAGTAACCAAAGTGTTGGGTGATACACCACCATTAACCAGAGTGTTGGGTGATACACCACCATTAACCAGTGTTGGGTGATACACCACCATTAACCAGTGTTGGGTGATACACCACCATTAACAAGAGTGTTGGGTGATACACCACCATTAACCAGAGTTGGGTGATACACCACCATTAACCAGAGTGTTGGGTGATACACCACCATTAACCAGAGTGTTGGGTGATACACCACCATTAACCAGGGTGTTGGGTGATACACCACCATTAACCAGTGTTGGGTGATACACCACAATTAACCAGGGTGTTGGGTGATACACCACCGTTAACCAGGGTGTTGGGTGATACACCACCATTAACCAGAGTGTTGGGTGATACACCACCATTAACCAGAGTGTTGGGTGATACACAACCATTAACCAGAGTGTTGGGTGATACACAACCATTAACCAGAGTGTTGGGTGATACACCACCATTAACCAGGGTGTTGGGTGATACACCATCATTAACCAGGGTGTTGGGTGATACACCACCATTAACCAGAGTGTTGGGTGATACACCACCATTAACCAGAGTGTTGGGTGATACACCACCATTAACCAGAGTGTTGGGTGATACACCACCATTAACCAGGGTGTTGGGTGATACACCACCATTAACCAGGGTGTTGGGTGATACACCACCATTAACCAGGGTGTTGGGTGATACACCACCATTAACCAGGGTGTTGGGTGATACACCACCATTAACCAGTGTTGGGTGATACACCACCCTTAACCAGGGTGTTAGGTGATACACCACCATTAACCAGGGTGTTAGGTGATACACCACCATTAACCAGAGCGTTGGGTGATACACCAGCATTAACCAGAGTGTTGGGTGATACACCACCATTAACCAGAGTGTTGGGTGATACACCACCATTAGCCAGAGTGTTGGGTGATACACCACCATTAACCAGGGTGTTGCGTGATACACCACCATTAACCAGGGTGTTGGGTGATACACCACCATTAACCAGGGTGTTGGGTGATACACCACCATTAACCAGGGTGTTGGGTGATACACCATTAACCAGGGTGTTGGGTGATACACCATTAACCATGGTGTTGGGTGATACACCACCATTAACCAGAGTGTTGGGTGATACATCACCATTAACCAGGGTGTTGGGTGATACACCATTAACCAGGGTGTTGGGTGATACACCATTAACCATGGTGTTGGGTGATACACCACCATTAACCAGAGTGTTGGGTGATACACCACCATTAACCAGGGTGTTGGGTGATACACCACCATTAACCAGTGTTGGGTGATACACCACCATTAACCAGGGTGTTGGGTGATACACCACCATTAACCAGGGTGTTGGGTGATACACCACCATTAACCAGGGTGTTGGGTGATACACCACCATTAACCAGGGTGTTGGGTGATACACCACCATTAACGAGTGTTGGGTGATACACCACCATTAACCAGGGTGTTGGGTGATACACCACCATTAACCAGGGTGTTGGGTGATGCACCACCATTAACCAGGGTGTTGGGTGATGCACCACCATTAACCAGGGTGTTGGGTGATGCACCACCATTAACCAGTGTTGGGTGATACACCACCATTAACCAGGGTGTTGGGTGATGCACCACCATTAACCAGGGTGTTGGGTGATGCACCACCATTAACCAGTGTTGGGTGATACACCACCATTAACCAGGGTGTTGGGTGATACACCACCATTAACCAGGGTGTTGGGTGATGCACCACCATTAACCAGTGTTGGGTGATACACCACCATTAACCAGGGTGTTGGGTGATACACCACCATTAGCCAGGGTGCTGGGTGATGCACCACCATTAACCAGGGTGCTGGGTGATGCACCACCATTAACCAGGGTGTTGGGTGATGCACCACCATTAACCAGGGTGTTGGGTGATGCACCACCATTAACCAGTGTTGGGTGATACACCACCATTAACCAGGGTGTTGGGTGATACACCACCATTAGCCAGGGTGCTGGGTGATGCACCACCATTAACCAGGGTGTTGGGTGATGCACCACCATTAACCAGTGTTGGGTGATACACCACCATTAACCAGGGTGTTGGGTGATACACCACCATTAACCAGGGTGCTGGGTGATGCACCACCATTAACCAGGGTGATGGGTGAGGCACCACCATTAACCAGGGTGTTGGTTGATACACCACCATTAACCAACGCATAGTGGTGTAGTGTGGTACTCTCTCTTTCACTCTCCCTAACGAGGTAATGAAGTGGTCCCAGACCTCTCTAACGAGCTAGTGAGGACCCTGGAGTGGTCCCAGACCTCCCTAACAAGGTAACGAGGACCCTGGTGTGATCCAGTCCTCCCTAATGAGGTACTGAGGACCCTGTGTGGTCCCAGACCTTGTTAACGACATAGTGAGGTCTGGTGTGGTCCCAAACCTCCCTAACGAGGCAATGAGGACCCTAGAGTGGTCCCAGACCGTCTTTCCCGCAGCACTTACAATGTGCCACAAACATATACTCGTTGTTATGGCTGCACCACACGCTGATGAGGAGCATTAAGTTTTTGTGTGTGTGTGTTTATCAGTCTTGGTGTGTGTGTGTGTGTGTGTGTGTGTGTGTGTGTGTGTGTGTGTGTGTGTGTATGTATCAGTCTTGGTGTGTGTGTGTGTGTGTGTGTGTTTATCAGTCTTGGTGTGTGTGTGTGTGTGTGTGTGTGTGTGTTTATCAGTCTTGGTGTGTGTGTGTGTGTGTGTATCAGTCTTGGTGTGTGTGTGTGTGTATCAGTCTTGGTGTGTGTGTGTGTGTGTGTGTGTGTGTGTGTGTGTGTGTGTGTGTGTGTGTGTGTGTGTGTATGTGTGTGTGTGTGTGTGTGTTTGTATGTGTGTGTGTGTGTGTGTGTGTGTGTGTGTGTTTATCAGTCTTGGTGTGTGTGTGAGTGTGTGTTTATCAGTCTTGGTGTGTGTGTGTGTGTGTGTTTGTTTATCAGTCTTGGTGTGTGTGTGTGTGTGTGTGTGTTTATCAGTCTTGGTGTGTGTGTGTGTTTATCAGTCTTGGTGTGTGTGTGTGTGTGTGTGTGTGTGTGTGTGTGTGTGTGTGTGTGTGTGTGTTTATCAGTCTTGGTGTGTGTGTGTGTGTGTTTATCAGTCTTGGTGTGTGTGTGTGTGTGAGTTTATCAGTCTTGGTGTGTGTGTGTGTGTGAGTTTATCAGTCTTGGTGTGTGTGTGTGTGTGTGTGTGTGCGTGTGTGTTTATCAGTCTTGGTGTGTGTGTGTGTGTGTGTGTGTGTGTGTGTGTGTGTGTGTGTGTGTGTGTGTGTGTATATCAGTCTTGGTGTGTGTGTGTGTGTTTATCAGTCTTGGTGTGTGTGTGTGTGTATCAGTCTTGGTGTGTGTGTGTGTGTTTATCAGCCATGGTGTGTGTGTGTGTGTGTGTTTATCAGCCTTGGTGTGTGTGTGTGTGTGTGTGTGTGTGTGTGTGTGTGTGTTTATCAGTCTTGGTGAGTGTACTCACCTAGTTGTACTCACCTAGTTGAGGTTGCGGGCGTCGAGTCCGAGCTCCTGGCCCCGCCTCTTCACTGATCGCTACTAGGTCACTCTCTCTGAACCGTGAGCTTTGTCATACCTCTGCTTAAAGCTATGTATGCATCCTGCCTCCACTACATCGCTTCCCAAACTATTCCACTTACTGACTACTCTGTGGCTGAAGAAATACTTCCTAACATCCTTGTGATTCATCTGTGTCTTCAACTTCCAACTGTGTCCCCTTGTTACTGTGTCCAATCTCTGGAACATCCTGTCTTTGTCCACCTTGTCAATTCCTCTCAGTATTTTGTATGTCGTTATCACGTCCCCCCTATCTCTCCTGTCCTAAAGTGTCGTCAGGTTGATTTCCCTTAACCTCTCCTCGTAGGACATACCTCTTAGCTCCGGGACTAGTCTTGTTGCAAACCTTTGCACTTTCTCTAGTTTCTTTACGTGCTTGGCTAGGTGTGGGTTCCAAACTGGTGCCGCATACTCCAATATGGGCCTAACGTACACGGTGTACAGGGTCCTGAACGATTCCTTATTAAGATGTCGGAATGCTGTTCTGAGGTTTGCTAGGCGCCCATATGCTGTAGCAGTTATTTGATTGATGTGCGCTTCAGATGTGCCTGGTGTTATACTCACCCCAAGATATTTTTCCTTGAGTGAGGTTTGTAGTCTCTGGCCCCCTAGACTGTACTCCGTCTGCGGTCTTCTTTGCCCTTCCCTAATCTTCATGACTTTGCACTTGGTGGGATTGAACTTCAGGAGCCAACTGCTGGACCAGGTCTGCAGCTTGTCCAGATCCCTTTGTAGTTCTGCCTGGTATTCGATCGAGTGTGTGTGTGTGTGTGTGTGTGTGTGTGTGTGTGTGTGTGTGTGTGTGTGTGTGTGTGTGTGTGTGTGTTTATCAGTCTTGGTGTGTGTGTGTTTATCAGTCTTGGTGTGTGTGTGTGTGTGTTTATCAGTTTTGGTGTGTGTACTCACCTAATTGTACTCACCTAATTGTGGTTGCAGGGGTCGAGACTCAGCTCCTGGCCCCGCCTCTTCACTGATCGTTACTGGATCCTCTCTCTCTCTGCTTCCTGAGCTTTGTCATACCTCTTCTTAAAACTATGTATGGTTCCTGCCTCCACTACTTCACTTGCTAGGCTATTCCACTTGCTGACAACTCTATGACTGAAGAAATACTTCCTAACGTCCCTCTGACTCGTCTGAGTCTTCAGCTTCCAGTTGTGACCCCTTGTCCCTGTGTCCCCTCTCTGGAACATCCTATCTCTGTCCACCTTGTCTATTCCCCGCAGTATCTTGTATGTCGTTATCATGTCTCCCCTGACCCTTCTGTCCTCCAGTGTCGTCAGTCCGATTTCCCTTAACCTTTCCTCGTACGACATTCCCTTGAGCTCTGGGACTAGCCTTGTTGCAAACCTTTGTACTTTCTCTAACTTCTTGACGTGCTTGACCAGGTGTGGGTTCCAGACTGGTGCTGCATACTCCAGTATGGGCCTAACATACACAGTGTACAGTGTCTTGAACGATTCCTTATTAAAGTATCGGAACGCTATTCTCAGGTTTGCCAGGCGCCCGTATGCTGCAGCGGTTATTTGGTTGATGTGTGCCTCCGGTGATGTGCTCGGTGTTATGGTCACCCCAAGGTCTTTCTCCCTGAGTGAGGTCTGTAGTCTTTGTCCACCTAGCCTATACTCTGCGGTCTTCTTTGCCCCTCCCCAATCTTCATGACTTTGCATTTGGCTGGATTGAATTCGAGAAGCCAGTTGCTGGACCACATGTCCAGCCTGTCCAGGTCTCTTTGCGGTCCTGCCTCATCCTCGTCCGATTTAATTCTTCTCATCAACTTCACGTCATCTGCGAACAGGGACACTTCAGAGTCTATTCCTTCCTTCATGTCGTTCACATATATCAAAAATAGCACTGGTCCTAGAACTGACCCCTGTGGGACCCCGCTCGTAACAGGCGCCCACTGTGATACCTCTTCACGTACCATGACTCGTTGCTGCCTCCCTGTCAGGTATTCCCTTATCCACTGCAGTGCCCTCCCTTTTACGTGCGCCTGATCCTCCAGCTTCTGCATTAATCTCTTGTGGGGAACTGTGTCAAAGGCCTTCCTGCAGTCTAGGAAAACGCAATCTACCCACCCCTCTCTCTCGTGTCTTACTTCTGTTACCTTGTCATAAAACTCCAGGAGGTTTGTGATACAAGATTTGCCTTCCATGAACCCATGCTGGTTTTCATTTATAATCTTGTTCCTTTCCAGGTGTTCGACCACTCTCCTCCAGATAATCTTCTCCATGACTTTGCACACAATACATGTCAGAGACACAGGTCTGTAGTTTAGTGCCTCGTTTCTGTTTCCTTTCTTAAATATGGGGACTATATTAGCTGTCTTCCATTTCTCAGGTAGTTGCCCAGTTTCAAGGGATGTGTTGAAGATTGTGGTTAGAGGCACGCACAGCATCTCTGCTCCTTCTCTAAGGACCCATGGGGAGATGTTGTCCGGTCCCATCGCCTTTGAGGTGTCAAGGTCACTTAAGAGCTTCTTCACCTCCTCCTCAGTTGTTCGTATGTCATCCAACACTTGTTGGTATATTCCCTCTTGATGTTCCCTTCTGTGCTGTCTTCCCACAGCCCTTCCTGTCTCTACTGTAAAAACTTCCTTAAATCTCCTGTTCAGCTCCTCACATACCTCCTGATCATTTCTTGTGAGTTCTCCACCTTCTGTCCTTAATCTGATCACCTGGTCTTTGACTGTTGTCTTCCTCCTGATGTGACTATACAACAGTTTGGGGCCAGTGTTGATTCTCGATGCTATGTCATTTTCATACTGTCGCTGGGCCTCCCTCCTTACCTGTGCGTACTCATTCCTGGCTCTGCGACTGATCTCCCTATTTTCGTGTGTTCTCTGCCTTCTGTACTTTTTCCATTCTCTATTGCATTTTGTTTTTGCCTCCTTACAACGTCGGGTAAACCAGGGGCTCGTTCTGGTCTTCCCGTTGTTACTGTTGCCCTTGGGAATAAACCTTTCCACTGCCTCCTTGCATTTTGTTGTTACATATTCCATCATTTCATTTACTGGCTTTCCTGCCAGTTCTCTGTCCCACTGGACCTCCCGCAGGAAGTTCTTCAACCCTATGTAGTCCCCTCTTTTATAGTCAGGCTTTTCCCCTTCAACTCCTGTTATTCTCTCCACTTGCAGCTCTACTATGTATTCAAAGCACAGAACCACGTGGTCGCTAGCTCCTAGGGGACTCTCATACTTGATGTCCTCAATATCTGAGCTGCCCAGGGTGAACACAAGGTCCAATCTTGCTGGTTCATCCTCCCCTCTCACTCTGGTAGTGTCCTTAACATGTTGGTGCATGAGGTTTTCCAGCACCACGTCCAACATCCTGGCTCTCCATGTTTCGGGACCCCCATGTGGCTCCAGGTTTTCCCAGTCAATCTCCCTGTGGTTGAAATCCCCCATAACCAGCAACTTTGCTCTGCTGGAGTGAGCTCTTCTTGCCACCTCAGCAAGTGTGTCCACCATTGCTCTGTTGCTCTCTTCATATTCCTCTCTTGGCCTCCTGCAGTTCTGTGGTGGATTATACATCACTGCAATGACCACTTTGTGTTCCCCAGACTGAAGTGTACCTGCTATGTAGTCTCTTTCTCCCGTCTCATCTATTCCTTCCATTTTCTCGAATTTCCAATTGTTTTTTAAGAGCAGAGCAACCCCACCTCCCCCCCTGCCCCTTCTATCTTTCCTCATGATCTGGTATCCTGGTGGGAAGATTGCATCTGTTATTGTCTCCATGAGTTTTGTTTCTGTAACTGCTATGATGTCTGGGGACTTCTCATTGATTCTTTCTTGCCATTCCTCATGTTTATTCGTTAATCCATCTGCATTTGTGTACCAAACCTTCAACTTCTGTTCTAATACTGTAACTGTGGTGCGGGGGGTGGAAACAGAGGGATCGGTGTGTGATGGTTGGTTTGGATTGTTCAGTTGCCTTAGGGGTGTCGTGGCTGGAGTCCTTCTGCAGGTGTTTCTGGGGGGTGCGCTTGTCCTTCCATTTGATCCTGGATTATTCTGCTCTCCTTTTTCATTTCCTCCCATTTCTCCTTTGTGTGTGTGTGTGTGTGTGTGTGTGTGTGTGTGTGTGTGTGTGTGTGTGTGTGTGTGTGTGTGTGTGTGTGTGTGTGTGTGTGTGTGTGTGTTTTTGTGTGTGTGTGTGTGTGTGTGTGTGTGTGTGTGTGTGTGTGTGTGTGTTTATCAGTCTTGGTGTGTGTGTGTGTGTGTGTTTATCAGTCTGTGTGTGTGTGTGTGTTTATCAGTCTTGGTGTGTGTGTGTGTGTGTGTGTGTGTGTGTTTATCAGTCTTGGTGTGTGTGTGTGTGTGTGTACTCACCTAGTTGAGGTTGCGGGCGTCGAGTCCGAGCTCCTGGCCCCGCCTCTTCACTGATCGCTACTAGGTCACTCTCCCTGACCCGTGAGCTTTATCATACCTCTGCTTAAAGCTATGTATGGATCCTGCCTCCACTACATCGCTTCCCAAACTATTCCACTTACTGACTACTCTGTGGCTGAAGAAATACTTCCTAACATCCCTGTGATTCATCTGTGTCTTCAGCTTCCAACTGTGTCCCCTTGTTACTGTGTCCAATCTCTGGAACATCCTGTCTTTGTCCACCTTGTCAATTCCTCTCAGTATTTTGTATGTCGTTATCATGTCCCCCCTATCTCTCCTGTCCTCCAGTGTCGTCAGGTTGATTTCCCTTAACCTCTCCTCGTAGGACATACCTCTTAGCTCTGGGACTAGTCTTGTTGCAAACCTTTGCACTTTCTCTAGTTTCTTCACGTGCTTGGCTAGGTGTGGGTTCCAAACTGGTGCCGCATACTCCAATATGGGCCTAACGTACACGGTGTACAGGGTCCTGAATGATTCCTTATTAAGATGTCGGAATGCTGTTCTGAGGTTTGCTAGGCGCCCATATGCTGCAGCAGTTATTTGGTTGATGTGCGCTTCAGATGTGCCTGGTGTTATACTCACCCCAAGATCTTTTTCCTTGAGTGATGTTTGTAGTCTCTGGCCCCCCTAGACTGTACTCCGTCTGCGGTCTTCTTTGCCCTTCCCCAATCCTCATGACTTTGCACTTGGTGGGATTGAACTCCAGGAGCTAGTTGCTGGACCAGGTCTGCAGCCTGTCCAGATCCCTTTGTAGTTCTGCCTGGTCTTCGATCGAATGAACTCTTCTCATCAACTTCACGTCATCTGCAAACAGGGACACCTCGGAGTTTATTCCTTCCGTCATGTCGTTCACAAATACCAGAAACAGCACTGGTCCTAGGACTGACCCCTGTGGGACCCCGCTGGTCACAGGTGCCCACTCTGACACCTCGCCACGTACCATTACTCGCTGCTGTCTTCCTGACAAGTATTCCCTGATCCATTGCAGTGCCTTCCCTGTTATCCCTGCTTGGTCCTCCAGTTTTTGCACTAATCTCTTGTGTGGTACTGTGTCAAAAGCCTTCTTGCAGTCCAAGAAAATGCAATCCACCCACCCCTCTCTCTCTTGTCTTACTGTTGTCACCGTGTCATAGAACTCCAGTAGGTTTGTGACACAGGATTTCCCATCTCTGAAACCATGTTGGCTGCCGGTGATGAGATCATTCCTTTCTAGATGTTCCACCATTCTTCTCCTGACAATCTTTCCCATGATTTTGCATGCTATACATGTCAGTGACACTGGTCTGTAGTTTAGTGCTTCATGTCTGTCTCCTTTTTTAAAGATTGGGACCACATTTGCTGTCTTCCATGCCTCAGGCAATCTCCCTGTGTCGATAGATGTATTGAATGTTGTTGTTAGGGGTACACATAGCGCCTCTGCTCCCTCTCTCAGGACCCATGGAGAGATGTTATCTGACCCCATTGCCTTTGAGGTATCTAGCTCACTCAGAAGCCTCTTCACTTCTTCCTCGGTTGTGTGTACTGTGTCCAGCACATGGTGGTGTACCCCACCTCTCCGTCTTTCTGGAGCCCCTTCTGTCTCCTCTGTGAACACTTCTTTGAATCTCTTGTTGAGTTCCTCACATACTTCACGGTCATTTCTTGTCTCTCCTCCTTCCTTCCTTAGCCTGATTACCTGGTCCTTAACGGTTGTTTTCTTCCTGATGTGGCTGTATAACAGCTTCGGGTCAGATTTGGCTTCTGCTGCTATGTCGTTTTCATATTGACGTTGGGCCTCCCTTCTTATCTGTGCATATTCGTTTCTGGCTCTACGACTGCTCTCCTTATTCTCCTGGGTCCTTTGCCTTCTATATTTCTTCCATTCCCTAGCACACTTGGTTTTTGCCTCCTTGCATCTTTGGGTGAACCACGGGCTCATCCTGGCTTTTTCATTATTCCTGTTACCCTTGGGTACAAACCTCTCCTCAGCCTCCTTGCACATTGTTGCTACATATTCCATCTCATTAACTGGCTTCCCTGGCAGTTCTCTATCCCACTGAACCTCATTCAGGAAGTTCCTCATTCCTGTATAGTCCCCTTTCCTGTAGTTTGGTTTCATTTGTCCTTGCCTTCCTGCTTCCCCCTCCACTTGTAGCTCTACTGTGTATTCGAAGCTCAAAACCACATGATCGCTGGCCCCAAGGGGTCTTTCATATGTGATGTCCTCAATATCTGCACTACTCAAGGTGAATACTAAGTCCAGTCTTGCTGGTTCATCCTCTCCTCTCTCTCTCTTGTAGTGTCCCTTACGTGTTGGTACATGAAGTTTTCCAGTACCACCTCCATCATCTTAGCCCTCCATGTATCTTGGCCCCCATGTGGCTCCAAGTTCTCCCATTCGATCTCCTTGTGGTTAAAGTCGCCCATGATCAGGAGCTTTGCCCTGCATGCATGAGCTCTTCTCGCCACTGCAGCCAGTGTGTCAACCATTGCTCTATTGCTCTCGTCATAATCTTGCCTTGGCCTCCTGCTGTTCTGTGGTGGGTTATACATCACTGCAATTATCACCTTGGGACCACCAGAGTGAAGCGTTCCTGCTATGTAATCACTTTCTTCTCCGCTTTCTCCTCTCTCCAGCTCATCAAAATTCCATCGGTGTTTGATCAGCAATGCCACTCCTCCACCCCCCCTGTTCCTTTTGTCTTTTCTCAGGATCTGGTATCCCAGTATGGGCCTGACGTAAATGGTATACAGAGTCTTGAACGAATCCTTACTGAGGTATCGGAACGCTATCCATAGGTTTGCCAGGCGCCCGTATTCTACAGCAGTTATCTGACTGATGTGCGCCTCAGCAGATATGCTCCGTGTTATACTCACCCCCAGATCTTTTTCCTTGAGTGAGGTTTGCAGTCTTTGGTCATCTAGACTATATTGTGTCTGCGGTCTTCTTTGCCCTTCCCCAATCTTCATGACTTTGCATTTGGCAGGGTTAAACTCAAGGAGCCAGTTGCTGGACCAGGCTTGTAGCCTGTCCAGATCTCTTTGTAGTCCTGCCTGATCCTCGTCCGATTTGATTCTTCTCATTAACTTCACATCATCTGCAAACAAGGACACTTCTGAGTCTATCCCTTCCGTTATGTCGTTCACATATACCAAGAACAGCACAGGTCCTAGTACTGACCCCTGCTCCTGGCCCCGTGTGAGTGTGCTTGTGTTTATCAGTCTTTCTGTGTGTGTGTGTGTGTGTGTGTGTGTGTGTGTGTGTGTGTGTGTGTGTGTGTGTGTGTGTGAAAATGTGTGCGCGCGCGCGCACTAACCAGTGTGCGTGTGAGAATCAAGTCTTCTCTCGTCACTTTGCCATTATCATTCTGCCCTCTCGTACCTATTCTTAAGACTACGTATGAATTGTCTCTCCGGATCTTTATCTAGTTCATTCCAGATTATCAGTTAGGTTATCTTAACCATATTTCCTAGAATCTCCAAGATTTCTAGAAAAGCTCCTAACAGCCTCACACCCCACATAAGGGGAATTACCAATGGACTTCTGGCTGCTGGACAGATAAAGTCGGAGCCGATCAGTCAGGCTGTGGTTCGTATGTTGGAATACGTGCGACCAGCAGTAACAGCCTAGTTGATCAGGTCTTGATCCAGCGGGAGGCCTGGTCACGGACCGGGCCTCTGGGGCGTTGATCTCCGGAATAATTTACAGGTAGACTCCAGGTAGTTTAGAATTAACTAGAAATGAATGAGTTTTCTATTTTATATTTCTAAAAAAAAAAAAAAAACATTTTGACTGTTTTAATATCAAATATATTTACAAGTTGGAAAGAACATCGATTAGTTTATTAAGTTTCAAGTTATTTACTACAAGGTCATCAAGGCAGAATATCACCTGTGAAGAGTACATTAATAAATAATAGGGAGTAAAACTACACTCAAGTTCATATATACTGGGATATACACCCCTTTAAGTGTATATATATATATATATATATATATATATATATATATATATATATATATATATATATATATATATATATATATATATATATATATCTACACACACACACACACACACACACACAGCCACCAAGAACACACATCTCCGAGCGTCGCATCTTCCCTCTATTCGAGACCAATTGGTGTATGTTCTTGTGTCTCCTGCGGCTCTCATTCCTCACACTCATCATTCCTTCCCCCTTCATCACCCATTGTGTCTCCGCTCACGTCCCTTCCCACTTCATCAGAACCCTAATGCTCCCGTTTTCCTGATTGTCCTTCCCGGCAGTTGTCGTCATTGTCCTGCTCACGGCCCACCTCAGCACAAACCAACAGTTGGGGGACGCACTCTCCACACCCAACTGTTGTTTGTCTTCGGCGCTGTTGTTAGTCTTTGGAGCTCATTCACTGGCTGAGTTTGTGGCTACATTGCTGTAGTTTGTAGTTTAGCTTTCAAGGCACGCTTCAACGTGATGGAGTGTTGACAAGCATATGTTCTAGTGTATCAGCTTATCAGCGTGTACCAGTGTGTCAGCTTATCCGCGTGTACCAGTGTGTCAGCTTATTCGCGTGTACCAGTGTGTCAGCTTATCCGCGTGTACCAGTGTGTCAGCTTATCCGCGTGTACCAGTGTGTCAGCTTATCCGCGTGTACCAGTGTGTCAGCTTATTCGCGTGTACCAGTGTGTCAGCTTATCCGCGTGTACCAGTGTGTCAGCTTATCCGCGTGTACCAGTGTGTCAGCTTATCCGTGTGTACTAGTATATCAGCTTATCTGCATGTACCAGTGTGTCAGCTTATTCGCGTGTACCAGTGTGTCAGCTTATTCGCGTGTACCAGTGTGTCAGCTTATTCGCGTGTACCAGTGTGTCAGCTTATTCGCGTGTACCAGTGTGTCAGCTTATCCGCGTGTACCAGTGTGTCAGCTTATATGTGTGTACCAGTGTGTCAGCTTATCCGTGTGTACCAGTGTGTCAGCTTATCCGCGTGTACCAGTATATCAGCTTATCCGCGTGTACCAGTGTGTCAGCTTTTCGGCGTGTACCAGTGTGTCAGCTTATTCGCGTGTACCAGTGTGTCAGCTTATCAGCGTGTACCAGTGTGTCAGCTTATCAGCGTGTACCAGTGTGTCAGCTTATCAGCGTATACCAGTGTGTCAGCTTATCCGCGTGTACCAGTGTGTCAGCTTATCCGCGTGTACCAGTGTGTCAGCTTATCAGCGTGTACCAGTGTGTCAGCTTATCAGCGTGTACCAGTGTGTCAGCTTATTAGCGTGTACCAGTGTGTCAGCTTATCCGCGTGTACCAGTGTGTCAGCTTATCCGCGTGTACCAGTGTGTCAGCTTATCCGCGTGTACCAGTGTGTCAGCTTATCCGTGTGTACCAGTGTGTCAGCTTATCCGCGTGTACCAGTTTGTCAGCTTATCAGCGTGTACCAGTGTGTCAGCTTATCAGCGTGTACCAGTGTGTCAGCTTATCCACGTGTACCAGTGTGTCAGCTTATCCGTGTGTACCAGTGTGTCAGCTTATCCACGTGTACCAGTGTGTCAGCTTATCCACGTGTACCAGTGTGTCAGCTTATCCGTGTGTACCAGTGTGTCAGCTTAACTGTGTGTACTAGTATATCAGCTTATCTGCATGTACCAGTGTGTCAGCTTATCCGTGTGTACCAGTGTGTCAGCTGCACCTCTCCTGCCAACGGTTTATAAGCTCCTTCTCCGCACGTATGCCGTATTCTATTCAAGATTGATGGACTGACCACATCGACTCAAGGTTGAGGGACTGATTACCTCGTTCTCCTCCTGTTCTTCAAGATTCTCCTTTGTATGGACTGATGAAGCCACTGTGTGGCGAAACGTTTCCTCAATAAAGATACCCAAGAGTTGCACATGTGTCTAATTTATCAACATAAACCATTCATCTACGAAACAGGTTGATTACAAATAAAATACAAGGCCTATATATAAAATACAAGGCCTATAAATAAAATACAAGGTCTATAATACCTTGAGTCGATTTCAGGGGTCACCGCTCCCGCGGTCCGGTCCCAGACCAGGTTTAATATAATTGTGAAGGATTATTTGGCTCAAGTTCCTTGGAGAAAGTTTTCCAAAAAAATATATTCAGATTACTTGACTGAAGAAATCGTAATGACACGATTGCAAATAAACCATACCCCCGGCCGGGATTGAACCCGCGGTCATAGAGTCTCAAAACTCCAGACCGTCGTGTTAGCCACTGGACCAGCTAGCCACAATAAGATTCGTCCAACTAGGTATATTTCTACACCATAGGAAGGTTAGCACAGGCACCTCTGTGACCACAAATGCAAGTTTTTACAGACGAATCTCCAGCTAGCGTGGCCGTGACGAACTCTAGCTCAAGTCCCTTCACTGCCGTCAACATGACTCAAGAAATCGTAATGACACGATTGCAAACAAACCATACCCCCGGCCCTTCCTATGGTGTAGAAATACACCTAGTTGGATGAATCTTATTGTGGCTAGCTGGTCTAGTGGCTAACGCGACGGGCTGGAGTTTTGAGACTCTATGACCGCGGGTTCAATCCCGGCCGGGGGTATGGTTTATATTCAGATTATATAATAAAACCTTTTGATTATCACAAGACAATTATTATTATTATTATTATTATTATTATTATTATTATTATTATTCATGGGCAAATGGAAATGGAACTTAATCAAGTTACAATCAAAGAATGGGTGACTCCAGCTCCTTGAATCAAGAACCCTTCAACTCTAACGTACTCCCGTCCGTGACGGAAATAATATATACGAGGGATTTAGCTATAAACGAATATTTATAGAATAGGTAAAAAATAGGTAAAATTGGTCAATTAGCAAGAACTCATTTAAAATTAAGTTCTTTCTACAAGTTTCTTTTATACGTGTAAATTTTTTTTTCATTTATGTTAATGTTAAAATTAATAATTTTGTACCAAAAAACCCGTAGAAAACTTACCTAACCTTATGACAAGCGTAATTTAATATATATATATATATACACATATATATATATATATATATATATATATATATATATATAAATATATATATATATATATATGTCGTGCCGAATAGGCAGAACTTGCGATCTTGGCTTAAATAGCAACGTTCATCTTGCCATATAGGACAAGTGAAAATTTGTGTTTGCAATAATTTCGCCAAAATCATTCTGAACCTAACGAAAAAAATATATTTCACTGTGCTTGTTTAGTATTAAATTATTGTAAACAAATCTAAAATATATTTAGTTGGGTTAGGCTAAAATAAATTGTTCTTGTTATAATAAGGTTAGGTAAGTTTTCTAAGATTCTTTTGGTGCAAAATTAAAAATTTTTACATCAACATTAATGAAAAAAATATATCTTTAAACGTATAAGAGAAAATTTCAGAAAGGACTTAATTTTAAATGAGCTCTTACTAATTGACCAGTTTTACATATTCGGCACGACATATATATATATATATATATATATATATATATATATATATATATATATATATATATATATATATATATATATATATATATATATATATATATAGTGTGAGTGTGTATTCACTTATTTGTACTCACCTATTTGTGGTTGCAGGGGTCGAGTCTTAGCTCCTGGCCCCGCCTCTTCACCGGTTGCTACTGGGTGCTCTCTCTCCCCGCTCCATGAGCTTTATCAAACCTCGTCTTAAAACTGTGTATGGTTCCTGCCACCACTACGTCACTTTCTAGGCTGTTCCACTGCCTGACAACTCTATGACTGAAGAAATACTTCCTAATATCTCTGACTCATCTGTGTCTTCAACTTCCAATTATGACCTCTTGTTTCTGTGTCCCATCTCTGGAACATCCTGTCCTTGTCCACCTTGTCTATTCCGCGCAGTATTTTATGTCGTTATCATGTCTCCCCTATCCCTCCTGTCCTCTAGTGTCGTCAGGCTGATTTCCCTTAACCTTTCTTCATAAGACATTCCCCTTAGCTCTGGAACTAACCTTGTCGCAAACCTTTGCACTTTCTCTAGTTTCTTGACGTGCTTTATCAAGTGCGGGTTCCAAACAGGTGCTTGCATACTCCAGTATGGGCCTGACGTACACGGTGTACAGTGTCTTGAACGATTCCTTATTAAGGTATCGGAACGCTGTTCTCAGGTTTGCCAGGCGCCCATATGCTGCAGCAGTTATCTGGTTGATGTGTGATTCCGGAGACATGCTTTGTATTATACTCACTCCAAGATCTTTCTCCTTGAGCGAGGTTTGCAGTCTTTGGCCACCTAGCCTATACTCTGTCTGCGGTCTTCTGTGCCCTTCCCCTATCTTCATGACTTTGCATTTGGCGGGATTAAATTCGAGAAGCCATTTGCTGGACCAGGTGTCCATTCTGTCCAGGTCTCTTTGGAGTCCTGCCTCATCCTCTTCTGATTTAATTCTCCTCATTAACTTCACATCATCTGCAAACAGGGACACTTCTGAGTCTAACCCTTCCATCATGTCGTTCACATATACCAAAAATAGCACTGGTCCTAGGACAGACCCCTGTGGGACCCCGCTCGTCACAGGTGCCCACTGTGATACATCATTACGTGTGTGTGTGTGTGTGTGTGTGTGTCCATATAAATACCACAAGCACTGAAATTTGTGTTACGTAATTGTGTTTGAGAACTGAAGAGCGTAGAGCCCGTACACAATCTAGTGAGCAATGTGAAAAAAAGCTTTAAATCCTTGTTGGTCAAAGAGTGATGGAGGCTCGATCCTCCATTAGCTAATCTCGGAATGACCTCTGACCAATCATGCTGTTGTTGACGCTGTCCACGAGAACAAGAGACAAGGGAAGGGGGTGAGAAATTTCCTTTACTAACCCATAACAAAAGGAGCGACTATCGGAAACAAAATATCGTCATTATCATTGGAAGCACTAAATCCGCAAGGGTCATGCTAGGCAATAAGATTTTTTTTTCATCCAACAGAACTGGATACATCAGTAGTGTGCAGCTACGATACTCTATATGAGAGTTACTCAGTGACAACAAGAGCTGACTGTTACTTTATCATGTTCCGTCAGGCAGGAGGGTGCTGATACAAGGTGCTGAAATGTGTCAGCCTGAGCTGGGAGGTTTCGGTAGTGTCAGCCTGAGCCGGGAGGCTTCGGTAGTGTCAGCCTGAGCCGGGAGGCTTCGGTAGTGTCAGCCTGAGCCGGGAGGCTTCGGTAATGTCAACCTGAGCCGGGAGGCTTCGGTAATGTCAACCTGAGCTGGGAGGCTTCGGTAGTGTCAGCCTGAGCTGGGAGACACTTCAGTAGTGTCAGGTTGAGCTGGGAGACACTTCAGTAGTGTCAGGTTGAGCTGGGAGACACTTCAGTAGTGTCAGGTTGAGCTGGGAGACACTTCAGTAGTGTCAGGTTGAGCTGGGAGACACTTCAGTAGTGTCAGGTTGAGCTGGGAGACACTTCAGTAGTGTCAGGTTGAGCTGGGAGACACTTCAGTAGTGTCAGGTTGAGCTGGGAGACACTTCAGTAGTGTCAGGCTGAGCTGGGAGACACTTCAGTAGTGTTCGCCTGAGCTGGGAGACACTTCAGAAGTGTCAGCCTGAGCTGGGAGACACTTCAGAAGTGTCAGCCTGTGCTGGGAGACACTTCAGTAGTGTCAGCCTGAGCTGAGAGACACTTCAGTAGGAACAACAAGAATATCGTCCAGTATTCCAGTAAAGAGTCATCAGCTACGACAGCATCAAAGGTCACGTTCCAGCAGAGTTGCAGTTACTGTCACCCGACAGTCACCATCTCTCTGAACAACCTATCCCATACACAGACATGGAATAGGAAGCGAATGTCGGTGACAACGCTTGATTTAAGGAAAGGAGGTAACCTTAAATTCCTCGACGAACCCTTTTCCAGCATCAAGGTAACCCTCTTCAAAAAGGTAAAGAAAAAACTCTCCTTCCTTCATGCATATTTCTGGACGACGATGCCAGTCACTCAGACGTTATATACAGATATACAAGTTTATGGTATGGTGGGTGCAACAAGGCTCATTTCACATACCAGAAGTACCAGACTTCCAGCCGTTGCTGCAGCTCCACTATCACGATGACAGATAAGAGGCACTCAATGACCGCGAAGGCACATAAGAGGCACTCAAGGGCCAATGTGGCACATGCTAGGTACTCAAGGGCCAATGTGGCACATGCTAGGCACTCAAGGGCCACTGTGGCACATGCTAGGCACCCAAGGGCCACTGTGGCACATGCTAGGCACCCAAGGGCCACTGTGGCACATGCTAGGCACCCAAGGGCCACTGTGGCACATGCTAGGCACTCAAGGGCCACTGTGGCACATAAGAGGGGATCAAATACTACAAAGGACTGATCCCATCAACTTTACCTCTCCACTCCTGTATTCGACTGAAGAAGCCTGTGTAGGAAAGACATTTCGAAAATAAAGGCAAGTCAAACCACAAACACAAACTTCAAGGTCAGTACATCAACCAAATTTAGTTGGGATATTTAGATACCGTGTTCTTGGTATGGTCAGAAGGGCAAGATTTTGATACCATGATGAATAAGATAAGCTAGTGCAACACTTGGGTATCTTTATTAGTGAACAAGATACAAGTGGAACACTTGGGTATCTTTATTAGTGAACAAGATACAAGTGGAACACTTGGGTATCTTTATTAGTGAACAAGATACAAGTGGAACACTTGGGTATCTTTAAGTAAACGTTTCGAAGGCACGACTGGCTTTATTAGTCGAATCCAGGTCACTATATACTAAAGACAGCAAGAGAAACATTTTGCCCAGACGAAACGTTTCAGTAATGAAGATGCCCAAGTGTTGGACATGCGTCTTATTCATCAACCTGTCGGTATCGTAATTTCTACCATCACTGATGGTAGAAATTACAATAAAATGCAAATATGAACAAAATACCAGTGAAAATAGAAAATATAACCTGAGCACTTTCATGTGCTTACACACACATCTTCAGAAGAATAGGAAGAAGTAAGAGAAAACTTCTGTATTTCTGAGAGCCCTTAGGATTTGTAGCCCTGAATTCTATGTGTAAATCATAAAAATTCATGATTCTAACCTGCAATATCCACAAACAATTGAAAAAAACTGTTGATAAAGCTAAGAAAAAAATATTCTATAAGGAGCCTAATACCAAGTATTAGCTTGAGATTTTTTCTTTTTTACCATATAATGAAAATCTCTCTCACCTCCCACAGACTCCTCAATACTTTAATGTTAAAACTGTCTCTAAATATGACAATATCCTGAAACAAAATTTAAATATTTTCCCAAGGAATCTGTACGTTGATAAATACTCCATCCCATGTAAAGGTTGTGATACCCTTTATTGAGGACAAACTGGCAAATTTCTTGAGACCAGTGTTAAGCAACATAAATATATATCAAGTGGACAAGAATCCACTGCTATGTTCAATAATGTAAGGGATATAAACCATAGTGTAGATTGAACTAATGGCATATAATTTCTTCCCTGTAATTTTAATGTTCAATGAAGTATTGTATTGAGGAATCATCTCTTGTTAAGCATGATACACAACATCATTCAAACTTGTTTTCTAAAATTTATAAACTTGACAGTTTTATAGACGTGAATATTGTTCATAATCTTAAAGGTAAAAAATATTTGTCACAAAAAAACAGTGTGTTCTTTGTCAGGCGAAGAATTTAACTTGATGCTGGACAAATGTATGAGTGAGAGACTTGTGCGGGACCTGTTTGTGTGAGGCGTTGTCACCTTTGAGTGAAGTGTCACCTCTGACTGTTCCTCTTAAGGTGTGTTTAAGCACATAAATGTGCTCAAGTTTTATTTCCTAGTTTAACTGTATTATTTCTTTCTCCACCAATAATTTCGATACTTTCTAAAAACAACTAAATGATTAATATCCTTCCATCAAACTCAAATATGAACAAGAAATCGAAGCCAACCTACCTTTCCTCGAGACTCTGATCAACTGGGAAAATGGAAATGTTAAGACAACAGCGTATAGAAATGGTATAAACGATGATAATAGATACAACAGGTGCTTTACAACGACGTGTAAATAAACATCTGTGGTCTCTGTTTCCGGCAGTAATGTCTTGTGTGTGGACTTTGTCTCTGTCTACCAGAGCGTTGGTAGGTCTGCATACTCTGCCCTGTGTGTGTGTGTGTGTGTGTGTGTGTGTGTGTGTGTGTGTGTGTGTGTGTGTGTGTGTGTGTGTGTGTGTGTGTAGACGTTACACCAACCATTGGCTTTATCAGTACAGGGACAAAGTGAAGACTGTAGAACTATATACAAAAGATGAGGTAATCAGCCCCTCAGCCTTGGAGTTGAAAAGCACCGTAATCTTCAAGACTATTTAACACATCGGCCGTTTCCCACCGAGGCAGGGTGGCTCGAAAAAGAAGAAACACTTCCACCATTATTCCATCAGTGGCTTGCCAGAGGCACGCCTACACTACACATGCACTTTTAAAAACTTGTGTTGTGTGTGTGTGTGTGTGTGTGTGTGTGTGTGTGTGTGTGTGTGTGTGTGTGTGTGTGTGTGTGCGCGCGCGCTGAAGGTGCTACACCTGGGAGCAACACACTAGCACACGAGTGCTCAGATTATAAGCTAATCCAAAGACAAGCATACCCACCATGGTGAACCGGAGAACAGGTCCTACACTGCATAAAAAAAAATCAACAAGCGTCTGCAGTCGCAATAAAACCGGAATAATACACATCCTTCAGTTTCATGAGTGACACAGCAGCGCATACCTCTGCATAATGACGTATTATTTTTTTTACTCCCTTACGGCGTGGTTTTCAAGTGCTCTTCACTGGTTCTTCAGTCCAAGATCTGAACGATAACGTGAAGCAGGTTTCAGTTACCCAGGATCGGAAGTTGGTTTGTTTTCAACTCGTTAGTGAATCTCACAAGACGGTGAATCTCACATGACAGTGAATCTCGCATGACAGTGAATCTCGCATGACAATGAAGGAAAACAAAACACAGACACATTTATCGAAACAGGGCAACTACCTGAGGTGTGGAAGACAGCGAGTGTAGTCCCAGTTTTAAAGATACAGAAATGCAGCATTAAACTACAGACCAGTGTCACTGACATGTATAGTATGCAAGGTCATGGAGATTATCAGGAGAAGAGTGGTGGAACACCTAGAAAGGAATGAGCTTATCAACGACAGCCAGCACGGTTTCAGGGACGGGAAATCCTGTGTCACAAACCTACTAGAGTTCTATGACAGGGTGACGGCAGTAAGACAAAAGAGAGAGAGGTGGGTAGAGTGCGTTTTCTTGGTCTAAAAGAAGGCTTTTGGCACAGTTCCACACAAGAGATCAGTGCAAAAGCTACAGGAGCAGGCTGGTATAACACTGAAGGAACTTCAATGGATCAGAAAACACCTGACAGGAAGGCAACAACGAGTCATGGTGACGTGACGAGGTGTCACAGTAGGCGGCTGTGACGTGCTATTTCTGGTGTATGTGAATGGCATGACATAAGGGATAGATTCAGAAGTGTCCCTGTTTACAGAAGATGTGAAGAATTCAATCGGATGAGGATCAGGCAGGACTACAAAGGGATCTGGACAGCCTGCAAGCTTGGCCCAGCAACTGTCTCCTGGAGTTTAACCCCACCAAGTGCAAAGTCATGAAGACTGGGGAAGGCCAAAGAAGACCGCAGACAGAACAGGCTAGGGGGCCATAGACTGCAAACCTCGCTCAAACAAAGCATCTTGGGGTGAATATAATACCGAGCTTATCTCCTGAGGCGCACATCAACCAAATAACTGCTGCAGCATATGGGCGCCTGGAAAACCTTAGTAAGGAATCGTTTAAACTCTGTACACCTTCAACCATCAAGGTTGATGGACTGATGACATCTTTCCACTATTATACCTGCTGCCTCTGACTGAAGAAGCCTACTGTGTAGGCGAAACGTTTCATCAAAAATACACCTAACTGTTGCACATGTGTCTAAATCATCACTAAACCCATTGTAAAATACTAAACTACAGTATTATCATCTCTGGCAGATATATTTTACTAACAATACTATTAATACTACTACTATTTACAATGAATAAACAACCACAACAACTACAGAAATCCTACGAGAATAACAGCAACTACATCTACAATCTTGCAACACTAAACAAAAAACAAACAACAGCAACAATAACAAGTCAACAAAAATAAAAGTAGCCGCAACATTCAAGACACAACAGCAATAACAAAAAAAATAGACACTAATTTAATAAGAATAAAAATAATTGCTCCCGAAAAAACAATGAAACTAAAGAAAATAACAGCGCAAATAAATGTTTATATTAAATGAATTTTTACTGTAATAAAATAAAATCCATCAAAATCTAATAATAAAACAATCCTAAGAACAACAACAACAATAATAATAATAATAATAATAATAATAATAATAATAATAATAATAATAATAATAATAATAATCAATAATAACAATAATAATAATAATCAATAATAATAATAATAATAATAATAATAATAATAATAATAATAAAACTCAACAAATCTCAAGACCCCTCCATAAAACACTACACTCCACCAAACTCCAGAATCCTCCTCCATTAAACGCTACGCTACACTTCACTCCAGATTCCTCCTCCAGAAAATAATGCACTCCATTCCACCAGTTACGAACATTTCAAACTATCAGGAATATTATACGATTATTTATATATATATATATATATATATATATATATATATATATATATATATATATATATATATATATATATATATATATATATATATATATATATATATATATATAAATAGGGTAAAGTATGAAATTCTAGTCTTTCTGGTGTCTGCACATAAGTACTATTTCTGACACGTCTTCCTACATTTCACAAACTCCAGCCTGCTTCTACCCTCACACAATTTACTCCAGACAACTCCAGAAATACTCCAAGCAAGCAAACCTGCTTCGTACCGCCTTAAACTACCACAAGTTAACACAAACACTCTAGCCTGCCCGGAGCTCCACCAATCACACTCCAGCCTGAACGGAGCTCAACCAATCACACTCCAGCCTGAACGGAGCTCCACCAATCACACTCCAGCCTGCTCCACCCAGCTCAGAGCCATCACTCCAGCCAAACACACTGCCCTCCACAACACCCAGCCATCACTCCAGCCAGACACACTGCCCTCCACAACACCCAGCCATCACTCCAGCCAAACACACTGCCCTCCACAACACCCAGCCATCACTCCAGCCAAACACACTGCCCTCCACAACACCCAGCCATCACTCCAGCCAAACACACTGCCCTCCACAACACCCAGCCATCACTCCAGCCAAACACACTGCCCTCCACAACACCCAGCCATCACTCCAGCCAAACACACTGCCCTCCACAACACCCAGCCATCACTCCAGCCAAACACACTGCCCTCCACAACACCCAGCCATCACTCCAGCCAAACACACTGCCCTCCACAACACCCAGCCATCACTCCAGCCAAACACACTGCCCTCCACAACACCCAGCCATCACTCCAGCCAAACACACTGCCCTCCACAACCCCCAGCCATCACTCCAGCCAAACACACTGCCCTCCACAACACCCAGCCATCACTCCAGCCAAACACACTGCCCTCCACAACACCCAGCCATCACTCCAGCCAAACACACTGCCCTCCACAACACCCAGCCATCACTCCAGCCAAACACACTGCCCTCCACAACACCCAGCCATCACTCCAGCCAAACACACTGCCCTCCACAACACCCAGCCATCACTCCAGCCAAACACACTGCCCTCCACAACACCCAGCCATCACTCCAGCCAAACACACTGCCCTCCACAACACCTAGCCCTCACTCCAGCCAAACACACTGCCCTCCACAACACCCAGCCGTCACTCCAGCCTTACACACTGCCCTCCACAACACCCAGCCATCACTCCAGCCAAACACACTGCCCTCCACAACACCCAGCCGTCACTCCAGCCTTACACACTGCCCTCCACAACACCCAGCCATCACTCCAGCCAAACACACTGCCCTCCACAACACCCAGCCATCACTCCAGCCGAACACACTGCCCTCCACAACACCCCGCCATCACTCCAGCCTTACACACTGCCCTCCACAACACCCAGTCATCACTCCAGCCTAACACGCTGCCCTCCACAACCCCTCCACCCCAGCACATTGCCCTCCACAACCCCTCCACCCCAGCACATTGCCCTCCACAACCCCTCCACCCCAGCACACTGCCCTCAACTCTAAAATCTGAATATCACACAACTTTACGATCTTTCATAAATTTTGTTCGGCGATTCCGTGATGCCGAGACGTCAAGTACATCAAAAAATTTTAACTGAAAATGTAAAGGAAAGAAAAAGAATGATTAGGAGGAATGAAGAGGAGGAGAATGAGGAGGAAGAGGAAGATGAGGAGGAATGAAACGGATGAGGCGAAGTAAAAAGAAAAAGAAAGAAGAAAGGTGAACAAGAATAATCATAATAATAATAATACCAAGGTACTCCCGAGTTACAAATAAGTATGGCTGCTATCTCCTCGTCAACCCATTAATAACTTTATCTATGTTAATGTTTTATTAGTTAAGCTTACATCAGTCCAGGTGTGTAAGTTATCCCATGTGGATGTGTTCAGGAATATGTTGGTGAAACAAAAGCTTGAGCCAACATAGTTGAAAATAATAGTCACCAGAGCCATAATACTTTAACAAAATTATCCTATTCTATGCCTTTGTACTCCTTTATTAATCTCTGGTGTCTATAATATCGTCGTTTCCTCGTATTTTCAGATGTGAAAACATCAGTGAGCATGACCTTTATATATATATATATATATATATATATATATATATATATATATATATATATATATATATATATATATATATATATATATATATATATATATATATATGCAAAACGACCACTCTGAAAGAACAGAGAAATTCCAAGCGCTTTCGTGACTATTCACATTATCAAGGAACTATGAAAGTAAAGCATCCAAGGAAGCTATATAAGGGGTCTGGCCAGCACCTCACTATCAGATCCCACAACGGTTAAACACCTGACGCGCGCCGGCCCAACTTGGATAGGTCCTTTGCACAACTCACCCACAAACTATTCTACCCAAGAAAATTTAAAAATTATTTGTCCAGTGTATTATTAAATTCTTCCCAAATTCTATTAATTATAAATGGATCTAATTTATATAAACCAAAGGAAATATTCATATTATTGTCAAAACTGCTTTTTATGAAGCAAGATTCAATTATATTCCTGTCGACCATGGACTTGCTTGATACTACTTTCTCAACTTTTTGAAAATCAATTGGATGGTTAAAATCTCTTACATGAATAAATAGAGCATTGGAATCTTGTCCAGTTCTAATGCTATATTTATGTTGTTTTAATCTTAGTTCGAGATTTTTACCAGTTTGACCGTAATAAACTTTATCGCAAATTTTACAAGGAATCTTATAGACACATCCATCAGAATTTTGGGGGGAATTCTTTATCAAAAGTTTTTTTTACTGTATCAAGATTTTTGAATACAACTTTAATATTAAAAGTCTTAAGAAGAGAAGGCATATCAACCAAGTTTTCATGGTAAGGGAGAACCAACATATTTTTAGTTGAATAAGGCTGGTTGTCCCTTTTTGGATTGTAAAAAGTATTTCTAGCAACTTTAAAAGATTTATCAATTACATTTCTTGGGTATTTTAAATCATTACCTATTTCATAAATTTTGGATATTTCCTCATCTATGAACTCAGGACTACAAATTCGTAAAGCTCTCAAAAACATTGATGAGAAAACAGACAGTTTGACTCTATCTTGATGCGAGGAATAATAGTGGACATAGGAACAGTTATTTGTAGGTTTTCTGTAAATTTTCTGGGTGTAATAGGTACCTGGGTGTTAGCCGACTGGTGTGGGTCGCATCCTGGGGGACAAGATTAAGGACCCCAATGGAAATAAGTTAGACAGTCCTCGATGACGCACTGACTTTCTTGGGTTATCCTGGGTGGCTAACCCTCCGGGGTTAAAAATCCGAACGAAATCTTATCTTATCTTATCAGGAACATATATACAACACAGCAAAGTTAGTCCTACTGTATTTAGCAGTGAGATGCTCCATACACTGATATCCTATATAACTACAGTGTATGGGATTGAAATCTCAAGCGCTATCGTGATTTTTCAATCACATTCTAGCGATAACACAAGCCGTTCGATAACCATTCACTGTGGTTATACTGCACTCTAAGATGTTACTTGCTTGCTGTTATTTTTTTTTTTACATCCTGCGATATTTGCACAGCAGATAAGCACAGTACAGTACAGTACAGTGATATATTCATTCCATTATATGTTAACTTTATAAATTACTGCAACCACTCTAGTAAGCTTTACTAGGGACTTCGTCTAGCAACTTATTTAAGTTCTATAAACTACTTTACAGGCCCTAGCAAGGGCTTAGATTTCTTTTCGCGTATATGTGATGAAACAACGCCATCTAGTACTGTCTTCTTTTCTAAGCTCCACTTAGAAGCCAGAGAGCAACGTAACTCGTCTAAGTCAGAGACTAGAAACCCCAAATTTCTAACAAACCCACTGACTAACTTCCCGTGAAGTTACTCAGATGCAAGAAGCCAAGTTAACTGTTATACCGAGCACTATTACAAGGTCACTCAGAAGCTAGGAAGCAAGCTAACTGTTGTGGTAAGCATAGAGCATTGTCGCTATTTGGGGCCACCGTACAGGGTGCCTCCGACTAGTGGTCACAACGGGGCCACTAAAGTGATAGAGTGGCACTTGAATACTCGTTATTGTGCCGGTTTATGACTACAGGAGTGTCAGTATGGGAGAGGGGGAAGAGGAAGATCAAGAGGGAAGGAAGCGTGGAGGAGGAGAGGGAGAGAAGACGCGGGAGAGAACCGGAACAGGAGAGGAGAATTCTCAAGGAGAATTCCTAGAGAGAGAGAGAGAGAGAGAGAGAGAGGGGGGGGGAGGTACAAAGACAGAGAAACACACTCCCACACCCCTCCCCCCTCCACACAGACACACACAAACCCCCCTCCCACACACACACCCCCCTCCCGCAGACACACCGCACACACACACACACACACACACACACACACACACACACACACACACACACACAAACACACACACACACACACACACACACACACACACACACAAACACACACACACACACACACACACACACACACATGGAGGGACGATGGAGCCAGGGACAGACAACCAGACAAGGAAGGCTGGCAGCCCAGGGACAGAGACAGAAGATCCCAGGGACGACGAGACTGGAGGTTGGACAGAGCCCCAACCAACGAGGTAAAGGTACCCCCTTTCTCCCCTCCCCCCAGGTACGTCCAGCGGGAACCCCGCCAACCCAGGGACCAGAGGAGCAGGAATCGCCCCCGCGGGGCCAGGAGCTCGGACTCGACCCCCGCAACCTCAACTAGGTGAGTACACACACACACACACACACACACACACACACACACACACACACACACCAAAATATCACAAAAAAATCCAGAGTTACAATGCAGTATTTTATCCACGCACAATTCAAAATAAAATAAAGCTCTCTTGCCAACCCATTGAATCTTAAGTGCTGAGAATGACTCCAAATGGCTGCCGAAAGCTAAATATAAATTTACATACATTCTGAGTTGGTAATTAAAATTGATTTTAACGTCAAGGATCCCTGACTCGTTATGCAAACAGAAAAATCACTGAAGCTTGAGTCAATATACAGCTGAAATGTTCTAGAAAAAATAAATTTGTGTGATGTTAAGATTTATTATTGTTGTTGCTATTAAAATGGAATACAATACCGACAATCAGATGAAAAAGACTTACGTGCAACAGCCAGGGTGAGGGACTGACCACCTTAAAGGTACATCTTCAAGGTTGAGGGACTGACCACCTTAAAACTACATCTTCAAGGTTGAGGGACTGACCACCTTAAAACTTCAAGGTTGAGGGACTGATAACCTCAAAGCTACATCTTCAAGGTTGAGGGACTGATAACCTCAAAGCTACATCTTCAAGGTTGAGGGACTGATAACCTCAAAGCTGCATCTTCAAGGTTGAGGGACTGATAACCTCAAAGCTACATCTTCAAGGTTGAGGGACTGATAACCTCAAAGCTACATCTTCAAGGTTGAGGGACTGATAACCTCAAAGCTACATCTTCAAGGTTGAGGGACTGACCACCTTAAAACTACATCTTCAAGGCTGTGGGACTCACCACCTTAAAACTACATCTTCAAGGTTGAGGGACTGACCACCTTAAAACTACATCTTCAAGGCTGTGGGACTGACCCCTTGAAAACTACTACTCCAAGGCTGAGAGACTAACCACTTCATTTTTACGTCGTCTCCACTGTTTCTACTTTTTTACATGTTGAGTCACCTCTGTATCCAACTGAAGAAGCCTACTGTGTGGGCGAAACGTTTCATAAGGATATCTATATGATGCACATGTGTCTTCTTTGTCTTCTACTTATTACTGAAAATTTAAGATAAAACAAGCAATATAACATTAGATTTTGGCCAAGAGTCAAAAATTTGTTAATTGCAAAATGGATTTTAATCCTACTGACTGGGTAAACAGCAATTTGAAAATACTTATTCAATGAAATATAATCAAGTTGTGAAAAAGAAATGATTGTAATCTCAACATAAGTCCTGGACTATGTAAACTTGATACAAACATAAAACCGAGTTTGAGTTGACAAACCATATCATTCTACCTGTCATATCGTTGTCATCACTGTCATATTCTTCTTGTCATATCACTTTACCTGTCATATTCAACTTGTCAAATCACTTTACCTGTCATATTCAACTTGTCAAATCACTTTACCTGTCATATTCAACTTGTCATATCACTTTACCTGTCGTGTCATTCTGTCATATCACTACCATAACACTATCATCTTACTACATGTCATATAACTACATGTCTTATTGCTGTCACACTGCTACCTAGAAAACTAGAATAAAGTGGACGTAAACAGTGTTGAAAATACCTCAGACAGGATACATAACGATGTATTCGAGTTGAAGATAACTACCCCTCCCAACAACCACTACAACTACTACTATTACAACTGTCACAACTACAACAATCACCTCCATAACTATCCAACGTAACTATTTACTATGCTACAACGATTAATACTAACTACAAACGGAACTACCACAACTAATATTAGCTCTACCACCACCATCACCCTTATTACAACTATCAACACTACACCTACCACAACTACCACAACAATCACCAGCATAGCTACCAACTACCAGCACTAAAGCTGGAACCTCCAACTCCCCTCAACTTCCACTTCCACCACCACAATTACCAAAACAACAACTACCACCACTACTAACACTACTGAAACCACCACCACAACTACCCAAACAGCCCACGCATTTTTCAGACCCTCGATAATACCAACATCCATCAAAGCTCTCAAAAACTCCATCATATTAAATATAATGGACTAATTAGCGTAGAACATGTAAAAAGCAATTTTTATTTTCTCTCTCTCTCTTTCTCTCTCATCAGAGGAGGGGTGGAAAGCTCTCGATTCAAGGAATTAGAGCAACACTCCTATATCAAGAGAATACACACGCAATATATTCTAAAATTCTAAACGTCACCGACAATGCTGTAGTTTCTGTTACTGAGAATTAGCGCAGCTTCAGATTAGTGCACGACACTCGACTGGCTGTTGCGCACCTGCACAATTAGAAACACTGATCAGGAGACAGCAACAACAATAACAATAATAATAATAATACAAATTTTATTCTCGTAAAAAGCACACAGATGATCCATTTATTTACGAAAACAAATCAGAATATATAAATAATATTGCGACTAACCGGGGAACGAACCCCCGATATTTCAGCACGTCTCCCAACAAGTCTGCTAAAATTCCAAGACGCCTTAGTCCACTTGGCCATCAATGCTTCAAGGGAGTGAAATTAGTTCTGCAGTTTCCACGGCTACGTATGTGCTGGCATAAAGGGCGACATGTCCAGTGGTACTGGGCACCTGATGTTTGAGGTATTGATGGCTAAGTGGACTAAGGCCTCTCAAAATTTTGGTGAGCTTTTCTGGAAGCGCACTAAATTATCGGGGGTTCGGTTCCCGGCTAGTCGCCGTATTATTTGCTTAAAATCACCCGTTCGTCGATGCATTAATAAACATGGGGGAAGTTGAATGATAGCTCTAGGCCTTTTGTGTTGCAATCAAATCATCAGGAGCTTGTAATGTTGCAGAAAAGAGGAGGAGATCCAAGCAAATACGATCACAAGAGAGCCTAGAGCTATCATTCAACTCCCACCAGTTTTTGTTTTGCATCTTGTATCGCTTGTTCGCGATTTTTGCACAATGTATATATGTCGTGCCGAATAGGTAAAATTTGCTATTTTGGCTTAAATAGCAACGCTAATCTTGCCAAACAAGGCAAGCGAAAATTTGTGAATGCAATAATTTCGCAAAAGTCATTCTGAACCTAACGAAAAAAATATATTTCACTTTATTATTAAATTATTTTAAACTTATCTAAAATCTATTTAGCTGCATTAGGTTAAATTAATTGCGCTTGTTATAATAAGGTTAGTTAAATTTTCTAAGGCTCTTTTGGTACAAAATTAATTTTTACACTAATATAAATGAAAAAAATATCTTTAAACGTATAACAGAAAATTTTAGAAAGGGCTTAATTTTAAACGAGTTCTTGCTGACCAATTTTACCTAATCGGCACGACATTATATATATATATATATATATATATATATATATATATATATATATATATATATATATATATATATATATATATATACATCTTTCTTCTTTCTATTAACGGACCAGACGAATCCCACCGAGGTGGGGGTGGCGAAAAAGGAAAAACGAAAGTTTCTCCTTTTACATTTAGTAATTTATACAGGAGAAGGGGTTACTAGCCCCTTGCTTCCGGCATTTTAGTCGCCTCTTACAACACGCATGGCTTACGGAGGAAGAATTCTGTTCTACTTCCCCATGGAGGTAAGAGGAAATAAACAAGAACAAGAACTAGAAGGAAAATAGCAGAAAACCCAGAGATGTGTGTATATATATGCTTGTACATGTATGTGTAGTGTGACCTAAGTGTAAGTAGAAGTAGCAAGACGTACCTGAAATCTTGCATGTTTATGAGACAGAATAAAGACACCAGCAATCCTACCATCATGTAAAATAATTACAGGCTTTCGTTTTACACTCACTTGGCAGGACGGTAGTACCTCCCTGGGTGGCTGCTGTCTACCAACCTACTACCTAGATTTATATATATATATATATATATATAAGAACATAAGAACATAAGAACGAAGGAACACTGCAGAAGGCCTACTGGCCCATGCGAGGCAGGTCCAAGTCTCCTACCGGCTTAAGCCAATGCACCCAACCTAGTCAGGTCAGGTCACATTGACTTAAGGGAGGAACACGGCAACCGACCTGGTAGCACAAGCTATCAGGTCTAACTCACACCCACCCACATCCACTCATGTATTTATCCAACCTATTTTTAAAGCTACACAACGTTCTGGCCTCTATAACGGTACTTGGGAGTTTGTTCCACTCATCCACAACTCTATTACCAAACCAGTACTTACCTATATCCTTCCTGAATCTGAATTTTTCCAACTTAAAACCATTGCTGCGAGTCCTGTCTAGGCTAGATATTTTCAGCACACTATTTACATCCCCTTTATTTATTCCTGTCTTCCATTTATACACCTCAATCATATCCCCCCTAATTCTACGTCTTTCTAGAGAGTGCAGATTCAGGGCCCTTAGTCTATCCTCATAGGGAAGGTTTCTGATACATGGGATCAACTTTGTCATCCTCCTTTGTACATTTTCCAGAGAATTTATATCCATTCTGTAATAAGGTGACCAAAACTGTGCAGCATAATCTAAATGAGGCCTAACCAAGGATGTATAGAGTTGAAGAACAACCTGAGGACTCCTATTATTTATGCTTCTTGATATGAAGCCAAGGATTCTATTAGCTTTATTGCGAACACTTATGCACTGTTGTCTTGGTTTCAGATTACTGCTAACCAGAACTCCTAAATCTTTTTCGCAATCCGTAATATTAAGATCTACATTATTTAGTTTATATGTGGCATGGTTATTGTCCTGTCCAACATTTAGAACTTTGCATTTGTCTATATTAAACTGCATCTGCCACTTCTCCGACCACTGCATCAGTCTATTCAAATCTTCCTGGAGTGCTCGAATGTCCTCGTCAGAATGAATTCGACGGCCTATTTTGGTGTCATCGGCAAACTTGCCGATGTCGCTCTTTATGCCCTCATCTATGTCGTTTATGTAGATTGTGAACAGCAGGGGGCCCAACACTGACCCCTGTGGAACACCGCTCGTGACACTTCCCCACTCTGATTTCTCCCCATTTATGCAAACTCTCTGCTGCCTATTTGTCAACCATGCCTCTATCCAGGAAAAAATTTCTCCTCCTATTCCATGTGCTTTAATTTTCCTCAATAGTCTCTGATGTGGGACCCTGTCAAAAGCCTTACTGAAGTCCATATACACAATATCATATTCATTACCATGATCTACCTCCTCAAATACCTTAGTGAAAAAAGTTAATAAATTCGTAAGGCAGGAACGCCCCTTTGTAAAACCATGCTGAGATTCGTTGATTAATTTATGCTTTTCAAGGTGGCTACGAACTGCCTCGGCAATTATTGATTCCATAAATTTTCCCACTATGGAGGTTAGGCTTATTGGTCTATAGTTCGAAGCTAAGGACCTGTCACCTGTTTTGAAAATAGGTATCACATTTGCCATTTTCCACTTATCTGGCACCATGCCAGTTTGTAGTGATATGTTGAAAAGATTAGCCAAAGGTGTGCTAAGCTCCTCTTTACATTCCTTTAGAACCCTTGCATACAGTTCATCAGGGCCTGGGGATTTGTTAGGTTTTAATTTATCTATTTGCCTAAGGACCATGTCACTTGTGACCCTAATAGTGCACAGTTTATTATCGTCCTGTTCTACATAATTTATCATTACTGGAATATCGCTGGTATCCTCCTGTGTAAAAACTGAGAGGAAGTATGTGTTAAAAATTCTACACATTTCCTTATCACTGTCAGTGAGCTGACCCGAGGAACTTTTGAGTGGGCCTATCTTGTCCCTGATCTTACTTCTGTATACCTGAAAGAATCCTTTTGGGTTAGTCTTCGATTCTCTTGCAACTTTAACCTCATAATCTCTTTTTGCTTTTCTAATT